>NC_139080.1:81656851-81996373 GCF_965140915.1 Aythya marila | reverse complement strand
TGGGGAGGGGAGACTGACCCATTACTAGGTGCAAAAATTACATTTGGATGATCAGTAGTATAATGTTCCTGCCCACTTTGAGTACTAGCTGCCAGAAACTGTGCCTGCAGTTTGTTACAGGTAAAACACATCTTGACACTTCATTTACAGCCTCATCGTTGGAGCTAGCACCAAGAGGTGTTACCAGTTTGCAGCATTCAGGTAACAGAATAGACTGATTGACTTCTCAACATTTTTTTTTTTTTGCATTCAAACTTTGTTATGGGCAGAAGCAGTACACTGTGTATACAGAGCCCAGTATTTATTATTAGACTAACTGGAGTCTTAACCCTCCGGTTAATCCAATAACGGATTAAGCTTAATCCATTATTAGCCAAAATGATGCACATAGAAATGTTCAAGCATCTTTCCCTTCTTGTCTGGTGTTAATCTTACCTCAGGGACCTAATGGGATGGCTTCTCTCTCCTTAGTAGAATTAGTTGTCAAAACCCTTCCCAGGGGCGTATCTGTATGTCTGCCAGAATATTCTACACTTTTCTATTTTGGCACAGGTCCTGCATACTGTGCTACATCACAGTTATTGTATAAGGTGAGTTGGATGCCTACATGTATATACTCTGAATAAATGTTCTGTGCTCTCTTTGCTGCTCCTAAATTTAGGTTTGCCCAGCTCTCAAGGTTGTATTACCCTGCTGACCACAGCTGACTACAGATCAGTTGCATAACTGATCAGGCCTGTGTATTGCTATAAGCAGAGGAAATGTTGTATTTTCTGAGCTACAAATCCAGAGACGTGAGCCATAGCTGACCATAGATCAAGAGTTCAGAATATAATAAGCACCTACATAAGTGTGATAAGTGAAAGGATTATTCCTGTTTATGCGTCTTGTAGTGCTCTTTCCTTTTGCTTTACTTCTGAGGCTTGCTCAGGTGTTAAGTTCATTGAGAGAATAGAAAGAAGAGAAGGAGCTGGTTCAAAGTTTTCAAGGTTAAGTCAAAACAAAAACAAACAAACAAACAAACAAACAAACAAAAATAAACATAACACGGATGTTCAGCAGCCAGTTCATGGAAAATAAAAAATAAACAAAACAAAACAAAATAAACAAACAAACAAAACAATCTATTAGAGCAAATAGAGACAACATGGATGAAGAAGCAGAGAATAGAATTGTGGTAGAATCTACGAGAATGAGTGCAGCAAACTCTGGTGTTCTGGAAACAATCTTATGAATAAAACATTTGGCCACCTCCAAAACCACCCAAATATGAACGAGATTGTGCAGTCTCCACTAAGCTATGCAAGAAGTTAGCAAGATAATTCCTTGCACCAAGAGTAAAGTGAATACTGAGCATGTACTTGACAACACAAACTGCAGATCAGCAGCTTTCTGTATTAACTGACTGTGAATCTGCCTGGCTGGAAGTCATCTCCGAACCATGTTTACATGGTTAAAATCTGTATTTATTTCTTGCCAGCCTTTCATTACAGCAATACATCCCTAATTACATAGAAAAAACACAAACCATACATGGTATGGTTTTCATGTGGGAAAAGAATGAAGATAATGTCTTCCAATGACTATATTTTTACTTGAAGTTATATATGAACTATAAATATATATAGAATGAATCTCTCTAGAAATTTCTGAGAGTGTTTTCCATGTATTTTAGTAGTTTCAAATTATAATTTTTTTTTTTTTTTTTTTTTTTTTTGTATCAGTAGTAAATATTCAAGCCTTGCTGTTTAACATTGGCTTCTTACATGGTCCTCACAGTTTGCCAATGACAATCAGTACAATTTTAATGTAGGGAATAAATTACTAACAGGTACAATCACCGATAAATTTTTAGCCGTGTAGTGCTCAGGGCTGGGATTGTTAACTACTAATATTAAGCTTGATCTTGCTGTAGGTGAAGTGGTTCTTAAAACAAAAGACCCATCCTCCAGAATCTGTTGTTATTATGGTTTACACTACCCTAAACATATAAAAGCAGTGTGGTTGACAATGTGACAGAAATTACAACTGTCTAAAAATTTCCTGAACATAGCTTGATGCTAGAAGTTTCCAGGTAGAAACTGCTTAGAGTTTCTTCAGCTAAACTTAAATTAAACTTAAGTTTAACTTGAAAGATTAGACTCAATTTAAATTTAAATATAAACTTAAACTTCTAAGTCAGGAACGAAGTGAAACCTTGTGCAACTGGTGATTTTTAATGATGATTCATTCAATTTTCAAGATGCCACACAATTATTTGGATAATGTTACAAGGAAAACTACAATCTACACAGAAACCTAAACTTCTGTTGAAAAAAAATCTTTTTGTTTGTTTGTTTGTTTGTTTTCCACATGGGAGACAAATTTCTTCACTTTTAGGATAATTTAGCTAATAACAGTTTTTGCTGGGATTTGCATACTTTCATCTAACAAATCTATGTTCACCAGACATTCCTTTATTTAAAAAACATACATATATATTTTTTTTTCATAATAATGGTGTTATTTCGTGGACAGAAGCCCCCAGAGTCACTTCTTCTGTTTCCTTGTGAAATAAACTTGGCACCAATTAGTCTTCCTGGAAAGATATTTAGATAGAAGTCCTCTGTGAGCCTAATTAGTTTTGACAAAACCATCTATCTAAAGAAAGGAGTTGATGTGATTTTCTCTACAAAATGGGAATCTGCTTTACCTTTACTTGCAAGGTAAGAAGCTGTTATGATTAAGACACCTCTTATTTCACAACAGTCATGAGTAATTTACCAAAATGATGAGTACATGTCATTGCAGGAAGATGTCAGTAAATTGCTTTTGTTTCTATTGTTCTTGCACAGTCTTCCTGCACAGTTTGTGCTCTATGATGATACCATTTCTGTGTAAGAAAGGTCTATGCTACACCGGGCCTGATGGCACCGGATGGGATGCGCCTCTCTCGGAGAGGGGTAAGGATCTTTGGTCAGGAGTTGGCAGGGCTGATAGATAGGGCTTTAAACTAGAGTCGAAGGGGGAAGGGGCTAAAACCAGGCACGCCGGTGAAGACCTAAGGGATGGTACGCTAGAATCAGAGGGGCTGTGTGCCAGTGAGGTCCTTCGGTCAGATCCACAAGGTGCTGAGTGTAAGGAGACGCACCTGAAGTGCTTCTACACGAACGCACGCAGTATGAGGAATAAAATGGATGAGCTAGAAGTCCTGGCCCAGTCCCGCAACTACGACATCATCGGCATAAGCGAAACCTGGTGGGATGAGTCCTGTGACTGGGGTGTTGCGATAGATGGTTACAGGCTCTTCAGGAGGGACAGGCAGGGTAGGCGAGGTGGTGGGGTGGCGATGTATGTGAAGCAGGGGCTGGACTGTGTGGAACTTCAGGTCGGCAATGGCAAAGTTGAGAGCCTCTGGGTAAGGATCAAGGTGTGGTGTAAATGCCTGAAGTAACTAGGAAAATAAAACTAACATTCACATTTTTAAGGAAAAGGTACAGCATTTAAGAGGCTTTCAGGGTAGGGCATAACTGCATTATCTGAGCGTTCCCTAGGCTCCCAACCTTAGATGCTATCACGCTGGGGAAACTTGGTGTGCTAGCTCTAAGGAACAGCACGGAGCATAGAGTGGAGTGGAGACACCACGGCTAGGCTCTGTAATCAGATGGGGCCTCGATTGTTCTTGTGCACAAAGCTGCACTTTTTGCCACCCTAAGCCAAAGACCTGTCATGTTTTGACAAATGCTGTACCCTAGTGTACTTTTTGCTCATTATAATATCATTATAACACCAAAACACACCTCCATCCCAAAAGCTACCCGCCTCCAAGGTGCGACCACCCCTCACTGAGCATACGCTCTGAATTTCTCGGAGCCTATTACTTTAAACGGAGACGGGGAAACTTTACACCAATCATAACTAAGATATGCTTGACTAGAGCCACTCAAGCTCCACCTAAAAGATAGAAAATAATATAAATTGGCCCAAGAGAAAGGGGATGTTAGGGAAGATACCACCGTCAGGGGAGATACCATCCCGAGGACAACATCCTTAGGACCTCCTGACTCCTGGGATCAGTCGACGGGCTGAGCCTCTCTTCCCCCCCCATTGGGACGCCTTTGGGTGAGATCTGAATACTTGCTTATAAACCTCTATAGAGTCTTTGATCCTTTTAACGCGTTTATTTCTAGGCTGCACACCTGTGACACCTGTAAACACCTGTAACATCTGTAACACCTGCAACACCTATAACCTCTGTAACATCTGTAACATCTATAAACATCTGTAACACCTACAACACCTATAACACCTGTGTATTTTATGCATACTAGCTTGCTTTTGCAGACAGTCACTATCGCCGGCAATCCAAAAGAACCTGATTATCTGTTGCTGTAATAAACCATACTTGATTGCATTGTGATAACTCTCATTGAGTGCAACGAGGGTGAGGGTGGTTATCCGTGATAGTTCAGTGTTCTGAATCTAACCAGACCCCCAGGCGGTTAATGCGTTTTTGGTGAATGTCTGACTGGACCCCCAGATGGTTAATGTGTTTTTGGTGAATGTCCGACTAGTTCAGTATCCTGAATCTGACCGGGCCCGTAACGGTTAATCAGCTAAACCCCTTAACGCGACACAAGGGACGAACGAATAAAGGGGATGTCGTTGTGGGAGTCTATTACAGACCGCCTGGCCAGGACGATAGAGCCAATAAATTATTCTTTACAGAACTAAGAGAGGCCTCGAGATTAACTCCCCTTGTCCTTATGGGGGACTTCAACTTGCCAGACGTTAACTGGGAGTGCCACACGGCTGACACGAGCAAGTCCAGGAGGTTCATGAAGCACCTAGATGATAACTTCTTGGTGCAGGTGCTAACAGAGCCAACTAGGAAAGGTGCCCTCCTAGACCTGTTGCTAGAAAACAGAGAGGGTCTGGTGGGAGATGTGGTGATTGGTGGCCGCCTTGGTCATAGTGACCATGAAGTGGTTGAGTTCAAAATTTACAGTGACAGAAGGAAAAGTGCCACCAAAACCTCATCCCTAGATATGGGGAAAGCGGACTTCAGGCTGCTCAGGGAACTAGTCAGCAAGGTCGCCTGGGAAACTGCTCTTGAAGACCTCGATGTCCACCAGTGCTGGTCATTCTTTAAGCGATGCCTCCTAGAAGCACAAGATCAGGCAATTCCTAAATATCGCAAGTCAGGCAGGCGGGGCAGGAGGCTGGCGT
The DNA here is from genome assembly GCF_965140915.1 of Aythya marila. NCBI lineage: Eukaryota > Metazoa > Chordata > Aves > Anseriformes > Anatidae > Aythya > Aythya marila. The sequence continues at coordinate 81,991,165 of NC_139080.1, read as the reverse complement.
GGCTGACCAGGAACGTTCTAATGGAGATTAGGCGGAAACAGAGAGTGTTTCGCTACTGGAAGGAGGGCCAGGTGTCATGGAAAGAATACAGGTATGTTGTTCGTGTTTGTAGGGAGAAAGTTCGTGTGGCCAAAGCACACCTAGAGTTGAAGCTGGCTGTGTCTGTGAAAGAAAATAAAAAGGTTTTTTTTTAGATATGTGAATGGAAAAAGGAGAACTAAAGAATACATAGGGCCGCTCCTTGATAGGGAAGGTCTCCTCACAGACAATGACATAGGCAAAGCAGAGACGCTTAACGCCTTCTTTGCCTCTGTCTTCAATGCCGATGATGGGCTTCGGGACCCAGGGTGCCCTGAGCTGGAGGACCGGGACGGTGGGGATGACAAACTCCCAACCGACCCTGAACGTGTGCGGGATTTGCTACTCCACCTGGATCCCTACAAGTCCATGGGTCTGGATGGGATTCATCCCCGGGTGCTGAAAGAGCTGGCTGACGTCATCACGGAACCTCTCTCAATTATTTTTCAACGATCCTGGGAATTTGGAGAGGTCCCGGTACACTGGAAGCTGGCAAATGTTGTGCCGATTTTCAAGAAGGGTCAGAAAGAAGACCCTAGCAATTACAGGCCTGTCAGTCTCACGTCAGTGCCTGGTAAAATCATGGAGAAGATGGTTCTCGAACTTATTGAGGCGCACCTGGGGGACAAAGCAGTCATTGGTCCCAGCCAGCATGGGTTTGTGAAGGGTAGGTCCTGCCTAACTAACCTGATTTCCTTTTATGATAAGATCACCCGTATGGTGGACCAAGGGAAACCAGCTGATGTGATTTTTTTGGACTTCAGCAAGGCTTTTGACACGGTTTCCCATAGGATCCTACTGGACAAAATGTCCACCATACAGCTAAATAAAAACATCATACGATGGGTGAGCAATTGGCTAACGGGCAGGGCCCAAAGGGTTATGGTAAATGGGGCTGTGTCAGGCTGGCGGGCGGTCACCAGTGGGGTCCCTCAAGGCTCCATTTTAGGGCCGGTACTTTTCAATATTTTTATAAACGATCTGGATGTAGGAATAGAGGGTATTTTGAGCAAGTTTGCTGATGACACCAAACTTGGAGGAGTTGTGGACTCAAATGAGGGCGTAAAGGCCTTACAGAGGGATCTGGACAGGTTGGAGAGCTGGGCGATCACCAACCGCATGAAGTTCAATAAGAGCAAGTGCCGGGTCCTGCACCTGGGACGGGGAAACCCTGGCTGCATGTACAGACTGGGCGATGAGATGCTGGAGAGCAGTCTAGAAGAGAGGGATCTGGGGGTCGTGGTAGACAGCAAGTTGAATATGAGCCAGCAGTGTGCCCTGGCAGCCAGGAGGGCCAACCGTGTCCTGGGGTGCATCGAGCACGGCATCGCTAGTAGGTCAAGGGAGGTGATTGTCCCGCTCTACTCTGCGCTGGTGCGGCCTCACCTCGAGTACTGTGTGCAGTTCTGGGCACCACAGTATAAAAAGGACATGAAACTGTTGGAAAGTGTCCAGAGGAGGGCTAGGAAGATGGTGAAAGGCCTGGAGGGGAAGACGTACGAAGAACAGCTGAGGTCACTGGGCCTGTTCAGCCTGGAGAAGAGGAGGCTGAGGGGAGACCTCATCGCAGTCTACAACTTCCTCGTAAGGGGGTGTCGAGAGGCAGGAGACCTTTTCTCCATTAACACCAGTGACAGGACCCGCAGGAACGGGGTTAAGCTGAGGCAGGGGAAATTTAGGCTTGACGTCAGGAGGGGGTTCTTCACAGAGAGGGTGGTTGCACACTGGAACAGGCTCCCAAGGGAAGTGGTCACTGCACCAAGCCTGTCTGAATTTAAGAAGAGATTGGACTGTGCACTTAGTCACACGGTCTGAACTTTTGGGTAGACCTGTGCGGTGTCAAGAGTTGGACTTGATGATCCTTAAGGGTCCCTTCCAACTCAGGATATTCTATGATTCTATGATTTAATTTTATTTTATTTAAGGGCATGGATAGATTTTGTTTTGTACTAATTTAAATTTCCACCACTTTCTGTGATCTGAAACATTTCTCCTTTACTTCTTGGATGGTCTGCATCATTTTCTTTAAGGACTGCAGTGTTGCAGTAGGTCTACCCAGGTAAGCTATCAACAAAGTAAAAAAACTGAGCTATGCAATCAGTTCTTCAGAGAACAGACAAGGAAAAAATAAAAATGAAAAATTTGTTAACCCTGTGTCACATTTACTTTGTAGTGTCTTGTCCTTCCTGTTCATTCTATGGATGAATTTTGGTTGGAATAAATGTTCCAAAATTATTTCCCCAAGCAAGCAGTCTTTTCATGTCTAAATAGGGAAAATAAATAATTAATTAAATAAGAAAGATAAGAAATATATATACTTTTAAAATATAGATACTTCTAAAGATGGATTCCAATCAAGCAGATAAATTATTTCCATGCACTGTTGTCCAGAATCTAATTCATAGAGTCATAGAACCATTAAGGTTGGAAAAGACCATCATGATCATCCGGTCCAACCATCCCCCTACCACCAGTATCATCCACAAAACTATGTCCCTAAGCACCAGGTCCAATGTCTCCTTAAACACTCCCAGGGATGGTGACTCCACTACCTGCCAGGGCAACCCATTCCAATCCCTGACAGCTCTTTCTGAGAAGAAATATCTCCAAATTTCCAACCTAAACCTCCCCTGGTGAAACATGAGGCCATTCCCTCTAGTCCTATCACTGTTTATCTGAGAGAAGATGCTGACTCCCACCTCCCTTAAACTTCCTTTCAGGTAGCTGTAGAGCGCAGTAAGGTCTGAGGTTCCCTTAGCCACTCCTCATAAGCCTTGTGTTCCAGACCCTTCACCAGTTCTTTAGCCATTCTCAGGACTCACTCCAGGGCTTCGATGTCCTTCTCGTACTGAGGGGCTGGTTTCAGTTAGAACAGAATTAATTTTCTTCCTAGTAGCTGGTGGAATGCTGTGTTTTGGCTTAGGATGAGAAGAGTGCTGATAACACCTCAATGTTTTAATTGTTGCAGAGCAGTGCTTATACCAAGCCAAGGACATCTCAGCCTTTTGCTCTGTCCTGCCAACAGGCAGGCTGGGGGTGCAGTAAGAGCTGGGAGGGGACAGACCCAGGACAGGTGACCCAAACTAGCCAAAGGGGTATTCCATATCACCTGGGGTCATGCTAAACAATATATAGGGGTGGCTAGCTGGGGGAGGGGGCCGGACTGCTCAGGGTTAGGCTGGGCATCGGTCAGCGGGTGGTGAGCAATTGCATTGTGCATCACTTGTTTGTACATATTATTATTAGTAGTACTATTATCACCATTGTATTATTCTTATTATTTATTATTATTATTATTTATTATTATTATTATTATTATTATTATTATTATTATTATTATTATTATTATTATTATTATTATTTTATTATTTTATTATTTTATTATTTTATTATTATTTTCCTGTCTTATTAAACTGTCTTTATCTCAACTCACGAGCTTCAGTTTCCATTTCTCTCCCCCGTCCCAGAGAGGGAGGGGGAGGGTGAGCGAACGGCTGCTTCGTGTTTAGCTGCCGGCCGGGTTAAACCATGACAGGGGCCCAAAACTGAACACAGTACTCAAGGTGTGGCCTCATCAGAGCAGAGTACAGGGGGACAATCACCTTCCTGGTCCTGCTGGCTAAACTACTCCTGATACAAGTCAGGATGCCGTTGGCCTTCTTGGCCACCTGGGCACACTGCTGGCTCATGTTCAGGTGAGCATTGACTCCCAGATCGTTTTCCTCTGCACGGCTTTCCAGACACTCTGCCCCAAGCCAGTAGCGCTGTGTGGGGTTGTTGCAACCAAAGTGCAGGACCCAGCACTTAGCCATGTTGAATCTCATCCCATTGGCTTCTGCCCATCTATCCAACCTGTCCAGGTCCCTCTGCAGGGCCTTCCTACCCTCCGGCATATCAACACTTCCCCCCAGCTTGGTGTCATCTGTAAACTTACTGAGGGTGCACTCAATTCCCACTCCAAATCATCAATAAAATATTAAAGAGAACGGGCCCCAGCACTGACCCCTGGGGAACACCACTGGTGACCGGTCACCAGCTGGATTTCTCTCCATTCACCAGAACTTTCTGGGCCTGGCCATCCAGCTAGTTGTTAACCCAGCAAAGAGTGCACCTGTCCAAACCGTGGGCCTCCAGCTTCTGCAGGAGAATATTGTGGGAGACTGTGCGAAAGGCTTTGCTGAAGTCTAGGTAGACTACATCAACTGCCTTTCCCTCATCCATCAGGTGGGTCACCTGTCAAAGAAGGAAATGAGGTAAACCACAAAGCAACTTGTTGGTGAACTTAACAGTGACAATCCTGACCCAGTGGGGGTTTCAGCTTGAAACCAGGTTGCAAGTTACCTTTAAAAAAACACTTGGGAATCAGCCATCTACGACTGTGGTATTCAGAAATTCATGGTGTGAGAGCTGGCAGTCAATATATTTTCATTGAGGCCAAAAGCAGAAGAAGTGAAAGAGATATAAAATTTAGCATGATGAACAAGTATTAGAAACAAAGCAAGTAAGAAGTGTAAGATATACTTGTAGCCCAGCTCCTCTCATAATTTAATCATGGCCACAATCTGAGCCGGCTCTAACAACAAAGCCATGAGCTGCCCCAAGCTCCAGCAGAGGATAAAATCTGAACCTCCTTCTTCCTTGCCACTGGGGACCAGTTTTCATTAGGCTTTTAGGCAAAATAGGCATGTGACTTTGCCAGTCAGTCAACTCCAACTATCTCAATATATATATGTGATTAATCTTGCAAAAATGCTGTTTTAAACCCTACTAGTCTTCCATAAGGCCTTTGTCATCCAGACAAAGGCAGTTCCTTATCAATTCACTACCAGAAAGAGACTGCAGTTAAGTCACAACTGAAAGAAAGGTCTTAAGAGATTGGTGTACATTTGTGCTTTTATTTAGACACCTTGTTCTGTGCCTTACTAGTTCCTTTGTGAATTTATCCCTTAATAAACTGCTCTGAACATTTGTCACCTTTGAACATGCACGTACACTTCTTAATTACTTATGTTCCTTTGGGACCTGTTCATTAGCTTTGGATAGAAAGTTATTAAATAAAAAGAATATGCAAAATTGGTTTCCTCATACATCACGCACAGTTCAGTGTCAGGGACCTACAAACAATTCCTGTGGAAAAAAAAATAAAAATTAAAATAAATCAAATGGCAGTGAATTTGAGCAGAGCAAGAGAAATAATTTAGAGATTTTGAAGTGATGCACTTTGAAGATCAAAGAGATATCCCTTTACAGTTTTTAATATAAGCAGCACAAAAAATGTTAATTTATTTTCAAAAAGTTGTTTTAAAATTATTATGCAAAGCTCTACCTGTGCAGGAAGTCTTTTTTATTTTCTTCTAGAAATAATAAAATATATTTTTAACCTTTTTTCGTCCCCCCCCCTTTTTTTTTTTCTTCTTTAAAAAACAAACAAACAAACAAATATTTTGAGCAAAGGGAAAATAAACTCTGCAGATAGCTAGGTGAAATTTAATATTTTCATATTTGAAATCATTGCCACATGACACCAGATGTATCTATTTCACTCAATAAGAAATGTTCCCAAAGTTTGTTTAGCTTTAGCATTTTAGAGGGATGATATTTTATAATAGAGACAGCCATTAGCATTGCATTGTGTGCAAAACAGCAGCAACAGCAACAAAAACCACTGCACATGTTTCATGTTCAATTTAATGGGTACTACCAGGAAAGAAATCAATAATTTCAAAATAAATAAAAAAATACTTCAAAATAAATAAATAAATATTTTGTTATGGAAGCTATATGCAAAGATGTTTACTACTGTTTTCAAAACCACTGCATAGCCTCACTAACTGACTTAATTAAACTTCCCTTTTGAAACTTATAATCTCCACTCCAAATAGTATAGATTACTACAAGTTTATCCAGACCACAAGCTAAGTTAGTTATTGTGTCATTAGAGATCTTACCAATTTTCTCAGTTTTGGGGCACTGGCTCTGATGCAGGTGAGAGACAGACCCAATGGTGTATGGCTGGCCTTTCTGAGGTCCTTCCTTTTACTCTCACAGTTTCCTCTTTTCTGCCCTAGGACATCTCATCTGCTGTGCAGGGGCACTTCAGGGACAAGCAGACTTCTCTTGCAGCTCAGAGCAGAGTCAGGTGTTCGCTCTGCCTTGTCCTCTGAGTCGTTGGGATGTGTTGGTTCAAGGCTGGAGGCAAGGTTACCTTCCCCTTACTCCAAAGGGAGCTCAGGGCAGAGCCTGTGGATGCTGGCAGCAATGGAGGGGAGGTGTTCCTGGCCCAAGGGCTGGGGTGCATGAGCCCCCTGTGAGGGTGGGGACAGGAGGCCAGGTGAGGTTCAGCTCCTGGGACAAGAAGAGCCACCAGCCCCTGGGCTTCGATCCCACCAGCAGAAACTGGAAATGACTTCCACCAAACGCTTCCTCAAGGGAACTCTGGTTTTAGCAAAGGTGGTGATCACTGGAAACCATGTCCCAGTGTGATCTGGGTATGTTAGAAGCACTTGGTGGGTGACCGTGAGCTGTGTTGAGGCCTGGCATGGATGCACTTGCAGTTGCAAAAGGGGTAGAGCAATGCTGCTCATGGATGTGGCCAGCGTTTCCCAATGTGTATTCAGCTCCAAGAAATGGCATTGCCATCAACACACTCTGCCTTCTGGTCTCTCCCAAGCCTTTTCAGGCATGTTTGCAGGGACATTGTTGTTGGGGAGAGATCTGCTGCTTGTTTCTCCCTTAAGTTTCTTTCCAAAACCAGAGCCTGCCACCAGGAACAACAAGCCCAGGGCTTGTTCAGACCTGGCAGCCAAAGCGATGGAGACTGAACGATGTCACCACCTGGTTTGATGGTGGTGTAGGAATGGCCTCTGAAGAAAAGCCAGCAAGGCAAAAGCAAAGAAGAGAGAGGTGAAAGAAAGTCAACCAAAAACTGTTCCATACAAGGCAGTCAGCCCCTTCTGGCAGGGCAAATGATCTAGCTGCTCTGGTGGCCTCCCTTGATTCCCTGTTTTTCAACATACCTCGGGGCCTGAGGTGAGACACAGGGCTCTGCCTTGGTGTAGCAGTGGCCTTGTGCATCTCTGTGTGCCTGTACAGAGTGCCACAAGGCTGGCCCTCCACTGGCATAAATCAGAAGGTGAGTGATCCTTTTCTAACAATCAGAAATCAGGTCATGTTGGAAGACATCCATCACTTTGAGGAGCACATTTACAGTATTACTGACAATCAGGACCAGTATTCATCAGCTGCAATTTCCCTAACTTATGCCTGGAGAAGTGACTGAGAGGTGACTTCATGGGAGCCTACAGTTTCCTCATAAAGGTAGCCAATGCTTACAAACTGAGCTCTTCTCTCTGGTGACCAGCAACAGAATGTGAATTAACAACGTGAAGCTGCATCAGGGGAGGTTCAGTTGGGTATCAAAAAAATGTTCTTCACTGAGAGGGAGGTTGGGCACTTGGACAACCTCTGCAAGGAAGTGGTCACAGTACCAGCATTCCAGAGCTCAAGAATTGTTTGGACAACCCTCTCAGATATATGTTTTCCTTTTGGGTGGTGTTTTGTGGAGACAGGATTTTAACTCAGTGATCCTTGTTGTCGATTCCAGTTCAGGATACTGTATGATTCTATGGTTCTATTTTATTTTATTTTATTTTATTTTATTTTATTTTATTTTATTTTATTTTATTTTATTTTATTTTATTTTATTTTATTTTATTTTATTTTATTTTATTTTATTTTATTTTATTTTATTTTATTTTATTTTATTTTATTTTATTTACTTATTTTGGAGTCCTCATTATTTCATAGACCTTGATTTCCCTCTCCCAGTGTCTCCTAGTTACTATGCTAGCTGGAACAAACCAATTTGTTTTGTTGCTAGCAATGCACAATTATCTTCCGTGGGCATGCATGTGAACATAGTGAAGCTACAAAAAGACTGGTAAATGAACCGTTTTTTGATAATGAGGTATATTGAAAGCTGGTACATTGGCTGCATTACAGATATGTTAATCAGAAAGCTTGAGCTGAACTTCATCAAGGTGTGTGGTAGGTCCTTCCTGAAAGATCATTTCTTTCTGTGCTAAGTACAATACTTTGCTAATTGTGATTTCCTGTGAGCAACATTTAAGACACCTTGAAAAGATTTTTGTTTACCTTACACTATTCTTTTTGGCACCGTTCAGGCCGTTGTCATAATTTAGCCTCTAAACCTGCCATTACAAAAGCAATGAAAGAATCATAGAATGGCTTGGGTTGGAAGGAACCAGAAAGATCACCTAGTTCCATGCCATGTCCAGTGTTACCACACACTAAATCAGGTTGTCTTAGGCCTTGTCCAGACAGATCTTGAACACCTCCATGGATAGGGCATCCATAACTTCTCTAGGCAACCTGTGCCAGTGCCTCACCATCCTCTGAGTAAAGAATTTCCTCATAACATCTAATCTAAATCTCTTCTCTTTTAGTTTAAAATAATCCTCCCTTGTTCTGTCTTTGTGTGCCCATGTAAAAGGTTTTTTTCCATCTATTTTTTATAAGTCCTCTGCAATACTGAGGCCACAATGAGGTCTTCTGGGAGCCTTTTCTTCTCCAGCCTGATCAACTCCAAATCTCTAAATCTCTCAGTCTTTCTTCATAGGAGAGGTGCTCCAGCCCTCTGATCAATTTTGTGGCCCTCCTCTGGAGACTGTTCTAACAGGTGTTGTGCCAAAGACCCTAGACCTGGACTCAGTACTCCAAGAGGAGTCTCATGAGGGCAGAGTACAGGGGGATAATCACTTCCTTCGACCTACTGACCACTTCTCTGCTGATGCAGCTCAGGATGCAGTTTGCCTTCTGGGCTTCCAGCACACACCGCTGGTTCATGTCAAGCTTTTAATCCACCAGAACCCCCAAGTCCTTCTCTGTAGGGCCGCTCTCCATGAGTTATTCTCCCAGTCTGGATTCATGTCTGGGATTGTTCCAACCAGGTGCAGCACTTTGCACTTAGACTTGTTCAACCTCATTTGGTTCACATTGGCCCACTTATCTAGCTTGTCTCAGGTTTGTATGGCATCCCTTCCTTCTTTTGTAACAACAGCAGCAGCAGACTTGGTGTCACTGGCAAGCTTGCTGAGGGTACACTGAATTTTAGTGTCTATGTCATTGATAAACAATGACATATACTAAACAATGCCCAATCCAAGACAGACCCCTGAGGGACATGACTTGTCACTGTCCTGTACCTGGACATAGAGCCATTGACTGCAATTCTCTGGCTGAGTCCATCCAGACAATTCCTTATCCATCCTTCAAATCCATCTTTTTCCAATTTGCAGATAAAAATGTCATACGGGACCACATCAAAGGCTACCAAAGGCCTACCAGTCAAGGTAGGTGACATTGATCAGACTTCCCTTTTTTACTGATGCAGTCACTCCATCATAGAAGGACACCAGACTGGTCATTGATTTGCCTGGTTAAGTAGTACTGGATGACTCTGATCACCTCCTTATCTTATGTATGAAATTTGTCTTCAGTAATCTGGAAGAATAGCTGTGAAAGACTGTGATAGATTTCCCTTGAAGTCTGAAAGCTAAAACTGTAATTCTTTTCTGTAATCTTCGCTGGAGGTACTATGGAACTTTTCCAAGGATTTTCATGAATTAGCAGGAACACCGAGACTTATAGTATGGTCTTTTTCTGAGTTTGTCATTCTTTCATTGCCAATCCACAGAGAAGTGACCCTGTCATTTTGTGCGCAGACCAAGAGCTTCTGTTTTATATACAATGATGTAATTCGGTAGCAAAAAGGAAAACAGTGATGCATGTGGACACGTAATGAACTTTCTCTCTGACTAGTCAGTTTTAACATTTTGTCTTCATACACTGAGTGAAAAGAAGTGCAGATAAACTTATTTCTATCACCTGAAAGAAATTAGACAGGTCGTGACAGTTAAAAAAAAACAGATTATTAGAATTGTTCTGAGTATGAAAAAGATGAGGTAGGAAAAATACAGGAATAGGCTGACTCCACTGGAACTTTGAAAAAAAGTTTTAGTTCTTTTTAACATGAAAACTGTCAATCTTGCCTTCAGACTTGCAGATGGACTGAATGTCCACCGGAGATTCCTCCTTACTCATGATCCCACAATCTTACGTTCTCTATTTGGCTTCTTCTTTCTCCCATGAGTGAGGCCACCAGCCAGTCCCAAATGTTCTCGCTATCCAAGAGCAATGCAAGACTTCCCTGGCCTGCTACAGGGTGCAGACACTCCTTGCTGCACAGCCAGCAGTCACAGCACTTCCTTGTCAAGCCAATTGATCATGTCACCCAGGGACAGCCAAAATATCTTGTTTGTGCTATCCAATAGGTGGAGCATATTCTCTTGTGTCTTGCATAGCTTTTTCAGAACAGTCAAGCACTGAAGCTAGGTGTATGTCTACTGAGACACACCAGCTTAGGTGATTTTCTGGCTTGGAAAACCAAGATATGTGCAGAACTCCACAAATGATTACCCTTTGAGTCAGAAACGTACACTGTTGCATGAGCATCTATTTATTTATTTATTTTTATTAGACCTGAACATTAAACACGTTTTCTGGAAATTGTCCTCCTATGCTAACATGATCTTGTTGCATATAAATCCCTTTTATGCATATGTATATATGTTTTACATACACATGTATGTAAAACGAATGTATTGTTTTAAATATATATTTTAGACATGTTTATCATATTTTTCCTAAAAATTACACCACTTTCATTGTATACCATAGTGATCTAAACAGAATTCCTGCCAGGAGATGATAAAGGGCTTTTTTTTTTTTTTTTTTTTTTTTTTTTTTTTTTTTTTTAACTTAATAAGGAAATAACTGTCCAAAGAACATGGAATTATGGATTTTGTCAAAATTTGTACCACTCACCTAATGAGTTCAGGGGTGGAATACAAAACAATGTTATTTTTTGCCATCAGATATACAGAGAAAGTTTCTTCTTTCCTGTTTTCAACATTGACCTTCAAACAACCTCATATATAACCACAGGGAATTGTCACTAGTGACTGCACCTCAAATATTCTAATTGTGATAAGCTTCAGCATTGTAAAACTCTTGAAGGACTTAATGCAGCATTATTCCACTAACTGAATTAAAATCATACAATGAGCTACTTTAACCTCGGTAATCAAAGATGTATAAAGTTAAAATTGAAAATGAAGAGTAGGAGAGAATGTGAAAAGACCATTTGTACAAGAAAAAGAAAAAAGAAAAAAAAAAAAAAAAAAGGAAAAAAAAAAAAAGAACAGTTTCTCTTTTCATTTTCATTTGGAATTATTCTACTCCATTTAGGTTTTAAATCAGACACTGGGTAGAGCTGCAAACTTGGCTGTCTGAAATACATTGAAAATATATATGTAAATACATTTAAATAAATAAAAATAACAGTAGACTGTAAGTACACTCATGCAAAAGAGCTATTAAGATACACGACACTTCCAGTTTTCATAAACCGTTGTTTGCATTGTCTGCATAACATTTTTGCACATGCACCCCGAAGAACAGATTTGGAACATAGCTTTGAAAAAAAGGATTTTCTATACTCCCAAACCTCATGTTTCCCCTCTGATAGTGGTATGAGAAACATCTCTAACTCTAGAGCTGTTATGGCTTGTTCACTCTGGAGTTGGCCTAAAAAGTCCATATTATTATTATTAATTATTATTATTAGTAGTAGTAGTAGTAGTAGTGAGAAAAAATGACATGACTTAGACTCTTAACTTATAAATACAACTAAGCATTTCCATTGGAGTGAAGGAAAGTGTGTCTGGATATCTTTTAGCTTCGAGCATTCCCATATTCCTACAAAAGCACTTGCACATGACATCCTAATGTTACCATGGGTTATCAATACAGTGTGCCTTGCAGAGTCCCCATGCCCTGACCTTCTGGAACAGAGACTGCAGAAGTATCCAGGGGATTTCTTGCCATACCTGAGACGCAGCATACAACTCTGATGAACCAGTGTGCACCCAATCCCACAGTGTGGATACAGTTCTGAAAGCCATGACCCTGGTCCCAGATACATGGGAAGAAGTGGATGAGGAGCTGTACTTACTGCTGTAATTTTGGTCTGTCTACAAGGGTCTCCAAAGTGATGTTAGTTCAGAAAGTAGGAACAAAGAAAGGCAAGTCTGCTGGGCAGATAGTTATTTGTAATGATTGATAATAAAGTAAAACTTTCAAAGATCTGGTAAAAAAGAAACACTGGCATGGTAAGATTAACACTGGCATGATAAGATTAAAAAACTCTAGGAAAGAAAGCAGAAAGGGAAAGATAGCAGCTCAGAAAAGTAGAGATTTGGCACATAAAAATCAACAACAGAAGCTGACTTTTCCTTCCTTGGGTGATGTTCTCTCCTGCACAGATTTACTGGTAGAGTGCACTGAGGGTGGTAAGTGAATTGTAGCTTTATGTAAAAGAAGTTAGTGGCAGTTATCTTCTCAAGACCTTTCTCAGATAAAACACTTTCCATCTCAGAAGTTACAACTTTCAATGTACCTATATAAAAACACACCTGCCTCCAGAAAATCTCTGTCAGCCTCATGTAGCTAATATTGTAACAAGATACAAAGCATTTGTGCTCTCTCCCTCCCTGCTTCTAGAGAAAAAAAGTAAATAAACCTACAAAAAGTATGCAGATAGTAAAGGATCTGAACTTGAGAAGAGCATATGTGGAAGTATAAAATGCAACAAGATTTCAGTCTGGAAAAGAAGTGACAAAACTGGGACATGGCAGCGGTAACAAAAATGATGAATGGCATAGGGTAGGTCACTAAGAAACAGCTATTCTGTATTTCTCATGCTATAGCAGCCAGGGGTATCAAATAAAATGAGCAAGCAGATGTTTGTTTGTTTCTTACTTTCTTTTTAAAGAAGTTCTCAAAATGCACAGTTAAATTGGGGAGTTCATTGCCATGGGATGTTGTGGATGCCAATGGTATTAATGTCTTCAGAAAGCAATTAATATTATATTAATAAGGAAAATATGCATTAAAAGACACAACAAAAAATTGCATCCCACTCTGGCTACATAATTACTTTATCACAAACTCTTGAAAGGGACAAAGATGTATGTGGAAAAAAATACAATCTGTACTTACCCTTTTCAATGTAGCCATACTCAGTTTTTAATATTCTGTTTACATATTTTTAAATATGTCTTATGTTATCAGAAAATTAGACATTTTCCTATTGAATTTTACTTGGACAACCAACTTCAGAAATATTATTTAATATATATATATATTTATTGGTTTATTGACATGGATTTATTGACAAATACCTATCAATTCAGTGAAAAAGCTTCTTCATATCAGGAAGCAGCACTAAAATTATATTGATCAAAATTAAAAGAAAGAAAAGTATTGCCTTTCTATAGATATTCCGAGTGGCTCTCAACTGTGCTTGTTTTTGACAATCCAAAATTTAAGTGATGGAAAGAGAAAAATTCACAGGTGAAACAAAGGTAAGTATTTTTAATCTGTTTCACTGTATCTTTTCTGTCTCTGAGAGGGGAAATATTGAACAATTGATAAAGAAAAAGTTTGTTAGAATTCTAGATCTAGAAGTAGCTAACATTGTTTTCTATATGATTAAAGTACAAAACTTATTGCTTCTAAAGTATGTTGCTGTATGATATATAAGGTATAATGCACATTTTCATTGTGTTAAAAAGGTGGTCGTATAGTGAAGCATAGGATGAAAGTCTGGGGGAATTATGAAATATTTTCTCTCTCTCCACTCTTCAGATGTGGAATAAGAGCTAGAAATTTCCCTAAATTTCTTCATGAATAACAGTATGTACTCCTTTCAGTTCCCTCTCCTCTCCATAGATGATCCAAGTTGCTCTTTTCTCACCAGCTGACACAACCCTTGTCCAGTCCAAGTATTGACCTTCCCATTCAAATTATGCTGTCCTGTCAGGAGAGATGGAAATGGGACAAAATGTCGTTGAAAAGTCTGTGTGTACATCCTAGGCTGATCATTTAAAATGTGACATAATATTGTTTTTATACCTTATAGAGTCACTCATGAGCTAGCAGAGAACTGGCATGACAATTGTCTTTATCCTATTCAATTTGTGTAATGAATAACAATTTTTATTATAATATATTCAGTCATGTAAAACTATAATGTACTTAATTCATTTTTTTTTAAGGGCTATACTTCCTTTCCATTTGAATTGTGCCAATATTCAAGATGATGATTTTCTCTTCAATAATGTTGTTTATATCTTGCATCCTTGTTACCTATTCTCTTCCCTTGCAGTTGCTATTATAGTCATTAAAATCTGTAGCATGAATTATACTAAATGGATCTACATACAGGGTGTTATATACAACAGCATAATTGGCTACTGAAGAGAAAAAGAACCTGACAATAATGGTTTGCTTTTTCACTCTGGGGACCCTAGTTACGTGTGATACATCCATGCTTAGAGCTGGGAAGCTTACTGGATGCACATGCTTAATCTGAGTGGAGAGTGTAGATTAAATTAGACAGTTGAGCTGGTACTTATACGTGCAAAATTGTACATATTAAGTGAGTCAATCTGAGTATATAATGCCTTCTTTGCTTCAGTCTTCACTGATAAGGCTAGACCACACTCACTACCAAGCCTGGAAACAAGAGAAACCCTGGAGAAAGGAAGATTTTCCCCTGGTGGAAGAGTGCTGGGTTAGAGGTTATTTAGGCAAGCTAGACATGCAGAGATCTATGGGTCCTGATGGGATGCACTCGAGCATTTTCTCATAAAGCGTATAAAGTTTAAATTCTCATTACCATTTTTTCCCGGTGTTTATCAACAAAAATGTGAAAAAATGACACTATTTGAAGCAATTTCCACTGTGTGGAAACCTTTTGGTTATTTATATATGTGTATATATATATATATATATAAATATACATATATAAAGTATTAGGGCATTAAAGTATTATTACAGCATTATAGGTATTAAAGTCATATTTTTATTTTTATTTTTATTTTTATTTTTATTTTTTTTTTTTACTGAATTTAATGCCTCTTTTCAAAGAAAGTAAAGCTGAAAGGCTGAAGGTGAGTTTTTCACATATTTTAAATTCTTACTTGTAATTAAAAAAAAAAAAAAAAGGCAAAAAAACAAACAAAACGAAAAAGAAAACAAAAAACAAACAAACAAAAAAAACCCACCAAACTGAACCATAAAACAGATGGAGAACATCTATTAAAAATGGTTGTTTCATATTAGAACTCTTTCTAATTTATCACAAAATGAGATTAGGGTTGGAAAAGAAGACAGAGTATGAAAAAAGTCCTATTCCAATTGCTACTGTAACTGTGAGGGGGCCTTACCTTGTAACCCATTGATCAGAGGTAGTGGACATTTAAGAGGAGAAGCAGCTGTTGTTAAAAGAATATGGATGTTATTCATATATTGGAGAGAATGTAGCAATCGCTTTAAGCTGTTGGAAAAAAAAAAAAAAAAAAAAAAAAAAAAAAAAGCAGAAATGAATTATGTCTCACTAATTAAAAAATATCTGGCCATACATTGAATGTATTTTTGCAGTAATAATGGCCACAAGATAGAGCACAGGAAGTTCTGCACCAACATGAGAAAGAACTTCTTCACGGTGAGGGTGACGGAGCACTGGAACAGGCTGCTCAGGGAAGTTGTGGAGTCCTCTGAAGATATTCAAGGCCTGTCTGGACACCTACCTCAGCAGCCTGCTCTGAGGAACCTGCTTTGGCGGGGGGGTTGGACCCAATGATCTTTTGAGGTTCCTTCCAACCCCTACAGTTCTGTGATTCTGTGATTCCATGATTATGTCAGGTTTAAGGACAATTTAGAAAAAAAGCACGTATAACATGGAGAAGCTATAAAATCCATGTCAGACAAATATATTTATGTTAATCTTAAAATACTTTGTAGCAAATGAATCCAGGAATCCAGATTTTTTGATACTGAAGAACATATTGATTGCTCCATTTTTTTTAATTATTATTATTTTATTTTTATTTATGAGTGACACAATGACTTTGTTGTATTCCATACCTTACTGATGAGGACACAGAAAACAAGGGATTTCACTGAAATGAGTATGTACAGATGTGGTTAGTGGGAAAGACACCAGAACTTTTTTTACAAGAAGTAATTCTTAAAATAGTATTTTGGTTAATATTTTCTTCAAACAAAGCTTTAAGATTTCTAGGTATTGTGACTGGTCAAAAGTCAGGTAGATGGAATTAACTTTGTTTTAAATAGAAGTTGTTGACTAGACAAGTTGATTTCAGAATAAAATGAAAGTTTTAAAACTCAGATACTTGGATAAAAAATAGTTCATTTTTCAGTAATTGTCTATACAGGTAGTCTGTAGTGTTTGGTAAGACTAATTTTATGAGGAAGATATATAATTTTATATATCACAAAACTGAACTTTTAATAAATGTAAATTCAAGTCAACTGAAACACTCTCCAAAGTCTTGCTGGCAGCAAATATCTAACAAAGCAAATACAATGGTAGATAGTATTGTCTGCAATTCCTGCCTTTGTTATTTTGTTAGAAATTGTTAGAAATTGGATACATCTCTACATATTTTATATTTTTTTCTAGATTTTTGATCAGTATTTTTCAACTCCTAGACAATTATGTCTTTGTGGTTTTCCTATCAAAAATAACAAGGGTCTAATTTGAACGTTACACATTAAAATGCACACAGTTCATAAACTGCCTATTAGTATGATAATTGCAGTCCCCTGTACTCTTAGGCTGGGAAAGAACAGCTATTATTAGATACAAATCTAATGGTAGAATCACATAATACTTACTAACTACCATACAAAAATACGTTATCTTACAATAATTACCTGAATTACTCTGAAAAGGTTCAGAGACTTTCTTTCTCCCCTGAAAACATGACACAGGCACAAAGACTTTTTTTTATTATTTATTTATTTATTTATTTATTTATTTATTTATTTATTTATTCATTTATTCAGTAGGAAAAACCTTAAATGTGTTAAACAGATTGTGTCAAAATAGAACATAAGCCTCAGGGATTGTTATCTTCTTTCATGCCCAATGCAAGAGCTATTAAAAGGCCACACTTACAAGGTATTACTCACATGTTCTCTATTCCTCTGTGAGGAACATTATGAATTAATTTTAAATGTTTAGTGGAAGGTCCTCAGGCACAAATATTCCTTCAGGTACTTGTCTCAAAACCTCAAGTAGGGTTCTGTGTAACACCACAGAGTGAGATTTCAATAGTAAGGAACCTCTCCCCGAGGCTGAAATATGATTTTCCCACTCTTTCTCAGCTTCTTCCACAGCTTTATTGCACTTTAGAGGCTTGGAGGATTGGTGAAGGGAGGATCCCTCTAGGTGATTTTTCCTGAAGTGCTGCACTGGGAATTCTGCTGCTTATTAGCAGATGGTGAATGACATACCGTGACCCTCCCAACCTCAATTTGGCCTGATCTGTTCAACAGATGCACTGCACACCAGTCCATGAATGTCCAAAGGTTAACATTCCTTCTTGTCCCATGCTCCAGTAGGGGCAGGGCTTAAAACTATCCTTTTCATTTTGGAGCTAATGCTATGGGAGGGAATAATTGCATTGCAGGTGAAACTGGGGAAAAAAAAAAAAAAAAGTCCTAAAAAAAATCCTCAGTTGTAAAAGCCAATGACATAGTAAATTGTTGTTTAGCTGGAAAGAGTGGCAGAGATTGTGTATGCACAGTAGAGAAAGTCTTCAGGATCTAGAGGAAGCAGTGAGATTCTGAAAAGCACAGTGAGCAAATGAAGTGCAAATGATACTTTATGCAAACATGCTGCAATACTATTAAAATATTAAAATGCATCATTTTAATATTTGTAGACACTATGCTTCCAGGTATGGTGAACCTCAGGTCTTCTCAGAAATATTTGTTTCTATATTAGACTGTTCAAATGAGTAAATACTTTCTAACACAGAAAATATATTTGTAAATTGTCCACCAGGAAAAAAAAAAAAAAAAAAAAAAAAAAAAAGCCTCCTTCACAAGGTAAATCAAATCAGCATATTATTAAATACAGGATCGTATTGCCTCATACATGAAATATAGTTGAAATACAGTTAATTATTGTTATGCTGTCTTGATTTTATGGAAATGTATGACATTAGTACTGATGATTTATTTGTAGAATTGGAGCATTAAAACTTCCGTGGGAATGTGTCTGTAAAGATCAAGGTTTAGTTTAGCCAATCTCAGCCTCATGCAGTTCAACTTAGATGACAATGCAAGAATTTAGGGAAAGTCATCCTCCTTTCCATTTTCAGTATCCTTGCTACCTTGGAAAATGCTTTAAAGGAACATGCTTTCTTACCCTAAGTATCATTTGTGGGCTTATCTTCAAAACTGCCTTTACTCCTGGTGGTAAATCCATGTGTTGGATTCTGTAACAATTTAAATATGAATATATAAGCCTGCACTGCAAGAATGACAGCAAGAAGTCACCCAGTATGAGTGTCCAGAAAATTTGGCATTACATATCCGTATTCACATTATTTTAGGTGCTGTTGAATAAATATAATATCTTTCTGCCAATTGCCTTCAACAAATTCAAATGATCAATGTGTGTACTCCTGACACACCTGTGAAAGTTTTCTTTTAAATTTTTAATACAGAGAATATATAATTATTGTTATAAAGGTATAGTTTATATTTCCTATTCTTTTTTTTTTTTTCAGTAAAAAAATAGAAAAAAATGAACAAGCAAAATAATCAGAACAAAAGAAAACAGTACTGAATGAATAAATAAATAAATAAATAAATGGACAATAACAACAACAACAACAACAAAAAAAAAAAAAAAAAAAAAAAAAAAAAAAAAAAAAAAAAAAAAGAAGGCTTCCCTTTCCAGAGGACAGAATAGTCTTGGCTTGTCAGCTCTGATAATGTTTTTAAATCTTTTCTGAGATTCCTAAACTTTATGAATTTAAGAAAACAAATTGTTAACCCTCTAGAAAGTCTGTACATCTATCTATATCTATGTAAATAGATGTCCTTTACAAAGATTCATGGTCATTTACAGAATGATCAAATGGCGCTCATTTGAGCATGACCTGCAGAACTCAGTCATGTCTATAGCAAATGTGGTTCTGGGCTGAGAGTCTGTCAGATTGTGGAGCATATGGAGCTGTCTGGATTTATTTCATATTATGCAGGGCAGCTGAAGACCTGAATTCTGCAAATATTCTGCTTGTTTATGAAATTAAAGACTGAAGGCATATTCATGAGTTTGACTGCAAACAGTTATTTACCAGCCTGCCCAAGTTCTCAACTAACAGAATGCAATTAGAAGCAATTTATCTTCAACAGCAACCCTCAGATAATATATTCAGCCACTTGGCTGAGTTTGTTGGCAAGGGCACTCTGCTAGGTTAACAACAAATATATAGACCAGTGTTGGTATGGAAGACTCACACAGACTGTCTGCAGCCCACTGCATAGACACACTCAAGAGGACAAATGTCCTCTTGAACAAAGAACAAAGGCAATGAATTTGTTCCAAAAAATAATTACTGATTATAATTCTGCAGCCATGTAACAGGTCAAACTACAGGATAGCAGTCCTTTGTGACCTTCAAAATATGAATTAAATTACCACTTAGAAATACTGCATCTTTGATGGAAATTCTCCCATGAGGGAGAGTTAAAAGAAGGACGTAGCCTTCCGCTATGGGACCAGAATGTCACTTTAGTTCTTCGTTAATGAATTCTTGTAGCAAAAGTCAGAGACAAAATGAGAGAAAGATGTTTAAATGCATGGAAATGCAAGGGCATTAAGAAGATCATTTCCAGCTTTATTTTTGTTGGATTTAACTCTGTACAATAACTTGCAGAGCCAGCTGATCTCACTACATCTTAGCCAAACACTTAACTCAGACTTTTGATGAATACCTGACTTCTCAATCTGAACTGCTGACCTGACTTTGAATGAAGTATGAAATGGTTACACTTTTACTTATGCAAATTACATTTGACTTTGGTTTGTACCAAACTCTCACTTTTGCCAGAAAAGCCAAAGCTCAGATCCATAAGTGTCTGCAGTAGCAATTTAAAGTAATGTTTCTCTGGCTTTTTAGAAGGGAGCATTCTCCGTAGGACCTCAAAGTTTTAAGGAGCCTTGAAAAAGGGTGTCTGTTCACATACTACAGCTCTAGTGTAGTATCTTTATAAGCCATTTTACAGATTAATTTTACAAGCAAGAATTTCCCTAGTTATTATATTGCATACAATAATTGAAACAAATCAGATTTTTATAGTAAACAGAATTGCCTGCAGTCCTGATGAGCAAAAATATATCTGTTCTGTGTAACAATCCTCTGCTATAAATAGAATATTTTAGTTGTACACATTTCAGAATTACCATTCTCTTGTTAATCTTTTGTCACCATGGTTTTTAAAGTAAATGAAAACCTGGGGGCCAGATTTGTCAGAGTGAATAGCAACCAACAGCAATGCAAAGAATAGGATATAATAAAGTTCACACAGATTTATATAGGGATAATAAGAATAAATGAAATATTTGATTAAATACTAATTCAACCTGTAGAGTGCCTCACTCTATCCAAAAAGCATATCAGAAATGGATTTTCTTTCCATATACTCTCACAGACTCTCTTAAGAGAGACAGAAACCAGACAGTGCTAGGCTCAGATTGTAATTTTCTCTTGACTATTTGAATAAGCTTGGTACTAGAACAAATGTGGGTATGACAGTTTAAATATTTAAGTAATTTAATTTAATGGTATAAACATTAGCTTAAGTACTATTGGATAAATATAAGAGGCAAAGAAGAGCAAGCTGAAAATCACTGTATTACTCATGCATGAAGAATGGTTCAGGGAAGGCAGGAGCAATACATTTTATGGATTTATTTTTTTCTTAACCATAAATCAAATATATAGTGGCCTTATCACATCCCCAAAACTGCCATACAAACTCCTCTAGACTACATAGGCTACTACTGCACAATGGCCCAAGATTCTTACCATGGCCCTGCTATGAAAATAAGCAGTTAAAGACCTGATGATACACATGGCTGCTGAGGTTTGTGTATCATGAGGTCTTTAACAGTCTACATAGTTTACGGCTCATCTAAGCTATCAAAAATATCTGGCAAGATCAAATATCCATTAACGGAAAAGTACACATGTAGACATGCTTCACATATCATGAGATACAGAGGACTCTAATGCAGAAAGTATGACTTAAATAAATTTGTCAGAAATCTGGGGCAAATGGACAAGTCTAAATGTACTGGCTACTGGAAGCTGCTAAATTTCCTAAGAATTTTGAGACAAAAATGCAGGTTGGAAAGGTACTTAGAAAATGATAAAACGTACCAAGTGAAGGAAGTGACAAAAGTACTTTCCATTCTGCTTGTATGAGGATGAGTATCCTCTTTCATTTAATGTTTAAGTCATTATTTTTGGGTAGAAGTGAAAATTAAGCCAAGAGGTGTTATTTAGTGCAGACTCAAGCAACCCTATGTTCATGACACTGTCTTGTGACAGGTCCTTCCAGATAGTATATCTGGACACATACCTATCCTCTTCATGTTCCTCAGAGTGTCAGAGTCTATTGTTAGGCTCTCATCTATGTTTAAACAAGAGACAGACTCAATTCAGTGTGTTTGAAATGTATATGAAAGCCAACATTTTCACACTTGCTTGTAGTAGCAAGTAGTCTGGTGAAATCAGGTTTCAAATGCAAAGTGTTTTATTAAAGGCTGATCCTCAGTGCTGTTTAACATACAGACACCCAGCACACTAAAAGAAAGGCTAAAACCAATCACAGAATTATAGAATCACAGAATGGTTTGGGTTGAAAGGAACCCTAAAGACCACCCAGTTCCACCCCCTCCTGCTATGGGCAGGGACACCTCCCACCAGACCAGGTTGCTCAAAGCCCCATCCAGCCTGGCCTTCCAGGGATGGGGCAGCCACAGTGTCTCTGGGCAGCTTCACCACCCTCTAAATGGAGAAAATCTTCCTAAATATAAAATCTTTCAGTTTAAAACTGTTATCCCTCTCCCTGTCACTATGCTCTGAGAGTCCCTCCCATCTTTCCTGTAGTCCTCCCACAATTGTGTCAGTTAAAGAGAACAAAACTTCCACTGTGCACTCAGTTATTCCAGTCCAAGAGCTATATTTCACTCTTCTGGAACATGTCTTTGGGCTCCATACTTTTTCTGAGTAATATGAAGATATTGAAGGCTTTTCTAAGAATATATGATGTGTGAAAACTCCAAGATCCTGGGCCTATCACTGTAGAAAAGAGAAATCTGCTGAAATTTGCTCTGATCCCATCTGGGCTACACACATAGGTTTCCTCGTCTTGGAAAACAGGCTACATTCCTGGGTTGTGGAGCAGTAAAACAGTTGCATGGCATCCAGGGTGGAATCAGGACATGGGATCTTGTGCCTGGCTGCGAATCAAGCCAAAGACACCACAATTTGGCTGTGTGAGGTGGGATTATGTGACTCAGAGACCATCACATGCATCTTCAGTGCCCTTGTCAGTTATGAATTTAGATGTTTGCCATCCTTGGGACCAGGCTGCACTGTACCTAAATTATTAATAATTTCTGCAATTATATCTGCCTGAAAAGTGGAGTCTTATAGTAAGCAATGGAGGAATTACTGACAGCACCAGACTATGTCCTGTGTGAAATGATCCATTCTTCACCAGTTCCCATCTTCAGCTTCAAGGAAAGCCCTGTTTAATTGGTTAAAAAGGAAAGCAATATTACAGAACTAATTGTATGTTTTCCACACAAATGTCTATTAAAGCTTACAATTATATAAACCATACTTGTAAACACTGTCTCTCCACTCTATTTCTGTTTTAATGCTGTTAATGCTACATTTTTAGTTTTATTTTTGTGCTTTTATATTCTCAATTCACACAATTGACTTTCTATGCTTTATTTTGTTTCTGAAAGCCTGGATAATTGTCTGTTCAAAGGGTGAAGACAAATTTCTGGGTTGTCTAATTATTCTTCTCAACCATCATAAAGTTTAACTCATTGTTAAGTGATGTAGTTAGATAAATGACTACAACCTCAAACTCTTCCTCCTCGTGTTATACCCACTAACAATTGTCCTTACAGGAAAAAGTAGTTAATTTCATGCAATTGGAAGTGCAGGTAGGGGACACAATGAGGGGTATCACCCTCTATGTCAATTAGCAGCTGGAGTGAATGGAGCTCTTCCTGGGGATAGATGAGGAACTGACCAAGAGCTTGTGGGTCCGGATTAAGGACAGGGCAGGGTCAGGTGATGTTATAGTTATGAGCTGCAGACCACTAGAAGAACAAAGAGATGAGGCCCTCCATAAACAGATAGAAGCAGCATCGTTTTCACAAGCCCTAGTCCTCATGGGGGACTTCAATCACCCTGACATCTGCTAGAAGGACAGCACAGCAGGGCATAGGCAATCCAGGAGGTTCCTGGAATGCCGTTATGACAATTTCCTTCTTGAATTGATAGAGGAAACAACAAGGAGAGGTGCTGTGCTGGACCTCATTCTCACCAAGGGGGCACTGATGGGTAATGTGAAGCTCAAGGGCAGCCTTGGCTGCAGCAACCATGAAATGGTGAAGTTTGGGATCCAGAGGACTACAAGGATGGAGGACAGCAAGCTCATTGTCCTGGACTTTGGGAGAGCAGACTTTACCCTCTTCAGGGATCTGCTTGGTAGAGTACCATGGGACACCCCACCCACTATCTTCCACTTTCTCCCCCAAAACGACACAGGGGAATGGGGAATGGGGGCTACAGTCAGACCCTGATGCTTCGTCTTCGCTACTCCTTCATGGTCCCTCTCTGCCCTTGCTCCCCGTGGGGTCCCTCCCACGGGATGCCGTCCTGAACTGAACTGAGCCTGCGGGGGCTGCCCACAGGCAGCAGCTCTTCAGGAACTGCTCCCACATGGCCCATCCATCCCCCAGGAGCAAACTGCTCCAGCATGGGTCCCCCACGGGTGGGCGGCAGCTCCCCCCAGACCCCCTGCTCCTGCGGGGGCTCCTCTCCACAGGCTGCAGCTCCGGCCCGGGGCCTGCTCCTGTGGGGGCTCTCCATGGGCTGCAGCCTCCTCCAGGCCACATCCACCTGCTCCACCGGGGGCTCCTCCACCCATGGGGGGGCTGCAGTGTGGAGATCTGCTCCATGTGGGACCCATGGGCTGCAGGGGGACAGCCTGCTCCACCAGGGGCCTCTCCCTGCACAGGCTGCAGGGGAACTGCAGCTGCCTGCCTGGAGCACCTCCTGCCCTCCTGCTGCACTCACCTGGGGGCTGCAGGGCTGCTTCGCACTCCTCACTCTCCCAGCTGCTGTTGTGCAGCAGTTATTTTTCTTCTGTCTGCTCTCCCAGAGGCCCAACCAGCACTGCTCATGGCCCAGCTCTGGCCCGCAGCAGGTCCCTTTTGGAGCACCTGGAGCTGGCTCTTCTCTAACATGGGGCAGCTGCTGGGCTTCAAAAAGGCCAAACCTGCAGCCCCCTGCTACCAAAACCTTGACAAGTAAACCCAATACAGGAGATCAGTAATGAGTGATATTCTTCAGGGGGTCAGTACTGGGGCTGATGCTGTTTAGCATCTTTGTTGGTGACATGGACTGAGAGCACCCTCAGCAAGTTTGCTGATGACGCTGAGCTGTGTGGTGCAGTTGACACACTGGAGGGAAAGAATGGATGCCATCCAGAGGGACTTGGTCAGGCCTAAGAGGTGGGCCTGTGTGAACCTCATGGAGTTCAACAAGGCCAAGTGCAAGGCCCTGCACCTGGGCTGGGGAAATCCCAAGACCAAATACAAGGTGAGGGGAGAATGAATTGAGAGCAGCCCTGAGGAGCAAGATGTGGGAGATTTGGTGGGTGAGAAGACTGACATGAGTCAGCAATGAGCATTTGCAGCCCAGAAAGCTACCCGTATCCTGGGCTGCACCAACAGCAGCGTGGTCAGCAGGGCGAGGGAGGGGATTGTTCCCCTCTGCTCTGCTCTCATGAGACCCCACCTGGAGCCTGTGCTCAGCTCTGGGGTCCCAGCACAAGAAGGACAGTGACCTGTTAGAGCAAGTCCAGAGGAGGGTCATGAAGATGATCAAGGTGCTGGAGTACCTATCATATGAAGACTGCCTGAGGGAGTTGAGGTTGTTCAGCCTGGAGAAGAAAAGGCTCTGCAGAGAACTTATAACTACTTTCCAATACCTAAAGGAGGCCTACAGGAAATCTGGGGAGGGACTCTGTCAGGGAGTGAAGGGGTAGGACAAGGCGGAATGGTTTTAAATTTAAAAAGGTTAGATTTAGATAAGACACTAGGAAGGTGTTTTTCTGTTTTGTTTGTTTGTTTGTTTGTTTGTTTTGTTTTGTTTTGTTTTCTTTTGTTTTGTTTTTCACTCTGAGGGTGGTGGGGCACTGGAACAGGTTGCCCAGAGAAGCTTCTATTGTTATTTGGTCAAACAATTTTTTATGTAAATATATGTCAAAGAGGCTTTCCTTAGTTTTAGAACAAGCAGGAGGCTTTCTGTTATTTTGCCTTTTCATTTCTTATAACATCACCAATTTAGACTAGATGGTGTATAAAAGACCTTGAGACCTGCAAAAACTGAATAGCCCTCTACTGACATTTACAGAAAATGTTAAATTACTGGGACGTTGTACATTGCAACAACTCTCAATTACTGATTTGTAGGAAAGCACACAGTACAGGAAAATCTGTATTGGAACTGCCTGAGGCCCTCTGAATGTATAAGAATGCAAGAACATTTTGGTTTTTAGCTTTTCAGCTTTGGAGGCAAAAATATCTTTTAAAGGTCATGCAGTTTTTGTTTTGCTTTGTTTTGTTTTTTTTCCTACCCCTGAAAAATCTTTTATTTTAATTACATTTTCTTGTTTTGCACGTCATATATTAAGGAAACAATATAAGCAAAGGAAAGTTTACATAAACAAAGGAAAAAGAAAAAAAAAATGATGAAATGGCCTAATTCCAATGTCTGAATTAGTTGCAGATTCTTTCTCAGTTTCATATGCAGTGCTAGAATTTTCTCTTACTAATACTTATGGAAGCCAGTGCTTTTCAAGAAGTGAGGTGTCCACTGCTAAACAGATAGTCCTCTTCCTTCTTTGAAAGGCAATTTTATAATTTTGCAGTTCCCAGGTAGAATTAATTAGTATTCCACCTAACTTCATTGTTGTAAGAAAAAAAAAAAATGAGAAAAAGGAAAAAAAATGCATGCTATCTCTGCTGGACAACCTTCAACAAGTTTGCAGATGACACCAAGCTGAGAGGTGCAGTTGATACAACAGAAGGAAGGGAAGCAATCCAAAGGGACTGGGACAAGCTAGACAAGTGGGCCCAAGTAAACCTAAAGAGATTCAACAAGTCCAAGAACAAGATACTGCACCAGGGTTGGAGCAATTCCAGACTGGGAGAAGAACTGATTGAGAGATGCCCAGTGGAGAAGGACATGGGGGTCCTGGTGGATGAAATGTTTGACATGAAGCAGCAGTGTGTGCTTGCAACCCAGACTTCTGCAAGGAGGGGAGGAGGGCTGATTGTCCCCCTCTACTTGGCCCCATGAAGTCCCACTTGTAGTACTGTATCCAGATGTGGGGGCCCCACCACAAGAAAGACATGGACATATTAGAGCAGGTCCAAGGAAGAGACACAAAGATGATTTGAGGGCTGGAGCTGGGTTTGTTCAGCCTGAAGAAAAGGCTCTAAGGAGACCTTGTTGTGGCCTTTCAGTACTGAAAGAAGGCTTATAAAAAAGATGGAGAACAACTTTTACATGGGCACATAATGACAGGACAAGGCGGAATGATTTTAAACTAAAAAAAAAAAAAAAAGATTTAGATTAGATGTTAGAATGAAATTCTTCACTCAGAGAGAGGTGAGGCACTGGAACAGGTTGCCTAGAGAAATTGTGGATGCTCCACCCGTTGAGGTGTTCAACGACAGGCTGGATGGGGCCTTGGCCAGCCTGATCTAGTGGGTGGCATCCCTGCCTATGGCAGGGGGGCTGCAACTAGACGGCGTTTCCTGCTCCTTCCAACTGATGACATTCTATGGTTCTCTGACATTGGTGTAGCATAAATGACTTTCAGAGACTGTTTATTCTGTTAGATTTGGTAGTCACTACCACTTAATATATTTATTAAGAACTAATATATTTACATCTGAACATTATTTGCAGCAAAATACAGTAGAAGTATGTGCTTGTCTAATATGGAAGGTATCCAGGTTTAAAGCAACAGGGATTGGATACACAGAATTACTGAGGTGCAAAGAAACATCTAAATTCAAGATTTATATTGACAAATCCCTTCTTCTTTGCCATCTTAACCTTGGAAACACCTAATCTCAAGCACTGATATATTTTCCAGGACTTGCCATCTAAGATGTTTCTATTATCAGGAGCAATTGTTGTGCCAGGAAGCCAACATGCTCATTCCCTCAAGGCATGTGGCATAGATTGGATCTCATCACAATGGACTGGAGCTTACCTCTGAGCTTCTAAGCCCAACTGCCACTTATCTCACTTCAGGTGTTTCATGTCAGGAGATCATGAACATCGAAGGGACAGTGCTTCCTTGTTAAACTGGGAGGAGAAAGAGAAAAAAAAAAAAAAAAAAAAAGGTTCCAAAACTCTTGTTAATGCCTAAATTTTTGTCTGCCTTAGGACTGGTATCATATGTCCTAAGCATGTCCCACTGGCTGGTGAAACAGATGAATGTTCAGACTTTCATATCAGCCTTTTTAGGTAGTAATTCCTCCCATATACAGCACAGGTACATGTAAGTTGTCATTAACAAACTCTACAGTGAATTCTGTCAAGAATAAAGCTTTCTTAAAGTCAGGTATTATAATTCTTGATTGCTATAACACTAATTAATACATATGACAGCTAAGATACAAAACAACATTTCAGCCTTACTAAGAAAATCTGAACACATAATCAGCTTTAGGGTTCTAGTGGGCTGTTGGGTGCAGGTAATAGATTTTGTGTAACTTGATGTAGTTGATTATTAGAGCCATATGTGCACTGTCCATACAGGTTCATACAGAGCTACAAAATTTTCTTTCTAATGGGACATCGTTTATGACTTTTTTCAAATAAATGCAACTAAATGACAAGTTCAATACATAGGGTGAAGAAAAATAAATAAGATATCAGGGCACAAACAAAAGAAAATCAAGATTGCCAGTATGTGTAGGGGAAAAGGAATAGAGGAAAATAAGTGTCAGTTTCCATCTCCAAATAGAATGTGTATTTTAGCCATGCCTAAATCTAATGTGAATATCAAGTGCTACTCCTCTCTTTGTTGCACAGGCACCTTTTTTCCTCATTGTGTGCCTTGATCAAGAAAGAATGCATAATGTTCTTGCTTGTTTTGTTATGCTTAGTTTCAAATCTTAGCCTTCCAAAACAAACATGAACATTTTCTTAGAGCTGTGATTTCAAGGTACAGAAGTCAGAAATGCATGCTCAGCTGAGTTTGTATTTGATTTACATCTCAAAGGCTTTGCTCACAAGCAAGGTCCTCAAGCATTATGTTGTTTTAATATAAAATTTAGATTCCGCCACCAGACAAATGGTTTGACAAGTTGTGGCCAGTCAGCCTAAATTAAACTGCTGCCCTACAGCAGAAACGTACACGTTTTGTTTATAACTATAGTTAACATAACCTTAGTTAAAATAGCCTTGTAACAGAGTTCAATGTCTAAACCACGAATACCAGTGTATTTTAGATGACCTTTGAAAGATGCCTTTCTCAATGCTAACTTGACAAATAGCCAGCACTAATTTTCTTCATTATTTCTATTTATTTATTTATTTATTTATTTATTTTATAATGGATAATATTAAACTGTAGTTTATCCCTGCTATTGTGCTGTTTTGCTTAGGATGGCAATCATTCAATCACTCAAAATCACACAAGCCAGTCCTTTTGTAGGAGCAATAGACTCTGACCTTTGGTTTAGAAAGAGAGTATTGGTTCAGTGTTGGTTTGTTCCTATCAGTAGAAGACTTCCTTGTTTGAATTAGATGGATATTGGAAGTGTCCTACCTTTGACTTTAAATCAGTGGCACAGACATCTGTTAGATTAGCTTGTTTGGCTTCTTCCCAAATGAGAACTGCAGGGGTGGAAAACAACATGACTTGAGATTATTTGCCTCAGAGAATCGTTGTTTTCAATTTTTCTCTCTGTCAGTTCCAAGCTGTGTTTTATGTGCAGTACACTCTTCTCCAATCCTTTGATATACTACTGTTTGTGTTGCTCTGAAACTGTGTTTAAAGACTCTGCTTAAGAGGTTATCAAGAAGCAGACAGCTAAGGTATTTGGGAGTTTTCCTAAAAGAACTACTGTCCCCTCAAGAGTTTCAAACCAGAAGACTGGTAATTGCCACTACTGGTAATTACTTTTGCAGGTGAAAGATACAAATTTTATATGATATGATATGATATGATATGATATGATATGATTAATTTGTTGACTAAGAAACAGATAACTAATACTTTTTTTGCTATTCTGATTATTTCTGTTTGTCTGGTTGGTGGTTTTATGCCTGCTCTTATCTGCAGTTCTCTTAGTAGGGGTTCATGTGACTTTTTAAAAATGCATTTGAAGTCATTCTTTACCAGATAAAATCGTAGCAACTCTGATACATTTTCAAGGGCAAAAAGGTATATTTTATGGCAACAACAACAACAACAAAACCCTGCTGGCCAGAGATTCTGCCACTTGGGAGAATGGTAGAGGTCTATTTTCATTTTCTAATATATAAGACCACTGCCCTAGACCTTTGTTCATTTTAGCCTTTGTGAATATGCTACAGAACGAGACATAATCCTGTTTTATGCAACTAAATGTTCACTGTGTACAAGTATGTTATCTAGAGAACTTTCTAGGTGATTATCTCTAGCATCCCCATGACTATTCACCACAATGAAAGTGGTATAGATTTTACTGCAAAGGAAGAAACTGTGTGGATAGATCTTCCCCCCCACACCCCTTTTTATTATTGTTGTAATACATTCAGCTACAGTTTTGTGCCAAATCAACTTTTAAATGTTGCCTCTGACATTCATGTAAAGGCACACATCTTTCCAATTTCTCAGTTTCTCTACTTTTCAAATAGACTCCTCAATATGGTTTCAGGTTGACTGACTTCAGCTGGTTAAACATAGCCAGGCACAATCTGGAAGCTTATGGTGCTTGCAACTTATATCAGCTGTGATATTCCATAAAACTTTTCTATATTTAGTTCAATTTTTCAGCTATGAAGTGAATATCAATCAAATCTTACTGTATCAGATCTTCCTTGTCATAGTAGTCTAATACAATATCCCAAAAGCTCAATTCCATTATGTTAAAGCCCACATTCCCTTCCCTTCCCTTCCCTTCCCTTCCCTTCCCTTCCCTTCCCTTCCCTTCCCTTCCCTTCCCTTCCCTTCCCTTCCCTTCCCTTCCCTTCCCTTCCCTTCCCTTCCCTTCCCTTCCCTTCCCTTCCCTTCCCTTCCCTTCCCTTCCCTTCCCTTCCCTTCCCTTCCCTTCCCTTCCCTTCCCTTCCCCTCCCCTCCCTTCCCCTCCCCTCCCTTCCCCTCCCTTCCCTTCCCCTCCCTTCCCTTCCCTTCCCTTCCCTTCCCTTCCCTTCCCTTCCCTTCCCTTCCCTTCCCTTCCCTTCCCTTCCCTTCCCTTCCCTTCCCTTCCCTTCCCTTCCCTTCCCTTCCCTTCCCTTCCCTTCCCTTCCCTTCCCTTCCCTTCCCTTCCCTTCCCTTCCCTTCCCTTCCCTTCCCTTCCCTTCCCTTCCCTTCCCTTCCCTTCCCTTCCCTTCCCTTCCCTTCCCTTCCCTTCCCTTCCCTTCCCTTCCCTTCCCTTCCCTTCCCTTCCCTTCTCTTCCCTTCCCTTCCCTTCCCTTCCCTTCCCTTCCCTCCCCATAAAAATCAAGAGGCAGAAGTTAAGAAGAAAAGATTCTTCACAGTTTTGCAGCTGACATGAAATCTTCCACAGCAAGTGGAAGGCAGTGTAGGACTTGAACTTCTGTTCTAAGCAGAATCTGGCAAAGTTTGAAATCCCATATTCAGGTCGTTTCCTCTGCCACAGAATTTCAAACCAACTCATTCAGCTCCAGTTCGGTAACAGCAGGCCTGTACTGTTGCTTTAGTTCACTTTTAGTCAGTTTACCTAAGGCAAGAAAAATCTTCATGTGAAATCCAAGCTGAAAACACTTATATTAGGGAAGGCTTGTCTTAGTGTAAGTGTTTCCTGTCGTGATATTAAATATAGAATCATAGAATCATAGAATATCCTGAGTTGGAAGGGATCCTAAAAGATCACAGAATCACAGAATCACAGAATTTCTAGGTTGGAAGAGACCTCAAGGTCATCGAGTCCAACCTCTGACCTAACGCTAGCAGTCCCCACTAAACCATATCCCTAAGCTCTACATCTAAACGTCTTTTGAAGACTTCCAGGGATGGTGACTCCACCACTTCCCTGGGCAGCCTGTTCCAATGCCTCACAACCCTTTCAGTAAAGAAGTTCTTCCTAACATCCAACCTAAAACTCCCCTGGTTCAACTTAAGCCCATTCCCCCTCGTCCTGTCACCAGGCACGTGGGAGAACAGGCCAACCCCCACCTCGCTACAGCCTCCTTTAATGTACTTATAAAGAGCGATAAGGTCGCCCCTGAGCCTCCTTTTCTCCAGGATGAACAAGCCCAGCTCCCTCAGCCGCTCCTCGTAGGACTTGTTCTCCAGGCCCCTCACCAGCTTCGTCGCCCACCTCGATGTCCTTCTTGTAGTGAGGGGCCCAAAACTGAACACAGTACTCGAGGTGCGGCCTCACCAGAGCTGAGTACAGGGGGACGATCACCTCCCTAGCCCTGCTGGTCACGCTGTTCCTGATACAAGCCAGGATGCTGTTGGCCTTCTTGGCCACCTGAGCACACTGCTGGCTCATATTCAGCCAACTATCAACCATCACTCCCAGGTCCTTCTCTGCCTGGCAGCTCTCCAACCATTCCTCTCCCAGCCTGTAGCTCTGCTTGGGGTTATTACGCCCCAGGTGCAGGACCCGGCACTTGGCCTTGTTGAACTTCATGCAGTTGACCTCAGCCCATCGGTCCAGCCTATCCAGATCCTCCTGCAGAGCTTTCCTACCCTCAAGCAGATCGACACACACACCTAACTTGGTGTCATCTGCGAACTTACGAGGGTGCACTCGATGCCCTCGTCCAGATCATCGATGAAGATATTAAAGAGGACCGGCCCCAGCACCGAGCCCTGGGGGACGCCACTAGTGACTGGCCTCCAACTGGACTTGACTCCATTCACCACGACTCTTTGGGCCCGGCTATCCAGCCAGTTTCTAACCCAACGAAGCGTGCGCCAGTCCAAGCCAAGAGCAGCCAGTTTCTTGAGGAGAATGCTGTCGGAGATGGTGTCAAAAGCCTTGCTGAAGTCAAGGTAGACCACACCCACAGCCTTTCCCTCATCCACCCAGCGCGTCACTTTGTCATAGAAGGAGATCAGGTTTGTCAAGCAGGATCTGCCTTTCATAAACCCATGCTGACTAGGCCTGATCGCCTGCTTGCCCTGCAAGTGCTGCATGATGACTCTCAGGAGGATCTGTTCCATGAGCTTCCCTGGCACTGAGGTCAAACTGACAGGCCTGTAGTTTCCCGGGTCTGCCCTCCGGCCCTTCTTGTAGATGGGCGTCACGTTTGCTAGCCGCCAGTCAACTGCGACTTCCCCCGATCGCCAGGACTGCTGATAAATGATGGACAGTGGCTTGGCCAGCTCCTCTGCCAGTTCTCTCAGTACCCTTGGGTGGATCCCATCCAGCCCCATTGACTTGTGCACATCCAAGTGCCGTAGCAGGTCACCAACCAGTTCTTCGTGGATAGTGAGGGCCACCTCCTGCTCCCCATCCCCTTCCGCCAGCTCAGGGTACTGAGTATCCAGAGAACAACCGGTATTGCCACTAAAGACTGAGACAAAGAAGGCATTGAGCACCTCCGCCTTTTCCTCATCTCTTGTAACTAAGTTTCCCCCCGCATCCAGTAAAAGATGGAGATTCTCCTTAGTCCTCCTTTTTGTGTTGATGTATTTATAAAAACGTTTTTTGTTATCTTTAACGGCAGTAGCCAGATTGAGCTCCAGATGAGCTTTGGCCTTCCTAATTTTGTCCCTGCACAGCCTCGCTACATCCTTAAAGTCCTCCCTAGTGGCCTGCCCACTTTTCCAGAGATTAGAAACCCTCTTTTTTCTCCTAAGATCAAGCCACAATTCTCTGTTGAGCCAGGCTGGTCTTCTTCCCCGCCAGCTCGTCTTTGGGCACGTGGGGACAGACCGTTCCTGCGCCATTAAGATTTCCCTCTTGAAGAGCGCCCAGCCTTCCTGGACCCCTCTGCCCTTCAGAACCGCCTCCCAAGGGACTCCACCAACTAGTGTCCTGAGCAGCTCAAAGTCAGCCCTCTGAAAGTCCAATACAGCGGTTTTACTGGTCCCCTTCCTGGCCTCGCCAAGAATAGTGAACTCCACCATTTCGTGGTCACTCTGCCCAAGACAGCTCCCGACAATCACATCTTCCACCAGTCCTTCTCTGTTTGTAAAGAGAAGGTCTAGCGGGACATCACACCTAGTAGGTTCACTAACCAGCTGCGTCAGGAAGCTATCTTCCACGCTCTCCAGAAACCTCCTAGACTGCTTTCTCTGGGCTGTGTTGAGCTTCCAGGATATGTCAGGGAAGTTGAAGTCCCCCACGAGTACAAGAGCTGACGATTTCGCAACTTCTGTCAGCTGCCTGTAGAACTCGTCATCCGTCTCCTCATCTCTGTTCGGCGGTCTATAGCAGACCCCGACCAGGACACCAGCCTTGTTGTCCCTGCCGATCCTAACCCAAAGGGACTTGACCTTGTCGTTCCCAGCCTCGAGTTCTACAACCTCGAAAGACTCTCTAATATAGAAAGCCACACCACCACCCCTTCTGTGCTTCCTGTCCCTTCTAAAGAGCTTATAGCCAGGCATTTCAGTACTCCAGTCATGAGACTGGTCCCACCACGTCTCCGTGATGGCAACCAAGTCGTAGCCTGCCTGCTGCACGATGGCTTCCAGCTCCTCCTGTTTGTTACCCATGCTGCGTGCATTGGTGTAGATGCACTTCAGCTGGGCCATTGCCTTATCCTCCGGCCTTGCCATTGTTCCCCCTGGCACAGCCCTAACAATCCTAGCTTCAGACCCATCCCCCTTCCTACCTAGTTTAAAGCCCTCTCAATGAGCCCTGCCAGCTCCTGGTCCAGGATCCTTTTTCCCCTAAAAGATAGGGACCCGTCTGCGGCCATCAGGCCAGGTGCTGAGTAAAGTGCCCCATGATCGAAAAACCCAAGATTGCTGCGTTGGCACCAGCCCCGGAGCCACCTGTTTAACAGGTGGGCTTTCCGTGTCATCTCTGTACCCCTCCCTGCCACCGTAGGGATGGACGAAAACACCACCTGCACTCCCGCTCTATCCACTAACCGACCCAGCCCCCTAAAGTGTCTTTTGATAGCCTTCAAGCTTCTGTCTTCAATGTTGTCACTGCCCGCCTGGACTATCAAAAGAGGGTAATAGTCAGAGGGGCGTACCAGGTTGAGAAGCTTCCTGGCAACGTCCCTGACCCTGGCCCCAGGGAGACAGCAGACTTCCCTACGGGTAGGGTCAGGCCGACAAATAGGGCCCTCTGTTCCCCTAAGAATCGAGTCTCCAACAACAATAACCCTCCTGTCTTTCTTGGTGGAGGCAGTCCTGAGGCGTGGAGTCGACCTCCTCGCCCTAGGCATCCTCCTGGGAACACTTGCTACCTCTTCCTCAGCTACTGGTCTGTCGAGCTCCAGGGCCTCGAACCTGTTGCGTAAGGGCACCTGTGAATGCGGGGCCAGAAGGGGAGGGCGTCGCCTGCGATGTCGAGCAGGGACCTGTCTCCATTCCTCCTGAACTCCCAGATCCCCTCCCTCTGCCCGACGGCTACAGGGCAGGGGGTCCACCCCCATTTGAGGAGTCTCACCTCAGTACCTCCCCTTGAGGCCCTGCAGGGAGTTACTTCACAAGTCTATCTCTCGCTCACACTCCCTGATGGCCCTCAACCTCTCCACCTCCTCCTTGAGATCCGCCACCATGCGGACCAGGTCATCCACCTGCTCGCACCTCACGCACGCAGTTTCTCTGCCTCCCGCCGATGGCAGCAACAGGCTCAGACACTCCCTGCATCCGGTGACCTGAACTGCGGCATTTTTTAACGGATCATCAAGTCCAACTCTTGACACCGCACAGGTCTACCCAAAAGTTCAGACCATGTGACTAAGTGCACAGTCCAATCTCTTCTTAAATTCAGACAGGCTCGGTGCAGTGACCACTTCCCTTGGGAGCCTGTTCCAGTGTGCAACCACCCTCTCTGTGAAGAACCCCCTCCTGATGTCAAGCCTAAATTTCCCCTGCCTCAGCTTAACCCCGTTCCCGCGGGTCCTGTCACTGGTGTTAATGGAGAAAAGGTCTCCTGTTTCTCGACACCCCCTTACGAGGAAGTTGTAGACTGTGATGAGGTCTCCCCTCAGCCTCCTCTTCTCCAGGCTGAACAGGCCCAGTGACCTCAGCTGTTCTTCGTACGTCTTCCCCTCCAGGCCTTTCACCATCTTCGTAGCCCTCCTCTGGACACTCTCCAACAGTTTTATGTCCTTTTTATACTGTGGTGCCCAGAACTGCACACAGTACTCGAGGTGAGGCCGCACCAGCGCAGAGTAGAGCGGGACAATCACCTCCCTTGACCTACTAGCGATGCCGTGCTTGATGCACCCCAGGACACGGTTGGCCCTCCTGGCTGCCAGGGCACACTGCTGGCTCATATTCAACTTGCTGTCTACCATGACCCCCAGATCACAAGTATGCTTGCCTGATCCTTTGAAAAAGAGCAGAAAAGCTCTTAGCCTTGAAAGTGAGGACTAATGGTTCCCTCCTTAACCAGACCCACAGTAGAGAATCGTAACTCCACAGGAAACAACTTTTTTCACAAACCTGTCTTACCCCAGAAGACTGTATCAGTTCAAGCAGTTTCACCAGTCACAATAGGGCAGCCATAGATGTTATGGACAGAAATAGACTTTATTTCTGAAGTCATCCAAGCATGTAGTTTCCCTGTTCTGTTCCTTAGAATCACAGAATCATTGAGGTTGGAAAAGACCCCTAAGATCTCCTAGTCCAACCTTTAATCTAGTACAAAAGCCCACCACTAAACCATGCTACTACGTTCAACATCTGCATGTTTTTTGAAGAACTCCAGGGACAGTGACTCAACTAGTTCCACAGACAGACTATTCTAATGCCACACAACCCTTTCAGTAAAAAAAAAAAAAGAAAAAAAAAAAAAAGTCACAATATCCAACCTAAACTTCCCCGGGTGTAATTTGAGGCCATTTCCCCTTGTCTTATTACTCAGTGTTTGGGAGAAGTGCACGATCCCCACTTTGATACAACCTCCTTTAAGGTAATTGTAAAATACAATAAAGTCTCCTCTGAACCTCCTTTTCTCCAGGCTAAAAACACCCAGCTCCCTCAGCCACTCCTCCCAAGACTTGTTCTCTTGACCCTCGCACCAGCTCCATTGCCCTTCTCTGGACATGCTACAGCACCCCAATGTCCTTCTTGTAGTGAGAGGCCCAAAACTGAACACAGTGTTTGAGGTGAAGCCTCTTGAGAGCCTAGTACAGGGGGACAACCACTTCCCTAGTCCTGTTAACCATGCTATTTCAGATACAAGACAGGATGCTGTTAGCACCCTTGGCCACCTGAGCACACCACTGGCTCATATTCATCCAGCTATTGACCAATACCCCCAGGTCCCTTTCTACTGGGAAGCTTTCCAGCCACTCTCCCCCCATCCTGTACTGCTGTATGGGGTTGTGCCTGGAGTGCAGGACCCAGCACTTAGCCTTGTTGAACTTCATACAATTGGCCTGAGCCCATGTATGAACCCTATTCAGATCTATCTATCATTCATGTCCTTATTTATTTATTTATTTATTTTCCATAAGACATGAGCGAATGAAGTGGAGCAAATTTCCTGTGCTGAATTTGCATGATGAAATCTTGAAAAAAATTATGGTAATTTCCAGGTATGTACAGTCATGACCGTGACAATACTAAAGATGCTTTTCTGGTTATGAAGAATATAATTTCATATAGAAAGATGAGCAAAGGATAACTTACAAACAACATCTCAAAAAGAAAAAAATAGGAGGCACAATATATGCACTATGCTCCTAACCTGCAACTCATATTAGGAAAAATATCTATATACTAGTGCCTAACCAAAGCATTTGGTAGCTTTTAACTCATTTGTCTTTATCTGTAAATCCAGTTATCTTGATCTCCAAAATACTTCGATTTTGGTAGATGGCACTGAGTTTTATGAAACTGATTACTGACTATCCTCAAGAAAAGTAAGCTCAGAGAGGAATGTGTCACTGTGTATCAGTACCTGAAGGAAGGACGTAAAGAAGGCAGAGTCAGATTCTTATCACTATTACCAGTGATAGACCAAGTGACAATGGGCTACCATTGAAACAGAAGTTTATTTTAAACGTAAGTAAAGGCTTTGTTTTTACTCTGAAGGTGGTTGAACAGAAAAGCATGCTGCCCAGAGAAGTTATGGAGTCTCTGTCCCTTGAGATATTCAGAATGCAACTAGGCAAGGTCTTCAAATGCTCTCCATCTCCAGACATCTCTTCCAGCTTCAGCTGTTCTGCAGACTCCTTCTTCTGAGTGCAAGTTCAAAGTGTCAATACTACTGCTATTCTTCCAGTTTGCCTTTTCTGAGATCCAGTTCAGACAACTTTCCTGAAAATAAAGATCTTCTAAGAATAAAGTAACAAACGAACCATCAATTCTTTATTTTAGCAAGATAAAGTCTGCAGTGAAAACACTGTGTTCCATTTCAACAGTAACATTGTGGAAGAAATCATTTCACCTAGTTTAGGAATGTCTATGGCTTAGGAATTAGAAAAGTCAGAAAGCCTGAAATTGAAGTTATGTAACACAATGAAAAAGTATGATTATATTCTTCTCACACTATTATCTTTGAAAAACCGCAATTTGGGAGCTAAATGTCAGTTCAGGAGGGCTATTAATGTTGGAAATAAATGTATATGAGTAGATTTTTCAAAGCGCACAAACACTCTCATAATACTGAAAGAAACCTGTGGTGCACTGAAAGGATTTCAGCAAGAAGCTGTCATTCTGTAGTCTCCTGCTTGCCAAGGCAATTTGGATTTGGAATGGCAAAAGTTTCTAAACTGCCAAGAATAAATTTACAAAGAATGATGCCTTTAATGTTCAACAGTGCCTACATAAACAACTTTATTTTTTTCAGAAGTTCTGGACACATCCTGTTTGAAAGACCCTAATATTTGTTCTCTGGGCCCTGTTCAAAGCCAATGCTAAGAGTTGAAATCTTTCCTTTTATACTCAACGTATTTGTACATTGAAAGTGTTAGACCAACAGCAAACTTAGAAGTCCAAATAATTACAGCAGAGTAAGCAGACTTGTCTTTCTGAGTTCAACAGTTTTTCTTTCTTTTTTCCTTTTTATTTTCTTTTTATAACAAATATCTATCTTTATGATCTTAATTTTAAAGTATAGCAGGGAAATGCGAAATTACCCTCATGTTGCCACAAACTAATCAAAATGTGTTTTTACCATTGCCTCTTCAATTAGTTCACAAGAAGATCTAAGTCAGATATTAGAAGTATAGAATTATTAATTATATATATATATAATATAGTATTATATATATAATGTATAGTTTTATATAATATATATACATACCCTTCTTTTTTTTTTTTTTTTTTGGATCAAGGAAGCTTGAACCTTGAAACTGATGAGGACTCTCATTGCTGGATTCCAGCACACTCTGCCAGTCTCCCCATTTTTGCTGCATTTTATAATACCGGTATTAGTGCCAAGAGATTGGTCATGACTGTATGATATTTTTTCAACTCTTTTTATATTCCGAGTCTTTCTAGAACCATAAAGTAGACAAAGATAGCCGAGGTAGAAGCATCTTGGCTCTAGTTTCTTATTCTTAAATAAATTTATGTGAATGTGTATTTTAAGTTTATTTCCCAG
This sequence comes from Aythya marila, assembly GCF_965140915.1. Taxonomy (NCBI): domain Eukaryota; kingdom Metazoa; phylum Chordata; class Aves; order Anseriformes; family Anatidae; genus Aythya; species Aythya marila. The sequence continues at coordinate 81,951,858 of NC_139080.1, read as the reverse complement.
AAAGACTTCAGTTTTCTAAGACTTCTGTACTAAGGTAGCAGATACACATTGTTCTCATCACCCATTTCCTTGTGAGTCTAAAAATGGGAAACTGGCAATCATTTACTTTCTTCTCTAGTATTGTTGTTTTCCTCTTAATTGTTCAATAAATAAATAAATAAATAAATACTCTACACCTGTCTGGATTTTTGTGAAGTTCCCTCCTTCAAAAACTGTGCAGTTGTAGAGCAAAATCTAAACCACTTAAAACACATAAGGCTGAAACTTTTGCTTTCTTCAACATTTCTTCAACTTCATAAAATATTTTTAAAGTTCTTTCTGTTCTTAACAAAACAGTATGCATGCAGTCCCTAGAAAAGAAGTATAAAATATCTTTCAGCTGTCTATTTAGGAATGTGGTGGTTTTACTCAGGTGGGCAGCTGGGCTTCACCACAACCACTCTCTCACTCCCCATCCTCAAAAGGAAACAAGAACATATGATGGAAAGGGTTTAAGGGTTGAGATAGGGGCAGAAAGATCCTATAACAATTCATGTTATGGGCAAAACAGACAGGATAGGGAGATTAATGTTGTTTATTGCCTGTCACTAGCAGACTAAAGCTGTGAGAAACTAAGAGCAAATTAAAACCACCTTCACCCCACCCACTCTCTTCCACTTTCTCCCCCAAAATGATGCAGAGGAATGGGGAATGGGGGCTGCGGTCAGACCCTGATGCTTCGTCTCCGCTGCTCCTTCATGGTCCCTCTCTGCCCTTTCTCCCCATGGGGTCCTTCCCACGGGATGCCTTCCTGAACTGAACTGAGCCTGCGGGGGCTGCCCATAGGCAGCAGCTCTTCAGGAACTGCTCCCACACGGCTCCATCCCACAGGGTCCATCCATCCCCCAGGAGCAAACTGCTCCAGCACAGGTCCCCCACGGGTGGGCAGCAGCTCCCCCAAGGCCCCCTGCTCCTGCGGGGGCTCCTCTCCACAGGCTGCAGCTCTGGCCCGGGGCCTGCTCCTGTGGGGGCTCTCCATGGGCTGCAGCCTCTTCCAGGCCACATCCACCTGCTCCACCGGGGGCTCCTCCACCCATGGGGGGGCTGCAGTGTGGAGATCTGCTCCATGTGGGACCCATGGGCTGCAGGGGGACAGCCTGCTCCACCAGGGGCCTCTCCCTGCACAACCCGCAGGGGAACTGCTGCTGCCTGCCTGGAGCACCTCCTGCCCTCCTGCTGCACTCACCTGGGGGCTGCAGGGCTGCTTCGCACTCCTCACTCTCCCAGCTGCTGTTGTGCAGAAGTTATTTTTCTTCCATCTGCTCTCCCAGAGGCCCAACCAGCACTGCTCATGGTCAAGCTCTGGCCAGCAGCAGGTCCCCTTCGGAGCCGATGGAGCTGGCTCTTATCTGGCATGGGGCAGCTGCTGGGCTCTGCTCAGAGACCACTCCTGCAGCTCCCCTGCTGCAAAAACCTTGCCATGTAAATTCAATACAATAACTCCCCAAGCATGACTTGTTATAACTAACATGGTGACTACACTGCCTCCTACTGTCCACCTAAGACTTTGCAGGTTGTTTTGATTGGAAAGTACCAGGAACTTTACTTGTCATCAAAAGGCAACATCACAATTATGTCTCTGTTCCCTCAACCCACTTTTGCTTAGTTTAGTTGTTTAGATAACTATGTAATTATTTTGGTTCAGAAAGACTAGGATTACATCCTAGATTTGCACATTAAAATATGAAGTAGTGAATTAATCACACTTCCATTATGAGAAATGCTTGCATTCATGAAAGACAAAACAATCTATTTTATAAAATAAGTGTTGTAAATAAATTTGATACTTGAAGAACATTAAACATTCAAAATACAACTTAAATGTAAGAGTCTTCTTTCACTGTCTTTTTAACATATATGGAGATATTGCAATTAACATCCCACATTTTTTCTTGGTACCATATTCTGGAATACACAACCAAGAAAACCATGACTATTCTTTGCATTCCACTGTTTTCAGGAACATCTGACATCTCATTAACAATGCAAGTTAGGCACCTCTCCCTCTTCTCTCTCTCTTTCTCTCTTTTTGTTTGTTTGTTTGTTTGTTTGTTTGTTTATTTTTTCCCCACTGCTTTGTGCGCATCACTGACGGCTATCCTACAACACAAAATGTTGTTCCTTGATGCAGTTGAAAACAGTTTTACTTCGTCATTTTGTTCATTGGAATGCACTAACCTACTGCTCAGACGAACACTTGTCTACATGACTAAACAATGTAAGTATTCTAAGGATAACTTTTGAAAGTGAGTCATGTAAATTAGCCACATATAAATGTTAGCCACATTAACATTAACCACATGTTAAGAATATTCTAAGAAGTAAATAAATGGATTAATTTACAGAGCTTTTCAGAAGTTCATACAAAAATTATATGTGATGGGTGCTATTCTCTTTTGCCCATTTGCATTTAAGCTTTCCCCAGGGAGGGGTGTGGGATTGAACAAAATGAAAGTTGTCATTTCAATTACTTTTCCACTTAAAAAAAAAAAAAAAAAAAAAAGCAGGAGACAATAAATCCTAGAATCCTAAGCAATTCGTAAAATTATAATAATGGATGTGGCAATATTCATGAAATCCACGAACAGAAATATAATGTGTGTTCCTCAGATGTAACTCACAGAACCATATTATTCAGCTCTGGTACACAACTGCATAGCTAAAAAATTATTTCTTCGTTAGCACTGGTAAGTGACTGTGGCAAAACTGACCAAAGGCTAGAATATCATTTATCCAGGAGAATGTAGCTCCTTGAACAAGGCATGTCATTAGAGAGCAAATTCTGAGAACTACTTTACGCAGCGAATACTGGTTGCTTCACATTGGTTACCATTGGTTCACACCAGGTTACTTAAATACAAGCCAGTGCATTCCCCCATAAGTGGTGTCTCATATCTCATATGCCTGGTATTAACTCTCAGCTTATCCAGCTATGGTTTATTTTGTAGGCATTAAACTGCTCCCCAGGAGGAATGGTAGTGCATAAGTCAGGCAACCCAGTATCCATTTTCCTGCTACTCCAACTATTTTGTTTAGCTTTTTAAAATGTACAGCATGTTTATTTCCAGAAATTATACTCTCTTGTCTTCAAAATGACATTGACTGCAATATTCTTGTGAAGTCAGCAGAGCCAGATGTTTAATTTGCCACAAAAACCTAAGAAATTCCTCAGTGGGTGCATATCATCATTAAAGTTGTAACAGACAGATAACAAATAAAAAAGATAGAATAAAATTTGTGGGAGGAGAAGCTACATTTTGGGATGAGTATGTGAACTCCTCGCACTACTGTATTGTTCTCAATGTACTGAATAGTATGCACAAGCTCAAACTACTATATAGAGAATGATCATTTATATTTAAAAGCAATTCCTGACTTCACAGTTTTCCAGAATAAATAAAATAAAAAGTAAAGTAAAGTAAAGTAAAGTAAAGTAAAGTAAAGTAAAATAAAATAAAATAAAATAAAATAAAATAAAATAAAGTAAAATAAAATAAAATGATTTATCAATTAGTCTCACAGACTGATTTGTTTCATCAAGACTGTATGTACCTATATTCGTATCTACAAGTAGTGTCAAGGTAAAGCAACATTCAATAATTACATTGCCCTTGTCCCTCTAGAAATTAAAACACAATGCACCTTATGCCTGTCACAGTGGAAATGAGAAAATAGGGTTGCAGGGTTGCAGTGTACCTTGATAATTATATTTATCCAATAACATAGGTAAGGTTGCAGTGTACCTTGATAATTATATTTATCCAATAGCATAGATATACCATATGAATTGGAATTGGAAATGTACATTATAAAACAACCACTGATGACAACCACACTATATTGGAAGACAGTAGCATATATTGCACATACAATTTTTTTAGTGCTTTGGCTACTGTGCAAAGCTGCCAATAAGGTTTGAAATATGTAAATGTTAAGCTAAGGTCTTGGAAACATAAAATACTGCATGCAGAAACAGAAAGAAGATACAAATCACAGACATTTTGTGAAGATAGAAGGTAAGACATTTCCATGTTCTGTATATGTAGTTGGTTTAGCACACCATAGTATATATCTTCAGACAGCTCAGGTGTTCTGCCACAAATCTGCCCTTATTTTTTCAGCTTAAAACCATGCATTTTCAAAGAAATCGTATTAACACCAGTGTTCAAAAAGAAGAAAATAAAGCAGCTTCTTTTTGCAGAAAATTATGTCTTTTGTAAAGGTGTTGCTGAGGAAAGCATTCGATGCGTCATTTGGGAAGGGACGATTTAGGAAATCTTTGTTAATCTGTTATATCAGAAAAGACCTTATAAATAACTTATGCTTAAAATGACATTAATCATCTTTCTTTTACTCTCTAAGGTAATAATAATATAATAATAATAATAAAAAAAAAACCTCTAGTACTTTGTTGAGTGGTCCTCTTCCTTTTTTTTTTTTTTACATTTTTTTATAGCCATAAAAATACAATAGCCTAGAAAAGTATATAATCACTATTATTACGAAAAGTAATTTCTGTAATCCATTATAATTTTTTCTACTTTAGCTCTCCTGTTGACACACTTTCTTAAACCTTAAAAACAACTTTTTTATTTTTTTATTTTTATTTTTATTTTTCCCCTTTTCATTCAATACTAGGTTATCTTGATAGAGAAAGTACTGTCCTGTTAGTTTATGCTCTTGGATAATTACATATTATCTCATATACAGCATGATATTTAAATGGATCCCTAGATGTTCCTATTTATTGAGCTGGTTGTCAAGCATGATAAATAGCATGATAAATAAGTCTGCTTTTACTGCACTCAGATATTGTGGCTGTCTGTAAGGCCTGTACAGTGTGTGATTCATAGGTAGTTCTCTTTCAATTCCCTTTTTTTCCCTTATGTGGGGAAAAAAATCCTTTTGAGTCAAAATCATAGCAAATTTTAAAATGCTTCCTTTTAGAAACCTCTAGGATGTTTCATCTATCAACAATTCTGAACTGATATGTAATTTCTTAAAAATTTGCTTATGAATTCTGTTGTTAAAAACAATATATTTCAGGTGGCATGTTTGTCTTGGCATGGTTTTGTTATGGTAAAAAACGTCTCGAAGGCAATTGAGATAAGCTAAAACTCTTTTTGAATAATCTAAGAACACATATAACCAATTAAATTAAAATATAGAAATAAAGTTTGAAAACTTTAGCATGTGCTCTGTAGTATCTTGGTCTTTCATCTAATGTCAGATTAGGTGACTTGCAGATAACTGAGTATAAATATTAACAATTACACAATTTGCCCTTATATCTATAAGAACAAGTAAGACATTATACTTTATTTTACTTTCTTATTTCTTTTTTTTTTTTTTAATTATTTTTCACATAAGGTGGTTTAAACTCCATTTCCAGTACCTTTCCTTCTATAAGATCCCAAACCTTCAAGTTGCGTTTTCAGGTTTCTCTAGCATTTGCCTTGGTTTGCAAAATGTTCCACTTGCCTTAATAGGTATTATACTAAGACATGAAGGTGTTCATTAGCTTCAAAAGCTTGTGAAAAATTTTGGGTGACTGAAAACACCAATAGTGACCATGGTCTAAAAAATAATCTTCCCATTCACCAGGTAACATGACTTATGTGGGGAGTTGATCAACAGATCAACATTAGCCAGCAATGTGTGCTTGTAGCCCAGAAAGCCATCCGTACCCTGGGCTGCACCAACAGCAGCATGGGCAGCAGGGCAAGGGAGGGGATTGTCCCCCTCTGCTCTGCTCTGGGAGACCCCACGTGGAGCCCTGCACTCAGCTCTGGGGCCCCCAGCATGAGGCCATGGATGTATTACACTGATTGCAGAGAAGGGCCACAGAGATGATCAGAGGACTGGACCACCTCTCCTATGAAGACAGTTGGAAGTTTTCAACCTGGAGAAGAGAAGGCTCTGGGGAGACCTTACAGTGGACTTCCATTGCCTACAGGGGGATGCAGGAAAGCTGGTGAGAGACTCTTTTTCAGGGAGTGAAGGGATAGGACAAGGGAGAATGGCTGCCCAGAGAAGCTGCGGATGCTCCATCTCTGGAAGTGTTCAAGGCCAAGCTGGATGAGGCTTTGAGCAACCTGGTCCAGTGGGAATTGTCTCTGCTAATGGCAGGGGTATTAGAATTCAATGATCCTTATTGGTCCCTTCCAACACAAACCATTCTATAATTATGTAATTTGCCTATAAATAGTAACTTTTTAAAATTTGTATATATTCTAAAAATAAACATTTTAAACTTGGTGATTGGAGATTTGAGAAAATGTAGGAAGTCTTAAAAAGGACAAGCTACATGGTGAACAGCTTGATTTTATTTATGTAATTTTTCATTTTTCCCTATCTACAGTTGCTAGTTCAGAGTATTTCCAAACAGAATATGGCCATCCTTTTTCATCCTCCATCTTACATTCTATCATGTATATTCCCAATATCTGTTGAATTCAGCCACTACTTGTGTTATTGTCATACGTAGCAACTCCACTCTTAAATCACAGTGACCTACTAGGAGTACATCAAAATTCTGTTTTGTTTGTTTGTTTGTTTTTGTTTGTTTGTTTTGTTTTGTTTGTTTGTTTGTTTGTTTGTTTTGGGGGGTGGTCTAGTTGACCTTGAGATCACTCGGTAGTGTTGCTCTTTCCTAAATCTTTATGTTACCTCCTCTACTAGAGACCTTCTAGCATTCAGTTCTTTGTATTTCCCGTGTGAAATCATTCTGTGCAATTGCCGTTTCCCCTATTGTAAAACTGTCAGTTTGTAATGCTTTGTTATCAGATTAGTCAAAGTGTGGTTGGCAAAACAGAACCATCACTGACCTTTTGTTGGTCAGTATCCAGAGTGATTCTACCTCCTCTAAACAACATTTTTCATATCCATGCTTGTTTCTACTCTGAATCAAATTATAAATCTTCTGTTTTGCCCAGGAAAGGCAGAGGAGCTATTATTTACAATAGGTACATTTTCGTTCATATCTGGAATGGTAATCTAAAAACTGGTTAAGAAAACTCACTTAGAGGAGGATTTCATGAGTGTCTTTCACCTCTGGTGGTATTTAGTGAAGTAAAAGTGGTGCTTCTAACTAATACTGGCATGGTATTGCCAGGAACATGGATTTGCCTCTTCCCCCCTTTAACTTTAAATGTGTTAAAAACAATTTTTAACACATTTATGACACATACTTATGGGAATTATGCAAAAGGAAGTAGAAGAATAGTTCACTCTATTTTATCACTTTACAAAAGAATAACACTATTAATGGATAACAACATGAAATGCAGCTTTACAATGCAGGTGCCTTAACAGATAATAAATAAGATATATGAAGTTATTGGGAGCTGCAGGGCTCCACAGTAGTTTTTATTGAATGCACCTTTGTAGGGAAGAGGGAGCAAGTAGCAAATAAACTATTTCATGAAGAACATATAGTACTGAACACCAATGAGACATAACACACAGTGCTTTTGTTTTGTCAAACAAAAACAAAAATAAAAAAACGTATTGGCATAGGAACAGGCATCAGCTCAAAGTTAGAAGTCACTCACAGTGAATTTCTTTATAAACTTAAAGATGTGCTTCATTTGTGAACAGATGGCCCCAGTCCTTCAAGCTTCTTTCTTTCAGATGAGGCAGGGGGAAGGTTAATTGGTGCATTCAACCTATTAGAGGTCTGAACAGACCACACTTAATGTGACAGCAAACTAAAATATTTCTCCAAGTCAGTTTTCCTCACCAGTGTGTTTTCTTCTAATTTCAGCAGGCATTTTCTAATGATAGTTTCATCATACACAGTGTTCCTCAAATTGTTAGAAAGAGACACAAATTTTCATCATCCATTCAAACAGCTTCATAGATATTTTCTTTCTTCTTTTTCTAGTTAAGGATGATTTTGGTGAGTAAGGTTGTTGGATATTTGCATTTTACTTGATATTTTAAGTGTCGTAGGCATTAAAGTGAGCAGGTAAATACCTCTTTGTATAATCCAAATCAAAGACAATGCAAGTGCAATAAAAACTGAGAATATTGTTCACATTCAATAAGAAAGCATGTTATAGGATCAGTATTATTGCAATTTAAACCTATGTTTAGAAGCATTGATAAAATAAAAGGAACAATTAAAAATACAGTTAATAACGTCTACATTATTTCAAAAATACTTCTGAGCGTCTAGATTAGGGTACTTGTATAGGGTATGGCAAACTAAGTCTAGGCTCTCAATTTCATTCTATGGTGTTATATAGTGAAAACTAGAAAAATTAGAAATTTCTTTTTCTTTTTCTTTTTTCTGTAATAAAGTTCAAGGTTTTATTTAATGACTAAAATGTTGTACAATGGAAGCAGGCATAAACATTTTAAAATGAATGCAAATGTAATACACCATGAAACTTATTCATATCCCTGAAAGAAGAAAATGTGGACGGCAAAAGTGAAAAAGTGACTGAATTTACTTGTGGAACACAAATACACTTAGCAGCTGTGTTGTATAACAGCTGACTGTTCTCACATCCTCCTTCTGATATCTGCCATCACCTTCTGGAGAGTTGATGCTGGGCTGGATGGACTTTCATTCTAGCATAATATAATGATACCACGCTTCTCTGCTTCTTAAAATTGTAACATGTACATAGACAGATATCTGGAAATGAGTCACTGCCACCCTCTGCCTATTGTGGTGTTACATGAAAGCTTTGCTTATTCAGAGTATTTCACAAGTTCCCATTTACTGACGCATGAGAGCACATGGGCCATATCCCCATCCGGAGTTCTAGTTTCAATATGCAGCACTCTGGCAGGCTTTGATGGCCTTTATGTTTCCAAACAAAAATGTCAATGCTCAGTCCTTTGAGAATGATGATCTGGGCATTGCATCCAGTTAGGATGTTTCTCTAAGACAGCTGGCCCAGACTGACATAAAATTCATCAGTTGAGCCTGGAACACAACTTATGTATCTTGGCAGCTAAAGTTTTGGCAACGTAGTTGTGATAAGCTGTAAACCAGTCTGTATTTGGCAATCAGCCTCTGCTAGTGTTCATATTTGTTCCAGTTTTTTAAAGCCAATTTGTTTTGTTTTGTTTTGATTTTCAAGATAACCTGTGCAGACCAACCAATGTGCAGATCTGTGGCAAAATTTCTTACAGCTGCAAGAGAAGAGACAAGCAATTTGTAGAGAGCAGGTCTTCAAATGTGTGGTTTTATAGTTGAGTGAAGCTTTCTCAAAATTAAAGGAAAATGTTTTTGTCTTGTTTTATTTTCATAATGTAGTTACAAATTTGGGTAAGTTGTTGGAATTTCTTTTAAGGGTGACTGAAACCTCCTCAGAAAGTAATGTTTTTGTTTTAAAAATAATATTGTCATTTCCTTAGTTTTTGTTTCACTTCAAAAATAAAATCAAGACATAAACAGTGGTGTGAAGCAAGTCGTCTTATATATAAATTTATCTGAGCCCATGAAATGATGCTACTTGTTACTCATGCACACACAATTTCCAGCCACAGAGAATACTTTTCATCTAGATGTGGTCTTAAATTGCTGTAATACCACCTGTTTGTTTGTTGTTGTTGTTGTTGTTGTTTTTGTTTGTTTGTTTGTTTGTTTTGTTTTCCAGATTTCTTAGAAAGCAATATAATCAATGAAAGTTAGCATAAAATAATTGCCTTTTGTTTTACTTTGTTTTCCTTTTATCATAACCACCAGAATTGCACCTTGAAAATTACGCCTTTACCATACTGATACTGAGTCTAGAATACTACATTAGATATACTTATCCAAGTTAAAGATATCTGCAATTATTTGCTGTAGACACTTGTCAAGGTAACTTCACAAAAACATCTGAAGTGGAAGTATATTGAAGTTTACACTGGTAGATGTTTGAAAAGAAAATTAATTATTTTTATTGTGCTTGAGAATTACCTACGGCCACATTAAGAGGCTCTTCATTTTTTATTTAGGGTAACCAGTGTTCATGATGTTAAAAAATCTTTGCACTCTTAAAACTCAAGATGACCATGTAGTTTTATTTTTGACTTTATTGTTGTTATTATTATTAAATTTATAGAATATTAAGTTTTATTTTTATGAATAGAATTAAAACAAACAGGAGGCCATTTCCACAAATGTCAACACTGGGAAGTATTAAGCCATCTCACATCACCGCTCCATTTCACTTGGTACTATTGCACATATGCTGTGCACTTAACTTGTATGGATTAGCCATTCTTCCAGTATCTCCATCTGGACAGTCAGATGTCCAGATATGGTAGACTGCCATCAAAAACAACAGAATTGGTAAGTCTACGTTTGCTTGGTGCAGAAACTTCCAATTTTGGTTTGGTAAACTCTTGTATTAAACGATTATTTTGGCTCAGTCTGCATGCTGCTCTTAAAACTTTTTAGCTGATTTGTCTGCCTGGCACTGGTTGTGTGAAAATGGAGGCAAATGTAGACTGTGACATAAAATATACAACCATATCAATGATAAAGCCAAACCTGACTGCATGTTAACCATGGCAATGCTTAGATCTAGTAAAAAAGCTACTTGGAAAGAGCCTTGAACACACATTAAATTTTATAATGTCTGTGACTGTCCTTGTAGAAAAGATGCATTTAGTAGCAGCCATTGACAGATTACCACAGAACAGAGTTCAGATTAAAAAGTGAAAAATTAGTGTGTAAAAGAAAGCCCACAAAGCAAGTAGAACTTCAAAAAAACATCTTTCAGCTAGTTGGCAAGTATCAGAATTGTCTTTACAGGCACCATATATAGTGTCTGGATTTGAAAAGAATGAGCTAAGAACAGCTGGTTGACTAGAATAGCTGGAAAATATCAGTGCTACAGTATGGATATCTAAATCTTTACTTTATCCCATAGAACTGGTGAACCAAACTCAGAATTTGAGTAACAGAGAACACCACAACTAATACATTTTGTCTGAAAGTATTTTAAGTTGGAAATTTGCAATTCTGTATCATAAGGGTTGTATTGTACACCACATCACTAAGAACCTCCAAAGAAGTAGGGAATTTTCAAGCCAATTTATGAACACACTGAATTTCTAACGAGGCCCCTTATAAGTTGTTTTGTACAATTACAGAATTTTGATTAGCTTGGTTTAGGGATCAGCTTTTTTCTGAGTGAAGCTGAAGTACATGCAATTATCTTGAATGAATATTGTCTGGGGAGATATAAAATAATTTTGTGTCCAGTGCAGGCCAGACTCCTAATACCAATTTCATAAGTGTAAATATTCTAATCCCAGAAGTGCAGGACTGACCTTTCATATTGATTTTGTGCACTTTGCCAGGATTTTGAGAAAATATGAACCATGAAGTTTGAAATACTGTGTTACATTTCTCCACTTTAAAAGCAGTATCAGTCACTTTTAACATGTAAAGCTCTCCTGGGACAAAAACTCTCCACTTATGACAAATTTTCTTTTTGTTTCTTTACTTTTTTTTCTCTCCCTTTTTAAAAGAAGCCATTTAAACATTTTCCGTCTCTCTATGGAAAATGCAGGTAATAAGAAGGCAATGTTAGCCTTTAAAAATATAGGAAAAAAAATGGTGGTAACAACAGTGTGGGAAATTATCTGTGTTTTCCACCCTTTCCATAGACTGAGAAGAACATCTGAAGTGCATCAATTATACAAAGAGAGCATCTCTGGAGAGGTCTTTGATGGCACTTAGTCTTAATTGGAAACTGATTTTCATTTCTTTTGAAAGCATCATTCTACAGAATATATTTCTTTACAGGTAGAAATCATAAATGTTGTTTTACAAAGCACTTTAAAACATGACAGATAAAAATGTAATATAAAAGAGTCTCAACTTCCTATTCCACCTGGTCCAGGTTAAGCAAATGACACCTCATATGCTTCCCAGTCTTTATTTTCTTGTATTGCATATTGTTTTTTATATGTAAATTTTTTTCATTATTTTTAGCACAAAGTGGTACCTTAATATTCTATTTAAAATCTTTTAAGGGCCATACAAGCTTATATTCTATTTAAATGTACTGAGTACATACCAGTATTTAGAAAATATGCAGCTTTCACAGTTCTTTTTGGGTTAGGTTTACAAGGTTTATTAATACTGATGTAGTGTGATGTAGTTGGTTTTTTTTTGTTTGTTTTTTGTTTTTCTGCAGAAGAGCCAGTTTTCATTGTCATCAAATACACATACTCACTACACAGCTATTTATTATCATCCCCTGTTTGCCTCCAGACTGTTGCCCTTTACTCCATAATCTCAACATCCTTCATACTTCTCTTTACAGGAACAAATGTTTTACTGAGTCACAGGAAGAAAAAAAAAAAAAAAAAAAAAAAAAAAAAAAAAAAAGCTTTGAATGACTTTGCAACAAAATTTACCAGAACTTAATTTTATTACATGAGACAAACAACTTAAAAATCCTTTGGATCTGATAGTAAAATATCCATTACATGAAATGGCGATTCATAAAACAAATGCCTAGAAACTATGTAGACAGCTGTTTGACATAATGTCTCAATAAAAACAGAGTTTCAGTTCAAAAATATCCTGTTTATTTCCAGCCTTTGAATACTTTTGACTCAAAGTCTTCTTCATTAGCAAAGACATTGTCTTAAGGCTGACATATAAATATTTGCAATTTAGGATTGTTTAATGTATCAAACATTTAAGTGAGAGTGTTATATTTGAAACAGAATAGGGCTGTTAATATGCACACATTTCAATACATTATTGTCAGCTAATGAATGCTGTGAAATAAAATCTAAAAAACAAATAAAAAAAAACCATTTTGATGTAATGGTATTTCCGTTAATGAGATAATTGTATTGTATTGACATCACTTTCTGGGTTCATAAGGTCACACAGTTCACAGATTATAACTTCTTAAAATTTACAAGTTAGGCAAAAGGAGAAAAAGATTTACTTATTAATGGACTAAGTTACATAACGAATGCAGTTAAAAGCCAAACCTACATCGGCATAAGCAAAGCCTGGTGAGATGAGCCCTGTGCTGCAGTAGATGGTTACAGTCTCCTCAGGAGGGAAACGCAGGGCAGGCAAGGTGGGGAGGGAAGGGGGGGGGTGATGTATGTGAAGGAAAGGCTGGACTGTGTGGAACTTGAAGTTGGAGATGGCAAAGTTGAGAACCTCTGGGTAAGGCTTAAGGGACAAACAAGTAAAGGGGATGTCTTTGCGGAAGTCTATTACAGACCACCTGGCCAGGATGATGACACTGATGAATTCTTCTTTGAGGAACTAAGATATACCTCAAGATCAACTGCACTTGTCCTTACAGGGGACTTCAACTTGCCAGATGTAAACAGGGATTACCACACAGCTGACATAAGCAGGTCCAGAAGGTTCCTAAAGCACCTTGATGATAACTTCTTGGTGCAGTTTCTCAGGGAACCAACGAGGAAAGGTGCTCTCCCTGATCTGTTACTGGAGAACAGAGAGGGTCTCATGGGGGATGTGGCAGTTGGTGTCTGTCTTGGTCATAGTGACCATGATATGTTTGAGTTTGAAATTTTTGTTGACAGGAGGAAAACTGCCACCAAAACTTCAGCCCTGGATATGGGGAGAGAAAACTTGAGTCTGCTCAGGGGACTAGTTAGCAAGGTCCTCTGGGAACCTGCTTTTGAAGGCATTGGCGTCCATCAGTGCAGGTCAGTCTTTAAGCACTGCCTTCTAAAAGCACAGGATCAGGCAATTCCAAAATACTGGAAATCAAGCAGGTGGGGCGGAAGGCTGGCTTGGCTAGCCAGGGTTCTTCTTCTAGAGCTTAGGCAGAAAAAGAAAGTGTACGGCTGCTGGAAGCAGGGTCAGGTAATGTGGAAGGACTACAGGATTTGTAGGGAGAAAATTCATGTGTCCAAAGCCCAATTAGAGTTGAAGCTGGCCAGGTCTGTGGGAGACATGAAAAGGGCATTTTTAAATATGTGAATAGAAAAAGGAGAACTAGAGAAAACATAGGTCCATTACTTGATGGGGAAGGTCACTTCACAAACAAGGGTGTAGGCAAAACAAAGATGTTTAATGCCTTCTTTGCCTCTGTCTTCAATGCTGATGGTGGGCTTTGGGACCACAGGTGCCCAGAGCTGGAGGACCATGACGGTGGGAATGACAAACTCCCAACCGACCCTGAATGTGTGCGGGATTTGCTTCTTCACAATACAAGTCCATGGGTCTGGATGGAAATCATCCCAGTGGGCTTAGAGAGCTGGCTGACGTCATCACGGGACCTCTCTCAATTATTTAAAAGAGATACATGGAAACATTTAGGGCATTTTAAAGCATTTCTTCCTTTGCTGTGCAGTACCCTTGAAGAAGGAGAATTATTTTTTAGTCTCTGAATTATAAAAAAAAAAAGTGATTTTTTTTTTTTTTTCATGAGAAGAGATGATGAATTAAGAGCTGAGATTGTCTACAGCAAACTTATATCAGCATCTGTAGATCTTAAGGGAGCACTCAGTTCTCAGTATCACCCCAGTTTTAACTTGAAGACATAAACACATATCATTCTTCAGGAATATTTGACACATTTGTCATAGCAAGAAAGCATGGAAATTCATGGTGAAAATTACTTTGTGGCTACTGTAGCATGGTCAAGCACTGGAACAGGTTGCCCAGGGAAGTGGTAGAGTCACCGGCCCTAAAGGTGTTTAAGGAAAGGTTGGACAAGGTTTAGTGGGTGACGTTCGTAGTAAGGTGATGGCTGGACCAGATGATCTCGGAGGTCTTTTCCAACCTTAATGATTCTATGATAGTCATATTGAAAAAGACTAGTGGACAGATCTTTAAAAGAGCACAGTTCCTTTGATTTCAATGAATGAAGGACAGCTGAGAACTGATTGCCTTCAACTTACATATCACACCTGACTTGCAAAAAATTTTGCAGTCTAAAGTGTTGTACAATGCTTCTTAGGGAATGTTTAGAATAGCAATGTATTGATAATTGCTTTTGGGAAGAAGACCAATGGCACGCGTTTCTTTACAGTCATGCATATTTAAAGACAATAATTTTTCCTTCTGTTCTCAGGTAATTCTTGTGTCACATGGTAACAGTGCCATTGCTACCACTGAATTTATAACAGTTTACCAAAATCAATTAAATAAATATTTTGCTGAACCTATGAGGTGAAGAGCAATACAAACACAGCTTAAAAATATTTAAGTAGTCAATGCATGTAAATATTGACACAAATACCAGAAGCAGAAATTAAAACAAATAACAATTCCTCTCCACCTTATTATCAGTACTTCATTATCTGTTTCAGTCATTTTAACACTATATTTTGTAGCTGAAGCAAAATATTTTTGTTGTTTGTTTGTTTGTTTGTTTTCAAAATGTAGATGTTCTCATTTTTCTTTGAAAAAAATGTAATTTCCACTTGTCAGGAAAAAAAGTAATTCTAATACAAGGAACTAAAATTATTTTTTCTGTAAATAAAAGTATTGCTTTAGGAGGGATGTTGATGTTATTTCTTGGGCCATAGAGTCTTGAATTCTATATTTTTGATTAAAAAAAAAAAAAAAAAAAAAAAAAGTTTTGCACTTGCCACTCGCAGATTCTCTAGTTCATGTCCTCAAAAACAGCAAGAGCATGCTCTGGAGTATGTGGAGACTCCAGTCTCCGTGAGTGACTTCAGTCTCCACTAAATTATATTTTATGTTTTGCTAGGGAGTTTTGTCTAGTTTAGTCTTCATAGACTTCAACTGTCCCAAGTAACAAAATGTTCATCACAAACCACTCTAAGCCTCTTTGTGATTTTATTTTTCCTTTTTATTTTATTTTATTTTTCTTGAGCAAAAATGGGAAAATAATATTGTATACTAAAACAAGGATTTATTATGAGGATTTGTTTTCAGGAGGACAGAATTGGGTGTCAGGTAGGCTGTAGGGTTTTTTGTTTGAAATAGAAAAATATTAATTATATAAATAAATTCATTTTATTGCTCACTCGATCACTTTTTGAGTTTATCCGTTCAATGCATGAAGCTATATCTGACAATTATTTTATCCACGTAAATTTTATGACTCACATTATATCCCAGAATTTCAGTCATCCATTTTCCTTATGTTGTTTGTAGAGAATAGAGAATGTAGAATAGAGAAATAGGACATGGAAGGCAAAGACAGAGAAGTGTAATAATTTAAAACAGATTACTCATGGACATATCAGAACTTTCATATTTGCATGGGGATAGTGTCCCACAGAAAAGCAGGGCTCAATACTGATGACTTACAGGTAAAACTATAATACAAGTAGATGAAAATAATTATAATAATCATCAAGAACAAGGGAAGTAAAATTTATCAAAAAATATTATGAAAACTATGAAGTTGAATGTCCTTGAAGTTCAGAATGTCCTTGATTACAGGACAGTCTGAAATTATATGACAGCTAGGGCAACATCTTCTTTCCACTAAAAATATAAATTTTCTCACTCTACATGGTGAAAAAAGACACTGTATAATTTATGGAGATAATATAATATTCTTAAGTATTGTTAATCTTACATGGTTTCTCCCCGTAATGGATGATTGCTTATTTTTGTATCTTAGTTTTCATCCTTAAAACTATGCAGGGACAACTTTTTGTATTTCCTGCATATTCATTTATTTATTTATTTGGAAGCTGTGGGATAAAAACGGATATTAGAATTAATATTAGAAGAGAATATTAAAGCCAATTCTATTTTCTTTTTCTGTTTTCCAAATTACCCTATTAGAATTATGGAAATACTGATCTTTTCTTTGAACTTGCATAACTATGGAAGTATTCACACAGCAGGGATGCTACTCAAGTCTGTATTTTAGAGGTGGAAAAGGGGAGGAGTAAGAATATTTACTTTCAAATCAGCTTCATCAGCTCTAAAGTGAAGAAATAACCAAGAAATTCCTCACATTAACCATTGTATTCAGCTAATACTAGTAATAACAGTCCTTTTGTTAAACATATAATGACACGGTTCTCAGAAGTATGAAATCTTAGTTATATTCACATAGCTTGTTCAAAGAATACTCTGGTTTTATTAGTGCTGCTTAAACAAACTGACAGAGGAAGACGATGATTTCAGGCTTTATAGTCTTTCATTGCAATAATAAACAGCAGGAACAAGGCTCAAAAACCAGAAAACTCCAGGCACTTCTCTCTGCCACAGCCAGCAGAGCACTGCAAAACTTTTGGAAGTTATCCAAGAGGCAACCAAGGATTCTTTTGATATATGAAAATTCCATGGATAGACAATGTCAGTAATACATCTCCATGGTTTTGAAGGAATTAGTTCGTGAAGAAGATAAGTAACCTGGACTCCATATTTCTTTAGGAAAAAAAGACTTCCAATCCATTTCACAATTGCTTGTCCTAAACTTGTCCTAAAGCTTGTCCTTTACAATCCTAAAACTTGTCCTTTACAATCACAATTCTAAATTAGGTAGATCTCTAAATCATCCATGTCTCAAAAAGGAGAGGAAAAGGACATTAACATATCAACATCTGTCCTTTCCCTCTATTTTTTTACCTAAAAGCAGCTATTATTTAGGATTCCTTAGTCTCTTTCAACATAACAAAATAAATATTTCTAATCAACTAATCTAAATGGTGACATGAAATAGATTAAAATGAAAGAGCTTTATCATAGGACACCCTGATCATACCCAATATATGAGAACAAATATAAAAAGAATCTTATTTTCATGTGTAAGCATCTTGCTTTGATATAAAATGCAATCAGTACATACTTTCATAGTTTCTCTCATATTCTGTGTTTTGAATAAGTTAACTGTATTTGACAGTGGCTGTGACAAAGAGATACTGATTTTTATAAAAAAAAAAAAAAAAAAAAAAAAGTGAGTTGATTTTTTTCTTTCTTATAAAGTTACAGAATATTATCTTACTATGCATGGTATTACTTAAAGCTACTAGCAAAGAATGCCAGAGTAATTTTGAATATATGCTAATTTAATGAAAGCAGAACAAGAAAGTATGGTGTGTTCCTCTGGGCTTTCTACCCAATGTTATGAAAACTCAGGGAAGCAGAGAAACCAACCGGCTCTTTTTCCTGTGGAGACTCAGTTTTGCTTATGACTACAGTGATGAGAGGTCCTCAGCCACTCCCCACTTACTTTGGTATCTCCCCAGCAATACTTTCAAAAAGCTTTCTTTCCCTCTCCTGAAGTCCATTGTAAATAACCCTCACTACTTTTGGGGATTTTTCTTCCCCGATTTACCAGGAGTAGGTTTTCGTAACAGCAAGACAATTCCTTCCCATCATTTCTTTCAACTACAAGGTCTTATTTCATTTAATTTGGTCCACTCCTGCTTGAGTGAGGTGTCCAGAACAGGACACCACACTCCAGTACAAGCAGGCCAAGTCCACTAGGTCCTTTTCTCCTGTCTAGCAGTCTCTGATCCTTTATCTGTCACATGGTAATTTCATTTCTGATTAGTTTAATGGCATGAAAAGGTTGACTGTTCTCCTGAATGCAAGTCATTATAATGTAAATTTTATTATTATTATTGTTATTGTTGTTATTATTATTATTCTATAGATCTTCTACTAGTCAGATGTTGAGCATTCTTTATTTCTGCAGTTTTTAACTGTAATACCTTTCATGTGGAATAGTAGATTTAAATGCCAATTGGTTGCATATGCCAAGGCATATGAGACCTTTTATATATATGTTAAAAATGAGAGAGAAATAAACATAGATAGATACATACATACATACATACATAACATTGGCTGCTGTAGAACTTGAGAAAGTTTTAGACATTTAAATGCATAATGTCCTATACTTGTTCCTAAAACATTTACTACAAACTTGTCCCTAAAACATTTACTACAGTGACATGCATGTAAGTGATTGAACTCAAAAATTTCACATTAGATGTCAGCTCTATTTTACCGCATATTCTGTATTCATGTCTCCAGACTTCTCTCACCTTTCCCCATAATGCATCGATGGCAAGTTGTTCTGATGGTATCTTAAAAGCAGAAGGAATGAAATATATACAACATTATCTATTTATTTTTTATTTAATTAACAAGGACTTAAAATGGATCTGCAACATTGTTCCAGAACATAAATTTACTTGGTGTGAAACTGTGACATTTCTGAGTACTTCTATATACCTGTGAGAAAATGACTGATATAAGTGAAAATAAAGAGCTCAAATGTTAGAATCAAGATGTTAATAAGATACAGACCTTTATTTTTGGATAAAAACTGTTTCTTGAGAAACCTTTAAGGTCTGAAAGTGAGTTAAACAATCCAAGGAGATGGAGTCAAAGCTGTTTTGAAGATATCTTGAAATTTGAAATGGTACTTTTCAATATTTTTATAAACGATCTGGATGTAGGAATAGAAGGTATTTTGAGCAAGTTTGCTGATGACACCAAACTTGGAGGAGTTGTGGACTCGAATGAGGGTGGAAAGGCCTTGCAGAGGGATCTGGATAGGTTGGAGAGCTGGGCGATCACCAACCGCATGAAGTTCAATAAGAGCAAGTGCCGGGTCCTGCACCTGGGACGGGGAAACCCTGGCTGCACGTACAGACTGGGTGATGAGACGCTGGAGAGCAGCCTAGAAGAGAGGGATCTGGGGGTCGTGGTAGACAGCAAGTTGAATATGAGCCAGCAGTGTGCCCTGGCAGCCAGGAGGGCCAACCGTGTCCTGGGGTGCATCAAGCACGGCATCGCTAGTAGGTCAAGGGAGGTGATTGTCCCGCTCTACTCTGCGCTGGTGCGGCCTCACCTCGAGTACTGTGTGCAGTTCTGGGCACCACAGTATAAAAAGGACATGAAACTGTTGGAGAGTGTCCAGAGGAGGGCTACGAAGATGGTGAAAGGCCTGGAGGGGAAGACGTACGAAGAACAGCTGAGGTCACTGGGCCTGTTCAGCCTGGAGAAGAGGAGGCTGAGGGGAGACCTCATCACAGTCTACAACTTCCTCGTAAGGGGGTGTCGAGAGGCAGGAGACCTTTTCTCCATTAACACCAGTGACAGGACCTGCGGGAACGGGGTTAAGCTGAGGCAGGGGAAATTTGGGCTTGACATCAGGAGGGGGTTCTTCACAGAGAGGGTGGTTGCACACTGGAACAGGCTCCCCAGGGAAGTGGTCACTGCACCGAGCCTGTCCGAGTTTAAGAAGAGATTGGACTGTGCACTTAGTCACATGGTCTGAACTTTTGGGTAGACCTGTGCGGAGTCAAGAGTTGGACTTGATGATCCTTAAGGGTCCCTTCCAACTCAGGATATTCTATGATTCTATGATTCTATGATCTGTTCACAGTACAAGATCTATTCCCATTTACCTTCTTTTCAAATTGAGCTGATAACAGAGGCATATATTGAAGCTGCAAAATCCCTCATAATTAACAAAAAGAAGAGAGATTAGTTGCAGTTGACATGACCTTATAAATCCTATTAATTCTTGCCTGGGTTTTCTTGAAGTACAACCACGTATTTATTCTATGTAAATTCTAAATTCTATGTAAATTCTCATCCTTGTAAGTGTCTGATCCTAGACTGAGTTTCTCTGAACACTTGCATTTACTATTTTCATACCATAATGAGTTAAACATTTAAAAATGTATAAAATATAATTTCTTTCAACATTTTCATATTTATTGCAGCTTAATTTTGCTAATGGTCTCTTCAGGTAAGTGCTAGTGTTATGGTAAGGTTAAAGCCCAAATGTCTTCTTCCCTCCTAATTTCTGGTTGACTATATGTCTAATGAGGCTTTTCTGTTCAGTTCAGTATGATATTATGCTTAATGTGCAGAAAGCACTGATTTGAGACGGAGATAGAACTAATATACACACAATAATCATTTTATAAAAATTAAGAGATAAGGATTTGTTATGGGTTTGGCTGGGAAAGAGTTAATTTTCTTTGTAGAGGCTTGTATGGTGCTGTATTCTGAATTTAGGAAGAGAATAATGTTGATAACATGCTGATGTTTTAATTGTTGCTGAGCAGTGCTTACACTAAGCCAAGAACATTTCAGCATATCACTCTGCTCTGCCAGCAAGGAGGCTGGGGGTGCACAAGGAGCCAGGAGGTGACAGAAATAGGACAGCTGACACAAAATGGGTAAAGGGATGTCCCATACTATATGACATCATGCTCAGCAATAAAAGTCAATAAAAGTTGAGTTTAAAGGAGGAAGGGGTGGACATTGGGAGTGATGGCATTTGTCTACCCAAGAAACTGTTATGCATGATGAGCCCTGTTTCCTGGAAGTGGCTGAAGGGGAGTAGCAAATGAATTCCTTGTTTTGCTTTGCTTGTGTGTGCAGCTTTGCTTTACAAAGTAAACTGTCTTTATCTTAACCCATGAGATCTTGCACTTTAACCTTTCCAATTGTCTCCCACACCCCATCTGAGGAGAGGGAGCAAGCACCTGTGTGGCACTTAGCGGCCTGATGGGGTTAAAGCACAAGACTGTAGTATGAAACTAAATGCTTGAACAACATTTTAGAAGGGGAATACTTGTCAGCGTGTGTTTGTACTCTCCTGCAGAGTCTAATAGCTGCATTTATATCAGGAGGGGATTTTCCAATACCATATTCTAGTCTCATGGTTAATTTTGGTTCACTTGTACAAAACAGCAGACCTGAATAATCAATTAGCCTTGGTACAGTAAACCCAATGCTTGGTTTACTTGTTCAAAATTTAATATTGTATATTAATTAAAATTAACCATGTTAATAAACTACTCACTTAAGTATTCAAAACATGAATCTGGAGCAAAAGTCATCAGATGTGTCTTGATTTCTGGTAAGAATCTAGGAGGAATACTGCATCAAGATTTCATTGCAAATCTGTCAGATAATTATTTACATTTGCTGACAACATAATAACAGATATGAATGTCCATAATTTTACCCATGAATGTCTAAGATGAAATAACAGTGCCACAAAATCCATACAAGTTTTGGATTACAATTTCACAGTTGGATAGCTTGAGCTTGTAGCAGCCTTGCAGACTCAAAAGCAAAGAGACTGTTCCTTTAATCACATACATCCCACTCTACTCTGTGCTGGTGCAGCCTCACTTCAAGTTCTGCATGCAGTTTGTGGTACCACAACATAAGAAGGACACAAGACTATTAGACAGTGTCTAAAGGAGGTTTATAGGGCTGATGAAGGATCTGGAGAGAAAGACCTATGAGGCTCTTGGACCCCCTGAGTCAGAGGACTGTGACTGTGGGAGCAATAAACTCCTAGACAAGCCTGAACTTGTGCAGGACATGTTGCTCCACTGGATGCATGGAAGTTTATGGTCCAAAGAAATTCATCTGAGGGATGAGAGGCTGGAAAGAAGCCCTGCAGAAAGGCATCTGGGGGTTTTAGTTGATGGCATGTTGAATGTGAGTCAACCGCGGGCACTGGCAGCCAGGAGGGGCAACCACATCCTGGGGTGCCTCCAGCACAGCATCGCTAGCCGGTCAAGGGAAGGGATTGCTGTGCTTTGCGCTCTTTCAGCATCACCTTGAGTCCTGTGTGCACTTTTGGGCACCACAATATCAGAAGGACATAAAACTATTGGAGAGTGTCCAAAGGAGGGCTTCAAAGTGGTGAAGGGTCTGGAGGGCAAGACGGATGAAGAGCAGCTGAGGTTCCTGCATTTGTTCAGCCTGTAGAAGACTGAGGAGAGGCCTCATGGTGGCCTGCAGCTTCCTCATGAGGGGAGCAGAGGGGCTGGCTCTGAGCTCTGCTCTCTGGGGACAGCAACAAAACTCAAGGGAATGGCATGGAGCTGTGACAAGGGAAGTTTGGACTGAACGTAAAGAAGACATTCTTCACAGGGAGGGTGGTTGGGCACTGGCACAGGCTGCCCTGGGAAGTGGTCACAACACCTATCCTGCCAGAGTACAAGAAGTGTTTGGACAACACTCAGACATACAGTCTGATTTTTGGGTGGTCCAGGAGTTGGACTCAAGGATCTGCATAGGTCCCTCCAACTCAGGATAGTCTATGACTCCGTAATTCTCTAATATGCTATAGACATGTTATTTGACATAGATCATGAGTTGAGCCCAGAACTGTTTTTGATTACTTTAATGAATTCTGAAAATCAAAGATGAAAACCATTCATTTTTTCCACTGACACTCAGCACTGTGTGAAGTCAGGAATCTGAGGTCCTTCTGAAGAACCTAAGGTCCTTCTGTTCTTTGTTGGAAACAAATAAACCTGGGATTTACTTGAAAGTGGTAAATAAATTTAATAATGAAAAACATGTCTTATTGATTTCTCTTTTATTCATTGTCTGTAGTTACTACAACTTTGTCTTTTGCTTTGACTTAATATTGCTGCTGAAACCACCGATAAGACCTTATATTTTAAATGCCTTTAAAAATTGAAGTCATGCTGTATATCTGTGTTTGTGATGACATGAGATATAAAGACCGGGTAATCACAGGACTTAGGGGATTTTGCCATGGATTTCACAATAGTACACCACATTCCCAGGCCACTTTTCTGTAGCTGTGGCAAAGACCAATGAGGCAAAAAAAAAAAAAAACCATTCTTGCTATCTACTGCTAGGGCAAATTTTCCATGGTATTTATGGATAGCGAAAGCAATTAGCCCACTTTTAAAACTTTGTTTTAATTGTTGAGCTTAAAGTTGTGCTTTAGATAAGTACTGCTTGGAGGAGGAAATGGCTGTGCAATCCACAGTCTCTGACTGTGCCTATTGATTTTGCTAGCAAACAAGCAAGATTCTTTACACATACATAACTATCCACAGCAGCAGACCATGAGTAAGTAGGACAAAAGTTTATTGTAACATTTCTACAGACTCAGAACACATCAGAAGAACTCACTTTTGTCTATTACAACAAGTTGTAAGACTAGGTGGCAAGATAAATCCACTGTTTTTTAAACTGCTGTGCCTAATATTTTTGGAATTTTAGAAATTTTCTGTCAAATAAAATACCTGAGCCAAACCTTTAACAGTACATGCACTCTCTACGTTCATAAATGATAATGTGCCTAATTCAGAAATTGCAGGTCCCATGCAACTGTACAGATATGACCTGATTGGTATCATGGAAACATGGTGGGATGGATTACAAAACTTGAAAATTAGAATAGAATAGCCTGTAGATGAGACTTTCTGGCTTCCACTACAATAAGCATCATGCTCACATGCTCTCATCCTAATGGGGGACTTCAACCACCCAGATGTCACCTGGGAAAACGACACAGCAGGCAAGCAATCCAGGAGATTCCTAGAGTGTGTTGAGTGTATCTTTCTGGTCCAGGTATTAGATGAACCAACTGGACCTGGTGCTCACCAGTGTGGATGAACTCAATGAAGAGGTCAAGACTGGAGGCGGTCTGGGTTGAAGTGAACATGCCCTGGTTGAATTTATTATCTCAATGGATATGGGCCTGGCAAAGCACAAAGTCAGGAACCTGAAGTTCCAAGCAAACTTCAAGCTCTTTAAGGACCTAGTAGATTAGATTACCTGGAACACTTTTCTTAGGGACAAAGGAGCTGAGAAGAGCTGGAAACTCTTTGAGAATGTTTTTCTTTAGAGCACAAGAACTCTCCATCCCCCTGCATAAAAAAAGTGGACAAGGAGGACAGAAAACCATGTTGGCTGAGTAAGGACCTGCTGGTCAAACTGAGGCACAAAAAGGAAATGCAAAGGCAGTTGAAGCAGGGACATGTGGCCTGGGAAGAGGAATGCAGAGGAATACAACCTGAATGTGCAGGGAAGGAATAAGGAAATCCAAGGCATGTATGGAACTGAGCTTGTCAAGGGATGAAAATAATAAGAAGAGGTTCTGTAGGCACAATGGCTGCAAAGGAAAGACTAATGAGAGTGTACCAACTCTGACAAATGAAGACGGAGAACTGGTAATGACAGACATGGAGAAGGCTGAGGTACTCAGCTACTTCTTTGCTTTGGTCTTCAGTGATAGTCAGGATTCCCAAGTCTTTCATTTCACTGAACCTGTAGGTGAAAGCTGCCAGAGCAAAGTCTCACTCACTGTAAGTGAAGATCAGGTTCGAGACCACCTGATGAAATTGAACAGGTACAAGCCTATGGGGCCCATGCATCCCAGAGTGCTGAAGGAATTGGTTGATGTAGTCTCCAAGCCTCTCTCAATCACATTTGAGAAGTCCTGACAGTCAGGCAAAGTCCCCAGTGACTGGAAAAAGGGAAACATCACTCCCCCCCCCCCCCCCCCCCCTTTTTTTTTTTTTAAATGGTAGAAAGGAGGACCTGGGGAATCACCTGAGGACCTGGGGAATCACCTGGGTCCTCACCTAAGGACCAGTGAGCCTCACCTTTGTGCCTTGCAAGATCATGGAACAGATCCTCCTGGAAGCAATGTCAAGGCACATGCAAGACAAAGAGGTGATCCAAGACAGCTCGCATGGCTTCACCAAAAGCAAATCTTGCATGACCAATCTGGTGGCCTTCTAGAATGGAGTGACTGCATCAGTTGACAAAGACTGATTGATGTCACCTACATAGTCTTCTGCAAGGCCTTTGGCATGGTCCCACATGACATCCTTGTCTCCAAATTGGAGAGAGATGGATTTGACGGTTAGACCATTCCGTGGATAAGGAGTTGGCTTGAAGGTCGCACACAGAGAGTGCTGGTCAATGGCTTTATGTCCAAGGGGAGGCCAGTGATGAGCATTGTACCTCAGGGGCCTGTCCTGAGACTGGTACCATTTAATATCTTTATCAGTGACATAGAAAGTGGGATTGAATGCACCCTCAGCAAGTTTGCAGATGACACCAATCTGAGTGGTGTAGCTGATACAGGAGAAGAAGGAGAAGCCAACCAAAGGCACCTGGGCAAACTTGAGAATTAGGCCCATGTGAACCGAATGAGGTTCAACAAATCCAAGTGCACGGTGCTCTACCTGGGTTGGGACAATCCCAGGCATGAATCCAGACGGGGAGAAGTACTCATAGATAGCAGCCCTGCAGAGAAAGACTTGGGGGTTCTGGTGGACGAAAAGCTCGACATGAGCCAGCAGTGTGTGTTTGCAGTCCAGAAGGCCAACTGCATTGTGGGCTGCATCAACAGAAGCGTGGGCAGCAGGGCGAGGGAGGGGGTTGCGCCCCTCTGCTCAGCCCTGGTGAGACACCACTTGGAGTCCTGCACCCAGGTCTGGAGCCTCAGCACAAGAAGGATGTGGACCTGTTAGAGCTGTCCAGAGGAGGGCCACAAAAATGATCAAGGGACTGGAGCACCTCTCCTGTGAATGAAGGCTGAGACAGCTGGGGCTGTTCAGCCTAAAGAAGAGAAGGCTCTGAGGTGACCTTATTGCAGCTTTTCAATGTTTAAAGGGAGCTTATAATAAAGAAGAACTTTTTGCTCAGTCAGATAATGACAAGACAAAGGGGAACGGTTTTAAACTAAAAGAGGGGAGATTTGGACTGGAGATTAGGAGGAAATTCTTCACTCAGAGGGTAGCGAGGCACTGGAAAAGGTTGCCCGGAGAGGTTTGTGATGCCCCATCCCTGGAGGTGTTCAATATCAGGTTGAATGAGCAACCTGATCTAGTGGGTGACGTCTCTGCCTATAGCAGGGGAGGGGTTGGAACTGGGTGATCTTTGAAGTCCCTTCCAACCCAAGCCATTCTCTGATTCTATGATACACAGTTTTAAATGGGTATTTGTCTGCAACAGTATCATGAAGTTCAAAAATGGAAAGTCCTGTATCTGGGCCAGGGCAATCCCAAGCACAAATACAGGCTGGGGAGAATGGATTGATAGCAGCCCTGAGAAGGACCTGGGAGTATGGATTCATGAGAATCTCAACATGAGCCAGCAATGTGCACTTGCAGCTCATAAAGCCAACCAAAAAGCTGCACCAAAAGCAGCATGGCCAGCAGGCCGAAGGAAGGGATTCTTCCCCTCCACTCTGCTCTTATGAGACCCCACCTACAGTGCTGCGTTCAGATTTAGGGTCCCCAGCACAAGAAGGTCATATTAGTATTAGGCTGATTCCAGAGGAAGACCACAAAAATGATCAGAGGGCTGGAGCACCTCTGTTATGAAGACAGGCAGAGGGATTTGGGTGTTTTCAACCTGGAGAAGAGAAGGCTCCAGGGACACTTTATGGTGGCCTTCCAATACCTAAAGGTGGCTACATGAAAGCTGGTAAGGGAGCAAAGGGATAGGACAAGAGGGATTGGCTTTAAACTAAAATGTTAGGTTTAGATTAGATATTAATAAGAATGTCTTCACTATGAGTGTGGTAAAGCACTACAACAGATTGTCCAGAGAAGGTGTGGATTCTCCATCTCTGGAAGTGTTCAGGGCCAGGCTGGATGGGGCTTTCAGCAACCAAGTCTAGTGGAAGGTGTCCATGCCCATGGCAGGAGTGTTGGAATTAGATGATTTTTAAGGTTCCTTCCAACTCAAACCACTCTATGATCTCTATGATTCTATAATTCATAAAATACATAATTCAGAAATGCATTTTGGATCTGAAAAAATATCAGATGTACAGTACCTGCAAGGAAATTCACACAAACCCAATGAAGTGAACAGATGTTTAAAAAATCATATGAAAAGTTGTGGTTTCAGACCACTGCAGAGTTTCAGTTAGCCAGAGCTCTTCTGTTTAGAAAACAACAGATATCTAGGTTTATGTATGCAACAGCAGGAAAGCAGACGGACACCAATTAAATCCTGGCTGCTGCAGGCAGAAGGAATACAGTTCTGCCTCAGGCTCCAGGGCACAGTCATCTCT
The DNA here is from genome assembly GCF_965140915.1 of Aythya marila. Classification (NCBI taxonomy): domain Eukaryota; kingdom Metazoa; phylum Chordata; class Aves; order Anseriformes; family Anatidae; genus Aythya; species Aythya marila. The sequence goes on along the minus strand of NC_139080.1, from coordinate 81,924,076 downwards.
AGCAGCTGCAATTCAGTTTAGCTAAAATTCCCTTCTGAGGAGAGATGACCAACCAAACAGAAGTTATTCATGTAAGAGAGACTTATATCTTAGCTGTAGTATCCTTGCAATTACAGTGCTGCAGGTAACTGTATTGTCACTAGAAGAGTTGGGATGTGAGAATAAGTATATAAGAGAAATTTACATGCTCTCAGTCATGTGGGGAGAAACAGAACTTAATGCTCACTTTATTTCTCAGATTTTAATCCAATGGTTGCCTCATATTAAATTATTAAGATATCCTTCTGGAAGAGCTTACTTTTGCACTTCCCTGATCTTATAAAGGCTTATAAAGTCTGGATGTAACTCCTGGATTTCTTAATTTCCAGCTCTGAGTCACCCAGTACTGCATATCATAGAATCAGAGAATGGCATGGGTTGGAAAGGACTTCAAAGATCACCCAGTTCCAACCTCTAGATGCCACCCACTAGATCAGGTTGCTTGGGGCCTCATCCAACCTGGTCTTGAACATCTCCAGGGATGGGGCATCACAAATCTCTCTGACCAACCTGTTTGAATGCCTCACCACACTCAGAGTGAAGAATTTCCTCATAACTTCCAATCCAAATCTCCCCTCTTTTAGTTAAAAATCAGCCCTCTCTGTCTTCTCATTGTCTGATTGAGAAAAGACTCGCTCTCCATCTTTTTTTATAAGCCCCCTTCAGGTACTAAAAAGTTACAATGAGGTCACCCCAGAGCTTTCTCTTATGTAGGCTGAACAGCCCCAGCTGTCTCAGCCTTTATTCACAAGAGAGGTGCTCCAGTCCCTTAATCATCTTTATGGTCCTCCTCTGGACCAGCTCTAACAGGTCCACATCCTTCTTGTGCTGAGGGCTCCAGATCTAGACACAGAGGTTGCTCTACATCCAGAGCCTGGCCCATAATTGAAGGTTTTGACCTATAAGCACAAATGTAACATGAAAGAAAGTAGAAGTATCTTCAGGTCAAATCTTTCAGTCTTTGAGGGACTTCTCTAACTAGCATGGTATTATGACCAACAATACCTTCAGCTCTGACCCCATAGTTTGAGCAAAAATGTGTAAATATCCTCCTTAATGTCTTGCCAACAGTGGGTATCTATCTAGTTCCAAGTACACTACTTTGCTGCCCACAGGCAACTTATTCAGGCTGCTGTCCTATCATTTCAGTTTGCCAAAGAAAAACGTAATAAAAGATTTTTGATTTCTGGCTACACAGATTTTTTTCTCATTTCTCTATTAGTCAGAGCTCTGAGATATCTCCATTGCTGTCATATTTTTGAACAGGAGGAACTCAATTATTCAAAAGCTTCATGTAAGAATTGAGAATTACAGCATCATTTAAGTGAAACTATTTCAAGTATCAGAAGAACTACACAGGAACATCAAAGATGTCTATTTTGGTGTATAACAAAAATGTCAGGTCTGAGAAAGGTGATTGAGAATATCCAGTCTGAGACCTTTGATCTCTAAGGGCAAGCTCATACCACTTTTTCTTTTCAAGTCTTACTCATGCTTTTCTGATCTGAATGACAGAAGGGTGAGGTTTGATTGCTTGTTTTACAGCTTTAGGAGTAGGAAAGGGCAAGGAGAATCTTACCATTGCTAAGTTAAGAATGAGAGAGCTGCAGGGAAAAGTCACTGAAAAAAAAAATAAAATAATCGTAGAGGAAACTGTTCAAATGAGAGAGCAATCATGACAGTTTGAGTACAACAGAGATGGCAACAAGGAAAGAAGCAGAACATTGCTTGAAGAAAACAAACAAACAAAAAAAACAAATTGCCTTATATACCTGTTGGAATTAACAGGCATAATTCAGCCACCATTGAAAAAACAAGGTGACTATCTCTGGACCTGTAATTATGAATGCAAAATATAATCATAGAATCATAGAATCATAGAATCATAGAATATCCTGAGTTGGAAGGGACCCTTAAGGATCATCAAGTCCAACTCTCGACACCGCACGGGTCTACCCAAAAGTTCAGACCATGTGCCTAAGTTCACAGTCCAATCTCTTCTTAAATTCAGACAGGCTCGGTGCAGTGACCACTTCCCTGGGGAGCCTGTTCCAGTGTGCAACCACCCTCTCTGTGAAGAACCCCCTCCTGACGTCCAGCCTAAATTTCCCCTGCCTCAGCTTAACCCCGTTCCCGCGGGTCCTGTCACTAGTGTTAATGGAGAAAAGGTCTCCTGCCTCTTGACAACCCCTTACGAGGAAGTTGTAGACTGCGATGAGGTCTCCCCTCAGCCTCCTCTTCTCCAGGCTGAACAGGCCCAGTGACCTCAGCCGTTCCTCGTACGTCTTCCCCTCAAGGCCTTTCACCATCTTCGTAGCCCTCCTCTGGACACTTTCCAACAGTTTCATGTCCTTTTTATACTGTGGTGCCCAGAACTGCACACAGTACTCGAGGTGAGGCCGCACCAGCGCAGAGTAGAGCGGGACAATCACCTCCCTTGACCTACTAGCGATGCCGTTCTTGATGCACCCCAGGATACGATTGGCCCTCCTGGCTGCCAGGGCACACTGCTGGCTCATATTCAACTTGCTGTCTATCACGACCCCCAGATCCCTCTCTTCTAGGCTGCTCTCCAGCGTCTCATCGCCCAGTCTGTACATGCAGCCAGGGTTTCCCCGTCCCAGGTGCAGGACCCGGCACTTGCTCTTATTGAACTTCATGCGGTTGGTGATCGCCCAGCTCTCCAACCTGTCCAGATCCCTCTGCAAGGCCTTTACGCCCTCATTTGAGTCCACAACTCCTCCAAGTTTGGTGTCATCAGCAAACTTGCTCAAAATACCCTCTATTCCTACATCCAGATCATTTATAAAAATATTGAAAAGTACTGGTCCTAAAATGGAGCCTTGAGGGACCCCACTGGTGACCGCCCGCCAGCCTGACGCAGCTCCATTTACCATAACCCTTTGGGCCCTGCCCGTTAGCCAATTGCTCACCCATCGTATGATGTTTTTATTTAGCTGTATGGTGGACATTTTGTCCAGTAGGATCCTATGGGAAACCGTGTCAAAAGCCTTGCTGAAGTCCAAAAAAATCACATCAGCTGGTTTCCCTTGGTCCACCATACGGGTGATCTTATCATAAAAGGAAATCAGGTTAGTTAGGCAGGACCTACCCTTCACAAACCCATGCTGGCTGGGACCAATGACTGCTTTGTCCCCCAGGTGCGCCTCAATGAGTCCGAGAACCAACTTCTCCATGATTTTACCAGGCACTGACGTGAGACTGACAGGCCTGTAATTGCTAGGGTCTTCTTTCTGACCCTTCTTGAAAATTGGCACAACATTTGCCAGCTTCCAGTCTACAGGGACCTCTCCAAATTCCCAGGATCGTTGAAAAATAATTGATAGAGGTTCCGCGATGACATCCGCCAGCTCTTTCAGCACCCGGGGATGAATCCCATCCAGACCCATGGACTTGTAGGGATCCAGGTGGAGTAGCAAATCCCGCACACGTTCAGGGTCGGTTGGGAGTTTGTCATCCCCACCGTCCCGGTCCTCCAGCTCAGGGCACCCTGGGTCCCGAAGCCCATCATCGGCATTGAAGACAGAGGCAAAGAAGGCGTTAAGCGTCTCTGCTTTGCCTACGTCATCGTCTGTGAGGAGACCTTCCCTATCAAGGAGTGGCCCTATGTTTTCTTTAGTTCTCCTTTTTCCATTTACATATCTAAAAAAAACCTTTTTATTTTCTCTCACAGACACAGCCAGCTTCAACTCTAGCTGTGCTTTGGCCACTCGAACTTTCTCCCTACAAACACGAACAGCAATAAATAGTCTAATTACTAGAATCTCACAGAAAGACAGATGTCATATGTGGTATCACTGTTGTATATAGTTTCTCTGAAGATGAGCATCGCAACGCCAAACTTAATTAAGAAGCTGAGATACAGTAAGGACATTTATCAAGCCCTAAATATGCTTTTAACTTCCTGGGTTTAACAATCCAAGTGTAAACCAGGGATTACTGAGTATTAGAAGAAACCCTACTTGAGCATGGCAGAAGAGTTTACAAGGTGATAAATATTCTAGCTGAGTATTCATGGTGAGCAGTATCTTCTTCAAGTATGTGCACAGCCTGTGAATTGTTTATCTCCACCTAATGTTCTTCTTTAGGGCTTCTATTTGGCCATAAAGTGGCAAACAGTCGATCAGAATCAAGGATTTTGTAACAGATGAAAGCAGATGTCTAGCTGGGAGATCTGGCGCATGAAGTTGTTAAACAAAATAGCTAACAGACGTCTACCTATTTTATCACCAAAATGCATTCTACTCAAGAAGCAAGGAGTCAGCTTGCTGACTCGTACATTTTATGAAAGATAAATTTTTTTGCAACAGCTCAGTCATTCAGTAAGAAGCTTTCCAGTGGCAGATGTATTAAGTCAGTACATGTCTGGCAAAATCAGTCTTGAGGGTAGGAGAGACCATACTGAAACGGATTACCATGTGAGGCTGACATGTCATTTTATTCTCACCTCCCAAACTCCATCCTTATATCCCAGAGGAAAGACTGTAAAATACAGTAGTTTTAGAAGTGCTATATGTTACATAGATGCACTGCGGCTGGCTCATGATCTGCAAAACTGGGAGCAATAATTGTATGCCAGCACTGAAATCATTGGTTTATTTTTGTCTTCCGTCAGTACCTAGAGCTTGCCTGGTTTTCACCAAGATACTGCTACTTCGTACTTCTTAACATGCTCACGTCTGAAGAAAGCCCAAAACCACTGAAATTCCAATCTGAAGCCCTAATACATAATTCAGGAGGGAGCAGTTCCTGCACATTAAGGGTCAAATTAACAACATATTTTCATGCTGATATTAGGCATTGAAATGATTAAAAAAGTGTGTTAAAATTCTTGTTGTACCTATGCTCACTAAAAGTAGTTGAAGAGAAACAAGATTTCTTACAGTAAACTATTATGCTACCACTGTTTTTTTTTTTTCATAGATTAATTTAAAGATTTTTTTTTTTTAAACAGGAATTTTATTATTTACTTTTTAAATTATTCTTATTACACTAAATAAATCACTGCTGTACAATAAGTAACACTATTTTGAGGAGGAGACGATAGATTATAGGGTATGAAGGGAAAACCTCAAACTGCTTGTTACTGAAACCTAAGAAAGCCTAAAACATTGGAAAAAAATATATGTATTTATTCATTATTTCTTCATATTTTAAATTCCTTAGCTTTAATCTAGAATTATTTAGTGCAGAACAGATTTCAGCAATGTACTGTAATGAAAGAAGCATTTTGCTCTATAACTCCTTTTTAGAAGTTGATCCGTATAATATTTGTAGTCTAATTGCACTTCTCTGGGAATTTATTTTATCATGTTATCTGGAATACTTCAAAGACATCTTTGATGACACACAATTCAAGTCCAATTGCACAATAATGCAGTATTGATGAACTAAGGAATGCCAATAAATAAACATATTCTATGGTGGGTTTAAACTGATTTTTATTGTTGTTATTTTGATCTTATTTTCTTCTCTATATATCTTTATTTAGATTTTTAATGCAAAAGTAAGCCAGACATTTATGTATGATTCCCATAAGAATGTACACATTTCCTCACACACTTCAACATAATAATTTATCTCTCTCTTAAATGCAGTTTCTTGTACAAGTTTGTTGACTAGGAAGGGAAGAAAATCTTATTGATGCTACACCAAGTAGGGTAGATCTGGAATTGTAGTTAACAAGAACATATTGTCGGATAAAAAATGTTCTTGAATAACAACAAAGCATAGGAAAAATAGATCTTCCCAGAGGTGATTTTTTTTTATTCTTTTGTTTGATAAGTGGGATTAAAGCAGACCACATACTTGTAAAAGTGCAAGAGGGCTCCAAACATCATTCATCATCACAGTGTAGCTGGCAGCAGCAAAGATTCTGACTACCATTTGTGTAGTACATCTCCCCCAAGCAAATACAATGTTGTTTTCATTATATCTTAACCACCTGCCTTTAAAGAGGACTAAGGAGAGGGAGTGGGCCTTCTGAAGGCAGAACAGTGTCTTGCTTGACCTACTTCCCCATTTCATCACATCAGCAAATGTCAGGTAGACTGCACCTGAAGCTGGGGTGCGGGGAGGCCTCTGTGGACCCCAAGAAATTTCCAAGACCCATTTCTCAAATGCACATGCCTGTGGAAGGGTTGCCTATGACTCCCTGATCTACCCAAAAAGGCAGGAGTAAGCTTTAAAACCTCAGTGCTGGGTGTGCACCACCACCTGAGAGCCTGATAAGGACAAGACAATGAGGCATACACAGGTGGTAATACCCTTTTTCTCTGTTTCCATCTCCTTACCATTTTTCTCTATCCCTATACTTTTTTTGGTTTATTTAGAATGGATGTCCTTTTGCTAAGCCTCTAGAAATTCCTCAGTAAATTATCAGTAAAAGTTTAACTTTGTTGAGACCCTGAAAGACACTTCATGCTTTCAGACCCAAAGTCTTATCAACTCACCTGCTGAGTGGGTTGAGACACCATTTTACACAGATGAAGGATAGCTACATTTGTGTTTCCACTGACACTGATGGAGGAGTGCTGCTGTGAATTTAAGGAAATGTAAAACAAGAGGAGCAGATTAACCACATACTCTGCAGCCAGGTCCCACCTTCATCTGCTAAAACCTTGGGAAAGAGTGACTCACAAAAGCAAATGTCTTCTTTTTATGGACTCTAGAGTGCTCTTCCAGGCTTAGGTGAAGCCTTCTGCATACACCAACTGCTGTTCCCATTAAAGTATGATTTTATTAAAATATCAAGTCATTAGCCTGAAGAGTTTGTAGGAAACTCCCAAAATGATGTTCTAACCCATATCCAAATGCAATATTGTCTTCACTGCTATCTCTCAACAGGATGTTAATGTTGCAGTCACAACAGGGACAACAAATCCAGCTCTGACAGTTATTTCAGTAAATGATCAGTGTTGTGGAAACATCCAGCAATTTGGGGTTTACAGAAAGTCTCTAATCTCATTACTTGCAGGGATATTTCTCCTCACAGAAGTTTCTTTCTTTCATTCATTTGTTCATTTATTATTTTATTTTCAAAAGAACAAGCAAATCACCCTCTACAGATCAAATACCAAAGGCCTTCAGGGAGCCAATGTGACTAACACAATCAAGATCTTATTTGTTGTAGCCTTCAACTTTACACTAATCATAATGCCAGCAAAGACCTTCAGAACAAAGCTCCACTGAAGTCACTTCTACATATTACATATTTCAGCTGTACATATATATTTACTTATACAGGTATATTGTCCTTGTACATGGCAATGTAGAATTGGTACTTCCAAAATACTTCTGCAAAATTTTATTTTGAATGTACTTTTTTACAGTGATCAATAAACAAACCATGTATAACTATGAGAAATTATTCTTCACCCAACAGCAAAAATATGTAAAGAATCACATAACAAATTTCAGAAAAATCTACTTTGGAATGAAAAACAGCTTATCTTCCAATGGGAAATGCTTTTAGTCATCTCATGCAGTCATCTTTATTCTTCCCCAAAAGAATTTCTGAGGAAAAGTAGTTCTAGAGCAGCTGCCTAATCTTTTATTTCTGTGGCTTATAATATGTGCTTAATTTATCCAGAGGCACACTCCAGGTACTTCATGATGATGAATATAAAAGAACATGCATTATTCGGTACATTGACCTATCTGCAAATAATAGAGTACAAACATTTTAACCTATAATTATTCTTCCATATATCACCATGCAGTGCATAACTGCTAAAACATAGGACATTATATGGGACTTCATTAATTTGCTTTGAGTTGTTTTTTTGATACAATACAATCTAGTGGATCAAGCTGTGGTCTAAGAATTAGAAACTCTGGATTTGTAATCCTGGCTTTGGCCTTGGACTAGGAGAAAATCAAAGCCCTTTTAAGTTTAGCTTTCCTTTACTTTTTAGTACAGTACATAATGCTAATATATGGTATTTTTTAAAGTATTTGTTAGTGCACAAATTGTTAAACAAAGCATTCTTTGAACAGCAGGATAGAAATAAGGACAAACTAGAGCTATTATTTTCTATTTAATTAAATATGGAAAATTTCAGGACCCTCCACAGAACTTTGCTAAGAGTACATATAAAAAAGGTTTATTTGTTTGTTTGTTTGTTTTCTTCATCATTCATTGTTTGTTTATGAGTTAGTCAATAGGAATCTATTGTGTTTACCCAAATTCTTATGGCAGATTGATTGAGGGGACCTACTTATTTTTTAACTGATATAAACCTTTTTGTCTAACAGGTTGTGTAGAATTTTCTTTAACAAAACACATGTTTTAAAATATGCCAGGAAGCCTTCCCTGTCCTCATAACAAGTTGAAAAATATAGGTAGTCATGTTATACAACATTGAGCACAATTATATTCTGAAGGTCAGAGAAGTATATATAGTGCTTCAACTTCAGCAGAAAATACATCTGGTGATACATCTCTCTTAGTCTCTTTCATCTCAATAAACCTTACCCTACTAAGATGTTAGAAAGTCATAGGCAACTGCAGAGATTGAATCATCCTTTCTCACACAAGTTCAAAATCTATACTTAAGGAAACAAAACAAACTAGAGATCTACGACATCATGTCTGTGGCAAAATGGGGAAATAGATTAACTAGTTTGGGTTAACTTTTAGTGTGTTTTTTTGTTGTTGTTGTTGTTTTTGTTGTTTGTTTGTTTGTTTTTCCCCTGAGATTATCAGCTGCAATGAACATTACTTATTTTGAAAAGTATTCCCAAGCATTTTCAAAACATCACCTAGTTGAGCAATGTAAACTAAAAGAAAATAACTGGAGTGCAGAAGGCTGCTTGGCTTATACACAAACAAGAACTAAATATGAGAAAGACATTTCAGGAGCCTGGATGATGTCTGGACATGTGTATACTCAGAAGAATGCACTCTAATATTCTGGTGCATGAACATGGCAGCAGGATGATAGCTGCTAAAAGAAAATAATAGTTAGAGAAGAGGATGTGACAGGCCTGTTAAGGGTCCCTTGCAAAATGGCAACAGCAATGTCTCAAAGTTCTGTTTGCTTTCTGCCTTATTCTATATTAATGAGAGTTGCAGCTGTCAGCTCCTTTTAGGAGCAGGTCTCAAATTAGCAGCAGCCTCACTTCTAGGTAGAAAACCAGGACCCGTGAGGACTTGTGCTGTTGGCATGCAATGAAGAGAAGTAAAACTGACTCAGGAGTAAGAGATTGTGATCTTTATTGTATCAAAGGCAGGGTGATAAAAGGAATATTGTTGCTTTAAAAGTCCTCCCCAGAAGCTGGAAGAAGAGTGGCAGGAACTGGAATCAGTTTTTCCAAGCCTACAGATCTCAAATAATTTATTTGCCCTGCTCTTATGAGAGCAAATATTTGAGAGAGAGGGAGAGAGAGAGAGTGATGTAACCTTACTGTAACCTCTTTGTGACAACTGTCAGTGCATGTGTTTTTTTAGGACAGACCTATAGTTCCATATTGAGAAATAAACATAGGATAAAATGTCTGATAAGAAATACACCTGCGGAGAGGGAAGAAAAGGCCTTTATCTAGGCCTTATATTATATTCCTTTAAACTGTCTTTCTTTTTGTGTGTTTTTATCTGTTTTGCCTCTTTTTACCCCTGTAGCTTTCCAGAACATAACACCATAGCTAGTCTTAGTTATTTTCAGGTAATATCTTCCTTGGTATTTACAGAAATATATACATTTAAAAAAAAAAAAAAATCCAAATTCCAAAAGTATTAGAACACTGCTAAAGTAGAACATCTAGACAAATACTACAGTTTAGTATTTACTGAAAGTTGGATTTGCTAAATTGTATTTTTGTTTACAGTTGTGTCTCTGCCGTTTGCTGTTGCATGAGATCTCAGTCAGCCACAAAAACACTGTCTGTTATTTTGTTCAGTTCCTGGTATGACCTCCTCACTCCAGTCTACACACTTCAAGGTAGGGACTGATGTTCCATACAACAAGGCAAATATTTTGATGCACAAACACATAATGCTTCATCTGGCATTTTTTAAAAGTTTATAAATACTGTGACACTTGTCCCTAAAGAAAATCAGCTCTGGAGCATTGTTATTGCCATAAGCGCCCTTGTTACAAAACCATTTGTCCATGTCTGCACTTTTTTTGTGTGTGTCTGGGTTTTTTCTTCCAGGCAATATATGGATTGTTACCACTTATGTTTAATAAATTATCATCTACCAGCAAGCTTCTGGTTTTCTGCTGCTTCTTGTAACTTAAAAGGGAACAAGCAAATTTATACTCCAGACGTAATATGGCATAGATGTTATGCTTTTTATATGGGTTTTAGTTTATTTTTATAATACTGAAATAAACATCTCTTCAGATCAGAAGGAAAAATCTGTAGCCTTGTTGCTCGGGGACAGTAAATATTAAGATTCTTATATAAGAGAGAAAAGGATTCAAGATTGAAAATGCCTCCAGAAACTGCTGTTCTGCTTACAAATTCAGCACCTGCACTGCAGTTTGCTAATGAAAAATAATAAATTTTGTAGGCACTTCTACCTCCGACAAAAATCCCTGATGGAAAAGAAACAAATAGCAACACAGTCTTTCCTGCTGCCTGTGTGTTTAAGTGAACACTATTCACCTGCTGCAAGGTTCTCACAGGTCTTTGGTATTCACTGAGATAAACCACCTTGCTCCCCAAAGCCCCAAACTACTAGTTTGTTCATTTCAGACCCTGACTTGTAAAGCTTAAAGCATGAGCTGGACATTGCAGCTGCTTCTCTTCTACCTTACAACTGAAGGAAGTCCAAAGTAGCACAGACCTTTTTCAGTTTCTCTTAAACAATTACATGTTCCCAGCTTTCAGTATGATCAAGGATGTCAGCCATGGTAATTGCATGCTTTTTCCCCTTTCACTAGTCTTAAGTGCTTTGCATCACTGAGATGTTTGCTATGCTATGAAAACCAAAAGTGGAAAAAAGTTAACACAGCTCACAGTCTATATATTTGTCATTCAACAGATGAAACTTGTGAACATCAGTCACACAGCTTTGTTGTTTTCTGAGACATTTAGTATAATGCCTGTTTGAACTTAGCTGCACATACACCTTTTAAAGAAAACACTTTTTGAAAATAGACACTTTTTATAGAAATGTACAACATTGGTTACAGAGCAAGTAGTTACTTTTGCAAAATTTGATCATGAATTAGTGAAACTATTTCTGAGCAGAAAACCTCAAAGCACTGGAAGTTCAGATAGCATGGGAATACAAGTTCCAGGTGCCTACTCAAATCTCACTTCATGCATTGCTCAGCAAGCCCAACAAGGTAAATACATTTTACAACAAATAAATTGTGAAATAATAAATATCCAGTTCTATCAACGTCTACTATCTGGAATTTAAAATATATAGAGTATACATACACATGTACATGAAATAGATTGAACAGGCAAAGACAGGTTTACACTCAGTAAAAATCAGAGAATTAAGGCTTTGAGGAAAATTGACAGAAGGTTTGATTATTCAGTGGATGATCTTTACAAATTCAAAAATTAACTGAATATTTGCAGGCTCCTTCTGGATGAGCTTTCCAGTTCTGTTCGTATGCCACTATTTTGGGTTTGTGTGTCAAGGTTTTGGTAGCAGATGGGCTGGAGGGGTGGCCTCTGTGAGCAGAGCCCAGCAGCTGCCCCATGTTAGAGAGGAGCCAGATCCAGATGCTCCAATAGGGACCTGCTGCTGGCCAGAGCTGGGCTTTGAGCAACTCTGGTTGGGCCTCTGGATGAGCAAATTGAAGAAAGGGGAAAACAAAACTTCTGTGCTATGGCCGCTGGGAGAGAGGGGTGTGGTGGTTTTACAGTGCTAGGCAGCTAAACATCACAACCACTCTCTCACTCCCCCTCCTTAGATGATGAGGGGAAGAAGTAAAGTAAAGAACAACTCATGGGTTGAGATAATGATAATTTAATTAAAGGGAAATATAATAATCATAAATATTATTATTAAGGAAAGATTATTATTAACTAAACAATTTAACTAAGGGGAAAAAAAAGGAGAGGGGGAAAGGGAGGAGGAAATGGAAAAACAAACAAACAAAACAAATAAAGGGTATGTAGAAATGCAGAGGAAAGAAATTACTCTCTAATTCCCACAAATAAGCAATGCTTGACCACGTCCTTGAAGCAGGGCCTCAATGCACGTAGCCGGTGTTTGGGAGGAGGAATGACGTTTTCGCAGTTAGAACCCACCCCTCAACTCTTCTTCCTGTTTCCACCTTTCATTGTTGAGTGTGACATCATATGGTATGGAATATCCCTTTGGTTGGTTTAGGTCGGCTGCCCTAGTGATGTTTCTTTTCTCACTTTTTTGCCCACCCCCTAGGAGGGTAAGAGAGAGTCCTGATGCTATGCCAGCATTGCTCAGCAGCAGACACAACACTGCTGTGATACCACTGCTGTTCCAGCTACAAGTGCAGAGCAGAGCACTGTATGGGCTGCTGCAGAGAAAGTTAACATCCCAGCCAGAACCAGTACAAGGGGTGAGAGCCAGCCCTGCAGCCCCCAGGTGAGTGCAGCAGGAGGGCAGGAGGTGCTCCAGGCAGGCAGCAGCAGTTCCCCTGCAGCCTGAGCAGGGAGAGGCCCCTGGTGGAGCAGGCTGTCCCCCTGCAGCCCATGGGTCCCACATGGAGCAGATCTCCATGCTGCAGCCCCCCCATGGGTGGAGGAGCCCCCGGTGGAGCAGGTGGATGTGGCCTGGAGGAGGCTGCGGCCCATGGAGAGCCCCCGCAGGAGCAGGCCCCGGGCCGGAGCTGTAGCCCGTGGAGAGGAGCCCCCGCAGGAGCAGGGGGCCTGGGGAGAGCTGCCGCCCACCCGTGGGGGACCCATGCTGGAGCAGTTTGCTCCTGGGGGATGGACCACATGTTATGGATCCATATTAGAGCAGTTCTTGAAGAGCTGCTGCCTGTGGGATGCCTACATGGGATTAGTTTAGGAAGGATAACATTCCATGGGAGAAACACAGTGCTGGAGCAGAAGAGGAGACGCCCACTGTAATAGAAGGTCAGGCTCAAGACCAGCTAAGGAACCTAAAGGTGCACAAGTCTATGAAACCTGGTGAGACACATCTGCTGGTCCTGAGAGAACTTGTGGACGTAGTTGCTAAGCCACTATCCATCCTATCTGAAGAAGTCATGGAAGTCTTGTGAAGTTCCCACTAACTGAAGGGCCATTTTTGAACAAGGAGAAAAGTTAGACCCAGGGAACTACAGTCTGTCTCAGTTCTGTGCCTAACAAAAGCATGGAGCATTTCCTCCTGGAAACTGTGCTAAGGCACATGGCTAATAAGGAGGTGATTGATGACAGCCAACATGACTTCACTAAGCACAAAGCGAGTCTGACAATACTGGTGGCCTTCTCAAATGGGGTTACAACATTGGTAGATATGGGAAGAGCAACTGCTGTCATCTATCTGGACTTTTGCAAAATATTTTACACCGTCCCCATGATATATTTTCTCTAAATTGGAGAGATATAGATATGATGAATGTGCCACTTGGTGGAATTGGCTGGAAGGTGACACTCAAAGAGTTGCAGGCAATGGCTTAATGTCCAGGTGGAGATCAGTAATGAGTGGTGTTCCTCAGGGGACAATGTTGGAATGGGCTCTGATGAGCTGAAAGGGAAGAAGGCTGGCATGGCTGAATGAGGAACTTTTGCTGAGTGTCCAGCAAAAAAAGGCCAATGACATCCTGGCTTGTATCAGTAACAGTGTAGCGAGCAGGGCCAGGGAGGTGATTGTCCCCTTGTACTCTGCTCTGGTGAGACCATACCTTGAGCACTGTGTTCAGTTTTGGGCTCCTTAGTACAAGAAGGACTTCGAGTCCCTGGAACATGCCCAGAGGAGCAGGTGAAGGGCCATGAAGCTGGTGAAGGGCCTGGAACACAAGTTGTGTGAGGAGCAGCTGAGGGAACTAGGGTTGTTTAGTCAGAGAAGAGGAGGCTCTGGGGAGACCTTATTGCTTTCTGCAGCTCCCTGAAAGGAAGGTGTGGGGAGCTGAAGGTTAGCCTCTTCTTGCAGGTAACTAGTGATAGGACTAGAGGGAATAGCCTCAAGTTGCGCCAGGGGAGGTTTAGATTAGTAATTAGGAGACATTTCTTCTCAGAAAGAGTAGTTTAATATTGGAATGTAATGCCCAGGGTGGTGGTGGAGTCACCTTCCCTGGGGATATTCAAGGAAAGATTGGATGTGGTGCTTAGGGATATGGTTCCGTGGGTGATGGTTGGACCAGATGATCTTAAAGGTCTTTTCCAACTGTAATGATCTATGATTCTATGATCTTTCTTGGTGACACAGTCAGAGGGATCAAGTGCACCCTCAGCAAATTTGATGATGACACCAAGCCATGTGGTGTGGTCTACACATTGGAGGGAAGTGATGCCATCCAGAGGGACCTGGATAGGCTTGAGAGGTGGGTCTGTGCAAGACTCATGAAGTCAACAAGGCCAAGTGCAAGGTCCTGCACTTGGGCAGGGGCAGTCCCAAACCTAAATATGAGTTGGGCAGAGAATGGATGGAGAGCAGACCTGAGGTGCAGGGCATGAGGGATTTGGTTGACCAGAAGTTCGACATGAGCCAGCAATATTCACTTATAACCCAGAAAGCCAACCGTACTTGGGGCTGCGTCAAAAGCAGCATGCCCAGCAGGGCGAGGGAGGTGATTCTCCCCCTCTACTCTGCTCTTGTGAGACCCCAGGTGGAGCCCTGCACTCAGCTCTGGGGCCCCCAACATAAGAAAGGTATGTATCTGCTAGAGCAAATCCAGAGGAGGGCCACAAAGATGATCAAGAGAGCACCTCACCTATGGAGGAAGACTAGGTGAGCTGGAGTTCTTTAGTCTGGAGGAAAGAAGGCTAGAGGGGAACCTAACAGGCAGTGTTCCAATACCTAAAGGGTACATGAAAGCTGGGGAGAGACTCTTTGTCAGGGAATGAAAGGATAGGAAAAAGAATATTGGTTTTAAAAACTAAGAAAGAGTAGATTTAGTTTAGATATTTGGTATAAATATTTACTCAGTGGGTGGTGAGTCACTGGTACAAGTTGCCCAAAGATGCTGTGGATCTTCCATCTCTGGAAGTGTTCAGGGCCTTGTTGGATGGGTTTGGGCCACCTGGTCTAGTGGAAGGTGTCCCTGACCATGGCAGGGCCATTGGAATTAGATGATTTTTAGGGTCCCTTTCAACCCAAACCATTCTATGACTGTGATTCTATTAGAGAATGTCTGTGAAGGAGAGATGGAGACAAAGTGTTATGGACTGACCACAGCCCCATTCCCTGTTTGCCTGCTCCACCTGGGAGAAAGAGGTGGAAGAGGTTGGATTGTGGGGAAGTGTTTTTAGTTTGCTTTGCTGCACCACTGCACCATTGCACCATTGGTGAGACTGAGTCCACTGCTGAGTGCTCCAGTACAAGAGGGACATTGGCATACTAGGAAAAGTCTAATGGAGGATCACAAAGATCATGGAAGGACTGGAGCACATCTACCATGAAGAACTGAAAGAACTCTAGTTCCTCCTCTATTTCCCTATACTCATTCTCTGTGCACAGCTCAAAAACTTCATGGGTTTATTCAACAGAACTCATAACTCTGGCACATGGGTTAGGGAATCATTTTGTCTTTTTAATTATATTCATGAAAATCATGTGAACAGAAACAGAAATTAAACAACTGTTTGACAGAGACTTGTACTTTTGACCTTTAAAAGTCAACCAATTTTAAAAATATATTAAATTATTTCTCTGACAATACTTAGCTTTGCTTAAACTAAGCAGACTTCCTCAGTTGGCTTGTCTGATTTTGGTACAGATAGGAGAGGTAGGAGTGGAGGAAATAGGAACTTGTAAGCCATACCTTCCCCCCTTATCTCATGATGATGTTACTTAAAGCAAATCATCTGACCAAAGTGTTGGTTACTTAGTACAAAGAGTACCATATGCTTAGTACTAGCCCTAACACCTGGCATAATCTATTTTCAGACTGTTCAAAGGAAGAATACAGCTCTAAACTGTCCACACCACCCAAAGAATCTTATGCCTCCAATGAAAAAGCAGGCTGCCCTGACTCCATTCCTCCATTCTCTCTAGCTGAAAGTAGAGAACAGGCATTTTATTTTATTTTATTTTATTTTATTTTATTTTATTTTATTTTATTTTATTTTATTTTATTTTATTTTATTTTATTTTATTTTATTTTATTTTATTATTTTATTTTATTTTATTTTATTTTATTTTATTTTATTTTATTTTATTTTATTTTATTTTATTTTATTTTATTTTATTTTATTTTATTTTATTTTATTTTTCTTACTGGAAATAAATGATGTTGTGCAACAAACAAATATATTGAAAGAAGGTGGAAAGTTTGAACATATTCACCAAATATCACATCATAAGGTACAAATTGCTTTGGGAGACACTGTTTTTCTAATAGATCTCAAGTTACATGCCCGGAATGGTTCCTCTTCTGTGACCTACAAGAGGTGAAGTTTACAAAACAGAGAACATACTGGGAAGAAAATCAGTAGGAAAAATATTGCTAAAACAAAGTGCAAAATCTCCAAGAAAAGTTTCTACTAGAAATAGAAAACTTACTGTTTCTTTAATAGATAAACTTACTGTTTCTTTCCATAGGGAAGTCTGCTGCCTCCCTGGGGCCAGGGTCAGGGACTTTGCCAGGAAGCTTCCCAACCTGGTACGCCCCCCTGATTATTATCCTCTTTTAATAGTCCAGGCAGGTAGTGACAACATTGAAGAGAGAAGCCTGAAGGCTATCAAACGAGACTTTAGGGGACTGGGACGGTTAGTGGATGGAGTGGGAGTGCAGGTGGTGTTTTCATCCATCCCTACGGTGGCAGGGAGGGGTACAGAGAGGACACGGAAAGCCCACCTGTTAAACACGTGGCTCAGGGGCTTCTGCCAATGCAGAAATCTTGTTTTTTTCAACGATGGGGCACTTTACTCAGCACCCGGCCTGATGGCCACAGATGGGTCCCTATCTTTTAGGGGAAAAAGGATCCTGGGCCAGGAGCTGGCAGAGCTCATTGAGAGGGCTTTAAACTAGGTAGGAAGGGGGATGGGTCTGAAGCTAGGATTGTTAGGGCTGTGCCAGGGGGAACAATAGCAAGGCCGGAGGATAAGGTAATGGCCCAGCTGAAGTGCATCTACACCAGTGCACGCAGCATGGGTAACAAACAGGAGGAGCTGGAAGCCATCGTGCAGCAGGCAGGCTACGACTTGGTTGCCATCACGGAGACGTGGTGGGACCAGTCTCATGACTGGAGTGCTGCAATGCCTGGCTATAAGCTCTTCAGAAGGGACAGGCAGCACAGAAGGGGTGGTGGTGTGGCTCTCTATATTAGAGAGTCTTTCGAGGTTGTAGAACTCGAGGCTGGGAATGACAAGGTCGAGTCCCTTTGGGTTGGGATCGGCACGGACAACAAGGCTGGTGTCCTGGTCAGGGTCTGCTATAGACCTCCGAACCAGGATGAGGAGACGGATGAGGAGTTCTACAGGAAACTGACAGAAGTTGCAAAATCTTCAGCACTTGTACTCGTGGGGGACTTCAACTTCCCTGACATATCCTGGAAGCACAACACAGCCCAGAGAAAGCAGTCTAGGAGGTTTCTGGAGAGCGTGGAAGATAGCTTCCTGACGCAGCTGGTTAGTGAGCTTACCAGGGGTGATGCCCCGCTAGACCTTCTCTTCACAAACAGAGAAGGACTGGTGGGGGATGTGGTGGTTGAAAGCTGTCTTTGGCAGAGTGACCATGAAATGCTGGAGTTCTCTTTTCTTGGCAAGGCCAGGAAGAGGACCAGTAAAACCGCTGTATTGGACTTCTGGAGGGCTGACTTTGAGCTGCTGAGGACATTGGTTGTCCGAGTCCCTTGGGAGGCGGTTCTGAAGGGCAGAGGGGTCCAGGAAGGCTGGGCGCTCTTCAAGAGGGAAGTCTTAATGGTGCAGGAATGGTCTGTCCCCACGTGCCCAAAGACGAGCTGGCGGGGAAGAAGACCAGCCTGGCTCAACAGAGAATTGTGGCTTGATCTTAGGAGAAAAAAGAGGGTTTCTAATCTCTGGAAAAGTGGGCAGGCCACTAGGGAGGACTATAAGGATGTTGCGAGGCTGTGCAGGGACAAAATTAGGAAAGCCAAAGCTCATCTGGAGCTCAATCTGGCTACTGCCGTTAAAGATAACAAAAAACGTTTCTATAAATACATCAACACAAAAAGGAGGACTAAGGAGAATCTCCATCTTTTACTGGATGCGGGGGGAAACTTAGTTACAAGAGATGAGGAAAAGGTGGAGGTGCTTAGTGCCTTCTTCGCCTCAGTCTTTAGCGGCAATACCGGTTGTTCTCTGGATACCCAGTACCCTGAGCTGGCGGAAGGGGATGGGGAGCAGGAGGTGGCCCTCACTATCCACAAAGAACTGGTTGGTGACCTGCTACGGCACTTGGATGTGCACAAGTCGATGGGGCTGGATGGGATCCACCCAAGGGTACTGAGGGAATTGGCAGAGGAGCTGGCCAAGCTGCTTACCATCATTTATCATCAGTCCTGGCTATCAGGGGAGATCCCAGTTCACTGGCGACTAGCAAATGTGATGTCCATCTACAAGAAGGGCCAGAAGGCAGACCCGGGAAACTACAGGCCTGTCATTTTGACCTCAGTACCAGGGAAGCTCATGGAGCAGATTCTCTTGAGAGTCATCATGCAGCACTTGCAGGGCAACCAGGCGATCAGGCCCAGTCAGCATGGGTTTCTGAAAGGCAGGTCCTGCTTGACGAACCTGATCTCCTTCTATGACAAAGTGACGCACTTGGTGGATGAAGGAAAGGCTGTGGGTGTGGTCTACCTTGACTTCAGCAAGGCTTTTGACAACGTCTCCCACAGCATTCTCCTCAAGAAACTGGCTGCTTGTGGCTTGGACTGGCGCACTCTTCGTTGGGTTAGAAACTGGCTGGATAGCCGGGCCCAAAGAGTCGTGGTGAATGGAGTCAAGTCCAGTTGGAGGCCAGTCACTAGTGGCATTCCCCAGGGCTCGGTGCTGGGGCCGGTCCTCTTTAATATCTTCATCGATGATCTGGACGAGGGCATTGAGTGCACCTTCAATAAGTTTGCAGATGACACCAAGTTAGGTGTGTCAATCTGCTTGAGGGTAGGAAAGCTCTGCAGGAGGATCTGGATAGGCTGGACCGATGGGCTGAGGTCAACTGTATGAAGTTTAACAAGGCCAAGTGCCGGGTCCTCCACCTGGGGTGCAATAACCCCAAGCAGAGCTACAGGCTGGGAGATGAGTGGCTGGAGAGCTGCCAGGCAGAGAAGGACCTGGGAGTGATGGTTGATAGTCGGCTGAATATGAGCCAGCAGTGTGCTCAGGTGGCCAAGAAGGCCAAGAGCATCCTGGATTGTATAAGAAACAGTGTGACCAGCAGGGCTAGGGAGGTGATCGTCCCTTTCTACTCGGCTCTGGTGAGGCCGCACCTCGAGTACTGTGTTCAGTTTTGGGCCCCTCACTACAAGAAGGACATCGAGGTGCTTGAGCGGGTGCAGAGAAGGGCGACAAAGCTGGTGAGGGGCCTGGAGAACAAGTCCTACGAGGAGCGGCTGAGGGAGCTGGGCTTGTTCAGCCTGGAGAAAAGGAGGCTCAGAGGCGACCTTATTGCTCTTTACAGTTACCTTAAAGGAGGCTGTAGCGAGGTGGGGGTTGGTCTGTTCTCCCATGTGCCTGGTGACAGGACGAGGGGGAATGGGCTTAAGTTGTACCAGGGGAGTTTTAGGTTGGATCTTAGGAAGAACTTCTTTACTGAAAGGGTTGTGAGGCATTGGAACAGGCTGCCCAGGGAAGTGGTGGAGTCACCACCCCTGGAGGTCTTTAAAAGACGTTTAGATGTAGAGCTTAGGGATATGGTTTAGTGGAGGACTGTTAGTGTTAGGTCAGAGGTTGGACTCAATGATCTTGAGGTCTCTTCCAACCTAGAAATTCTGTGATTCTGTGATTTATTTTTCCTTTTTCAGAGTCTATATAATATGTAATACTGATAGTACTATTCACGAGCAATACTGAAGGCAATAGCCTTTTTTTAAAAAACATGCCAAATTACTTCTTATAGAGAGATGATCCTTCTTCTTTCCACCTAGTTGTGGAAAGATGTCGGCAGAAAATTACTGATATTTTAGGAATAGGACTAAGGCAAGCCAAGATTGATTATAGTTCTCAATACAGAGAGAAAATGACTGTAAAAGGGCTTAAAAGAACACTTCTTCAACTCAGCTAGGGATCTGTCACAGAGGAGTAGAAAAAAGGGGAAAGGGGATGAAAAAGAAGACAAGATGAAGGAAGGGAAGTAGAAATGAAGGAGGAATAGTCAAGCAGCAACTGAGGTTAAACACAGATGACTGAGGTGAAAACACAGGAAGAGTCCAGTATAAACTGCATAAAGAGGGCATAGAGAAGGCATGTAGTTAAGGTAGCAGACATGGAGAATCAAACCAGCGTGGTCTTAGATATTCTAATTCCTTATTCTGCACAAGTATATTGGAAAGTTGCCCTTTGAGAAATGGGACCTCCTTTCTTCTCACAGTTTAGAGAGAAAAAACATATGATATAATATTTACTTATTTAGTACTTAAATATTTTTGAAAAGGGGTTTATGGACACGTTTGAAGAGACAACAGTTCAATCACTATTTTTAATAACTAAAAACAGTTAAGCATGTGAAGGTCTTGGATCACCTCTTTGTCTTGCATGTGCCTTGACAATGCTGAATGAAGTAACTGAATTTATTGAATAGTTGTTTTTTGTTTGTTTGTTTTTTGTTTGTTTGTTTGTTTGATTGTTTACTTTGTAAGGGATAATAATACAGGCACATAATTTATACAAATTAGATTGTTCAAGTTCTCAGAGTGCACATCCTTATTTAGGACCTGTACTCATGATTTATTTCAAGATCTTCTTGTACGCCCCAATTTTGTAAAACAATAAGATTGTATGTGCAATCTTGTATGCACAACAAGCTAGCAACATATTGCTTTGTGTTAACATCATTAACTCTAGTAGAAAATAATATTAACTTTGTGTATTGATTACTTTTGAATTATTTCTAGATCTTTTTGTAGTGACTTCTTTCAATTAGTCAGAACAACAGATATTAGTCAGGTTGCATGTACCTAATCTCAGATTAATTCAGTTGTCAGTTGGTCACTTCAATTATACTTTCGATTTAATAAGTGATTTTATTTTACTTCAGTTCACAGTTTTAGTACCTTCAACAATTACTTTTTAATTGACAGGGAATTGAATTAGCAAGTGTTTTATCTATATAAGCCATGCACAGCAGTTTCTTTCCAACCTGTTTCTTATGCCAATTCTATTGTAAGGAAAGGAACAATAATCTTTATTAAGGTATGCCAAAAACTTTTAATATGTACCTGTTATGATGTTTACCAACTTTTTTCCCTGGAGTGAAACTTAACTTTTTTTAGAGAAAAAGTAGAGACTGCAGCCCCATTAGATCTTTCTTGTACTGGTATTAAGAGACATTAAGCCAAAGTGTCTGCCTGAGAAAGCCAGCAGGTATTGCAATTTCCACCTGAATGGTCAAAATTACTCAGCGGAAGCAAAATTACCAGCACATGGTTTTTCATTCACCAATATCCCCAAGTCCTTTTTTTTTTTTTTTTTCTTTGTGTGGCTGATCTCAATCCACTCGTCACCAAGCCTGTATACATATTTGTGATTGCTTTCACTTGGACTAGTTGAACTTAATGAGTTTTCCACTTGTCCACCTCTTAAGTCTGTCTGGGTCCTTCTGGTTGGCATCCCTTTCCTCTTCAATGTATACAGCACCAGTCTACTTCGTGTCATCTACAGACTTTACAGATACACTCAGTCCCATTATGCGCATCACTGACAAAGAGATTAAGTATTGCTTGTCACAATACCAACCCCTGAAGAACACCACTCACCACTAGTGTCCACCTGAACATTGAGCCAATGACCGCAACTCTTTAAGTGCAATGATCTATGCTATTCCTTATCCACCAAGTGGCACAGTCATTAGATACATATCTCTCTAGTTTAGAGAAAAGGATATCATGGTGACAGTGTCAAATGCTTTGCACAAGTCCAGGTAGGTGACATCAGTTGTTCTTCCCTTATCCACCAATGTTGTAACCCCATCATAGAAGGCCACCAGCATCGTCAGACTCGCTTTGTGCTTAGTGAAGCCATGTTGGCTGTCACCAGTGACCTCCTTTGTCTCCTCAATCCATGTGCCTTAGCACAATTTCCAGAAGGATTTACTCCATGACCTTGTGAGACACAGAGATTAGATGATTGCCCTGTAGTACCCCAGGTCTTCCTTGTTCCATTTTTAAAAACAGGGTTTATGTTTCCTCTTTTCCAGGCAGTGGGAACTTCACCAAATTGCCACAACTTTTAAGTACAAATAAAGTCTTAACAATTTCATCTGCAAGTTACCTCCAGAGCTTCAGGTGCATGTCATCATGTCACATGGACTTGTGTATATTCAGGTTCCTTAGATGGTGTCAAGGATCTCTGCCTTTGGATTCTGTGAATTGACCAATGTAGCTAGAATACTTGACAGTGAAGACTGAGGAGAAATAATTGTTGAGTACCTCAGCCTCTCTACATTGCCTGTAATCATTCTTATTTTTTACATCTGTAACCAATTTCAGCTCCAGATGTGCCTCAGTTTGTCTTATATCTTCTATTTACTGATAAACCCAGATATTTAAAAATAAAAATAAAATCTAGAATAAAAAGCATTTCATGTAATTCTTAGAGAACAAAGGATTTTTGAATAGATAAATGAGGTTGTTCATGCTTTACTTGATGAAAAATAGAAATAACAACAACAAAAATTCTAGGGTTAGTCTCTAATCCAAATGCTACTGAAAGCCATGAAATAACTGTTAACAGTATAATAGTATAATGACTTTAGCTCAAAACCTGGAGAATGCAAGTAAGAGAGACCATATAGGTCTGAATAATCTCTCTTGTAGTTGAAGAAAACTCACTTGTTAAATTATAAATGCATGTTAAAAATAAACTTTGAAAAACAACCAACATTTTCTCTTTTCTTACTAAAAACAACAGACAAAATACACAGTAACAGATGTAGAAATCCCCTAGGATATTTTGTGGTGAATATCTCAAGCTCATAAAAATTCTGTAAAGATTTTAAAAAAGAAAGTATTTGTACTTATTTATTAGACAAAATAAATACATTAAGATTCCTTGAACTAACAATATTACCTTGGAAATTTGATCTTTTTTTTTTTTTTTTTTTTCCCATATCCAAGCATTTTAAAAAGATGAGGAAAAAAAAAAAAAAAAGTGTAACTAATCTACCAAATCATACAAAATTAAAAACTGGGGTAAGAAGAGAGGAAAATTATTAAAAGTTACAAATATAACAGCAAAAAAGAAGAATATACTAAATGTTCATTAAATGTTCATGTTTAGGGATCACTGAAGCTTTATGTTTACAAATGCCATGATATATTACAATTTACAACCAATTAGATAAACACCATTAAACTGCTAACTTCTGGGGCAATCCAAACTTGTTGAAATAAAATATCTCCAAATCATCAAGGAAAGTACTACAATGAAAGCAGAAAACATATTCATAATGTCACTAATAAGTGCAGAAATGCAAATGGAAATGTTGATAGTATAGCTAGTAAAAGATAGACATGTTTATCTGAGCACCAATAACACAGTTTATATACTGCATCTATTGAGTACAAAATGTGAAATGCTTTGGGGGAGCTGATAATATGAAATATGATTAATCAACACACAGCAGGAAAGCATCTGTTGTAAAAAAAAATTCTTCAGTAATACATTATATAAAAATGTAGTGAAAATAAACAGTTAAATTCACATTGCAGATGTATAGAATGTTAAATAGAGACAAGGTAAAATGGTTAGTAAAATGTTGATTAAAACAAAATTAGTGATTTATTGATGAAAATCATCTCAAGAAGAAGACCAAAACAATTAAGGCAATGAGAACTGTAATTCACCATAATTTACACTTTAGCACTGCTTTTCTACTGCTAGGAGGCAAGCCATGTATGTTACCAGAGAAAATCAATTCTCCTAAACCATGTATTCAGGGCTGAGAAAAGGTTCTATTTAAAAGAAAGTTAAAGTAGTCTGAATCTCTCTTACTTCATCTCTTTTACTATTTATGAATCTCTCTTACTTTATCATCTGTCCTTGGCATTCAGACATGCCACTAATCATAAGTATAAACATGTTATATAAGGTACAACTATGCAGAAGCCTAAATTTACATGTGAATTGTGGCCAATGTATTTTAAAAGATATTATTTTCAAAATATGTGTCAGAAGCTCTGCTAAAATCATTGTTACTTACATAAATTGGGAATTAACATGTTTTGAAGGACCTGAGTGAACACACACATGCATACTTGCATTTAATCATTCTATGGATTTTAGGGGAACAATTAATGTGCATATACCGCAGATCATGTGTAAGCAATCACAACACTTGACATCAAATTTTATCTTAAATTAAACTCAAATCACACCTGTATATCACAGGAAGACTCTTTGTTTTCAGTGAAAGAGGAAGATTGACACACTGACTGTATTTCCAGACCTTGGATAATCTAATATTGGTGTTGGACAGAGCATTGCTTGAGGTCACCTCTGAAAACTTCAGGACTCCCACTGCCACAACAGTAACTGCTACAGTTTGGGGAATTCATTCCCATACAGGTCAGAAGTAGGTCTATGTGGCATCTAAAGAATAGTGAAACACTTGAAATTAGCATCTCTGCTGTGTGTGGAATTGGAAAACATTTTTTTTCAAATGCAGGCCAAAACCAAACCAAACCAAAACAAACAAACAAAAACCTGTTAATCTCAGCCTTTCAAAACAGGGAAGAGCTAATGATTACAGCCTGTAATCTGGTGGGTTTAAAGTATGAGGGAATGTTAAAGGGGGGATTTATAGCTGCAAGGGGGAAAGGATGAAAAAGGCAGATTTAGGACTAGTCAGGACTAGTCAGACATAGGTGGGTCATCTCACTTGAAAGAAGGAAGTCAATTCTAGAATTCATGGGACAAAATGTGGAATAAAAGGATTCCTCTCCAAATTTCAAGCACACTCCAAAAAGCTGAATAAGATGATGAAGAAGAGATGTTCATCTGTGCTCAGAAAATACTAAGGATGGAAAAATGTTACTGGCTTATTTAAGGAAGTGTCAAAGAGAATTAGTCAGCAAGTTAAGGTTGAAAAGCTGAGGCTTCTTGTAACACTGGAGAGTTGTAGGTGACAAGTTTAGATCAAGTGATTAAATTTCTTCTAATATAGAAGGGATAGATCTTATATAGTTTAGATTTATGCTTAGGTAACTAAACTTGGGAGACATGATCTCATGCAAATCTGAATCTAGTAATTTGACCAAATTTCTCATGTGGAAATTATATTAGTTCATAGAGTGTTTCAGACCCTCCTGCCATGGTATGACACAGTGGTATAACCTATACACCTGCATATATACAGCATATATAAAGACCAAGGACACAGCTCAATTATGACTGTGCACTTGGATAATTTGTTAAGTTCTTGACATGGCTTCTGGCGCAGCTTTGTTCTGTGACAGCCAGAACTCCCAGATGATGGACAAATTTCAAAAGCACAGAGTAGTCCCAATAGATGGTATTATTCACAAGGGCACTCTGTTTTGGGAAGAAATAACTTTTAATTGATGACACCTGTGGTCATAAGCAATGAAACCTGTGCTACTTGTTCCTTATGGACAGGGAAAAAGTCTTGGCTGGTTTTATTTATTAGTACAGGTATAGTCAGTAAATCTGACTTACAGAGAATTAATGTTCTATAAGAGCTAGAAATAATTAACTCTGCTTTCCTAAGGATAGAGGTACTGTAGCTGATTGATTTTTATGTCTAAGCAGTTGAAGTGTACTACTGAAGTTTTACTCTTGGGTCATGCAATTATAAGGTCTCCTTTTCTTTCATTCCCAGAAGTATATGAGCTCAACTTTCTTTACAGTTAAAGCATTTGCAGTCCACCTTATTTCCTGCTTATTTCTGTAAAAGCTAACAAATGAAATAACATCTAAGGCCTTCATCTACCCATAAAACTGGGCAGAAATATATATATTTTTTTTTTCTAGTGGAGATACTAATAAACAGATGGTGTTAAATAATTACCAGGAAACCAAGCCATATACATACATGTATTAAGAAAAAAATAAATAAAAATAAGAGAGACGATGGCATATATCATTCCTTTGACAATATAACAAGATGATCTCTGCCTCTCACCTCTCTGAAATCTGGATTGTTTAACTTATTTCACAATAGCTAGTAAAAGTTTGGAAATTGCTATAATATCCAAATATCTCTGACCTTATTTTCTGATTCAAGAGATTTCATTAGCAATTTATTATTTCCTGAATATTTTTGAAAGACAACTACAAGAATCATTTAAAGATGTCACTACAGATTGGGTATTTTTCCTCTGTATGAATTTATTGAAATGTTTAGTGTCTGTTTTGTATAAGGAAACCTTAGTTACTTTTTGGTCACTTATAGGAGAATTAATCTGGAAAATTTCTCCTGACTTCAGTGGATTTACATTTGTTAAGTATATGTTTTAATTATCACAGAATAACAGAATCACAGAATTTCTAGGTTGGAAGAGACCTCAAGATCATTGAGTCCAACCTCTGACCTAACACTAACAGTCCTCCACTAAACCATATCCCTAAGCTCTACATCTAAATGTCTTTTAAAGACCTCCAGGGATGGTGACTCCACCACTTCCCTGGGCAGCCTGTTCCAATGTCTAACAACCCTTTCGGTAAAGAAGTTCTTCCTAACATCCAACCTAAAACTCCCCTGGCTCAACTTTAGCCCATTCCCCCTCGTCCTGTCACCAGGCACGTGGGAGAACAGGCCAACCCCCACCTCGCTACAGCCTCCTTTGAGGTAACTGTAAAGAGCAATAAGGTCGCCTCTGAGCCTCCTTTTCTCCAGGCTGAACAAGCCCAGCTCCCTCAGCCGCTCCTCGTAGGACTTGTTCTCCAGGCCCCTCACCAGCTTCGTTGTCCTTCTCTGGACCTGCTCAAGCACCTCGATGTCCTTCTTGTAGTGAGGGGCCCAAAACTGAACACAGTACTCAAGGTGCGGCCTCACCAGAGCTGAGTACAGGGGGACGATCACCTCCCTAGCCCTGCTGGTCACACTGTTCCTGATACAAGCCAGGATGCTGTTGGCCTTCTTGGCCACCTGAGCACACTGCTGGCTCATATTCAGCCGACTATCAACCATCACTCCCAGGTCCTTCTCTGCCTGGCAGCTTTCCAACCACTCATCTCCCAGCCTGTAGCTCTGCTTGGGGTTGTTGTGCCCCAGGTGCAGGACCCAGCACTTGGCCCTGTTGAACTTCATTCATTTGACCTCAGCCCATCGGTCCAGCCTATCCAGATCCTCCTGCAGAGCTTTCCTACCCTCGAGCAGATCGACACACCTAACTTGGTGTCATCTGCGAACTTACTGAGGGTGCACTCAATGCCCTCGTCCAGATCATCGATGAAAATATTAAAGAGGACCAGCCCCAGCACCGAGCCCTGGGGGACGCCACTAGTGACTGGCCTCCAACTGGACTTGACTCCATTTACCACGACTCTTTGGGCCTGGCTATCCAGCCAGTTTCTAACCCAACGAAGAGTGCGCCAGTCCAAGCCACAAGCAGCCAGTTTCTTGAGGAGAATGTTGTGGGATGTGCGTTGAATTCACAGAAAGGACAAAAATACTCAAGGTGTATAATTTCCTTAATATTTTCCATGTGATTTATTTTAATTATTATTATCCAGTACTTTTAGAACAGCATATTGTTATATTACTTTCCAAGAAACTACAATATCTTTTTTATTTCTTTTTTATTAAGCAGGTCATTTTGTACCCATTCATTTAAATACTTACTTTTCCTGGTTGATTGATTGTAAAGGCAGGTGCAAATAGGGTGAAGACAATGTGATATTTGTGGTTTGATGGGTTTTATTTGTTCACATGGGAACAATAATGGCATGAAAAAACATGGATCTTCCAAAGCACTCAGCCTTATTGATTTATTTATTTTTATTATTTTTTATTTTTATTGCAGGGCCTTCAGTTTAAAAATCCTGGCCCTGAGACAGGAGAAAAAATTCACTTTTTTAATCAATATCAAAGGATGTTCATGGTTGTGTTCAATAATGATCTCGGCTTGTGAATGTCTGTGTGCCTGCATGAACTCTGAGGCAGCTGGGGTGCCAAGAATGAAATTGAAGAGCTACCATCTCAGGCTAGGTTAACCACAGGGCAAAGCATGTGTTTGGGATAATGTAGTTTGTTTTTAATCTTCAGTCTGTTACCATCACAGTGACAGCTTTCAGAAGCAGGTTAATATTTGCTCAAATAAAAAATGGGACAGAAATTTATTTTTCTTTAAAAAACAATGTCCATATTTAATAGTGTAATATTTTGTTAAGAAACTTATAGTTACAGAAAATATAGCTCTTGTTTTAATAGCTGAATGGTTACCTTTTCTCTCCAGAGATGATGCTTTGGAATATATAATACCTGTATTTCTCCATAAGGTTATGAAATGCTATGGCAATAAAAGAAGAGCAATTAAAATGAGTAAGTTTCATTACAGAGGCTGATATATTTAAATTAAATGGCCGTTTTTATGGACAAATAGTTCTTTATGTGTTCTGCCCATCATGGCTATTACAAACATCAAAACATGTATTCTTTCTTTTTTGTCCTGAAAGAGGCAGATACTCAATAAGCCTCTTTCTTATATCTAAATGTGGTGTTTTTACCTTGCTGGGCAGCTGAACTCCACCACAATCACTTTCTCATTCCCCCTCCTTAGAAAAAGAGAGAAAGAAGAAATTATGCTGGAAAGGAGAAAAACAAACAAACAAACAAACAAACAAAAACTCATTGGTTGATATAAGGATAATTCAATTAAAGGGAAAATAAAGAGAGAAAAAAAAAAAAAAAAGTTATACGGAACAACAGAGAAAAAAAAAAAATTACTCTCTACATCAACAAGCAATGTTTGGCCACATGTTGAGAAGCAGGGCCTCACTACATGTAGTGGTTGTCTGGAAAGACAGATATCTCTATAACAAGAGCCCCTCACCTCCTTCACCTTCCCCACTTTTTACTGCTGAGTGTGACACCATACGGTACAGAATATCTCTTTGGTTGATTTAGGTCAGTGGCCCTGGTGATATCCCCTCCACTCCTCTTGCCCATGCACAGCCTTCTGGCTCTGGAGGTGTTTGGAGGAAGTCTTGATGCTGTGCCAGCACTGCTCAGCAATAGACACAACACTGGTGTGATAATAATGCTGTTCTAGCCACAAGTGCAGAGTACAGCACTGTGTGGGACGGCTGCAGAGAAAGGTGACTCCATCCCAGACAGACCCAGTACAATAAGAGAAAATATACTATACTTACATCTTCGGAGGCAATCATGAATTAATACACTCAGTGCTTCCTCCGTTCTGTTTATGAGATAGGATTTTTGCAAGACCTATACTATTTGTTTCTCATTCCAGAAATGTAGGGGATTTGGAATACAGACCACTGCTTTTTAAATGGAAATGTATAGATCAAGACCTATAGGATTAATATGTGGTTTTAAGGACTTTTCTTTAATCCCTTCCCCCTCTCCCTCTCCCTCTCTCTCCCCTTCTCCCTCTTTCTTTCCCTTTCCCTCTCCCTCCTCCTCTCCCTCTCCTCTCTTTACTGTTTTATTTATTTATTTTTAATTTTATTTTTTTTTGTGCACAAAACCAATTTTCTATTGATTTCTTTATACAATATTGCATTCTAATCCAGGAATATTTTTCTCACATTCTTACTTCACTTTATCTTCACTACTTTCCATCCACATTTACTTACAATGTAAAATTAGATCTACTATCCTAGAAACTACCTTCTTTAAAGAATTTATAGTCTTTCCCATTTCTTTCTTTCTTTCTTTTTTTGAGGCTGAAAACTATTTCACTGAGAAAATAATTTGTTGTTATTTAATAAAGAAGCTAGAAAGTGAATTTGATTCAGAAACAGAGCAGTGTGATTTGAATTCAAAAGAAAACTCTTTGCTATTGTTTTGATAACAAATATACTAGGAAGGAGAGGGAAAATATAGTACAAAAATAATTTTTTTTATGGCTTTCATCAGAAGAAAAACACTTCCCTACAACAGAGGATGCTTGAAGTATTATATACCTCATACTGAGGACATAGCTGTGCGCTGAAGCTCATATTTGTCTTTTTAATCTATTTTAAAATATTCTCAACTTTTTTTTTTTCTTTCTATTTTTTTTCCACACTTATGAAGAAAAATTCTAGTATGTATGGTAAACTTACATTCCTAGTAGTATAAAATATAGAATCTGGTCTAGATTCCTGTATCATAGTGCTCTTGTCTTTGTCTTGTCTAAATCTTACAAAATTTACAGAAACTCTTATCTCGCTGTCAATTTTATAGGAGTTATTTTAGCTATATGACAATAAAAAGGTATTTTTAAATTATATGAATAGAAAAGGAGGACCAGAGAAAACTTAGGTTATCTAATTGATGGGGAAGGTCACCTCACAGGCAAGGACATAGGCAAAGCAGAGACATTTAATGTCTTCTTTGCCTCTGTCTTCAATGCTGATTTTGAGACCCTGGATACCCTGAGCTGGAGGAAGATGATGGTGGGAATGTTAAACTTCCAACTGACCCTGAATGTGTGTTGGATTTGCTGCTCTACCTGGATCCATAGAAGTCCGTAGATCCAGATGGGATTCATCCCAGCGTGCTCAGAGAGCTGGCTGATGTCTTTGTGGGAACTCACAATTATTTTTCAATGGTCTTGGGAATCTGGAGAGATCCCCGTTGACTGGAAACTGGCAAATGTTGTACCAGTTTTCAAGAAGGGCAAGAAAGAAGACCCTGGCAACTACAGGCCTGTCAGTCTCATGTCAGTGCTTGGTAAAATTATAGAGATGAAGCTACTTGAAGCTACTGTAGCGCACCTGGGGGAGAATGCAGCCATTGGCTCCATCCAACATGGGTTCACAAGGGGTAGGTCCAGTTTGACAAATTTGATTTCCTTTTATCATAAGATCGCCCATCTAGTTGATCAAGGGAAACCAGCTTATGTGATCTTTTTGGATTTCAGTAAAGCTTGTGACACAGTTTCCCATGGGATCCTACTGGACAGAATGTCCAGCATACAGCTGGACAAAAGCATCATAGGATGGGTGAATAACTAGCTGACGGGCAGGGCTCAAAGGGTTCTGGTAAGCGTCTGCATCAGGCTGGCAGCCAGTGAACAATGGGGTCCCCCAAGGCTCCATTGTAGGGCCAGTTCTCTTCAGTGTTTTTATAAACAATTTGGATGTAAGACTAGAAGGTGTTTTGAACAAATTTGCTGATGACACTACACTGGGAGGAGTTCACTCTGTTGAGGGTGGAAAGGCCTTGCAGAGAGATCTGGACAGACTGGAGAGCTGGGCAATCACCAACTGCATGCAGATTAACAAGAGCAAGTGCTGGGTCATGCACCTGGGATGGGTATGACCAACCCTAGATATATGTACAGACTGGGTGGTGGAGAGCAGCCCCACAGAGAGGGATCTGTGGCAAGCTGAATATGATCCATCAGTGTTTACATTGGAGAGTGCCCAGAGAAGGGCTACTAAGATGGTGAAGGGCCTAGAGGGGAAGACATATGAGGAGTGGTTGAGGTCACTTGGTCTGTTCAGCCTGGAAAAGAGGAGGCTGAGGGGAGACCTCATTGTGGTTTGCAGCTTCCTCACGAGGGGGCGTGGAGAGACAGGCACAGATCTGTTCTCTTTAGTGGCAAGCGATATGATCCATGGGAATGGTGTCATGCTGCAACAGGGGAGGTTCAAGCTGGATATCAGGAAGACATTCCTCACTTAAAGAGTTGTCATGCACTGGAACAGGCTTCCCAGGGACGTAGTCACAGCACCAAACCTATCAGAGTTCAAGAAGTGTTTGGACTGTGTCCTTAGTCATATGGTCTAAATTTTGGGGTAGATCTGTGTGGAACCAGGAGCTGGACTTGATGATCCTTGTAGGTCTCTTCCAACTTGAGATATTCTATGATTCTATGAAGATACTTTTAGTACTAAGATGCTTATAGGGATTTTTAAATTTTTAAATTCATCAAATCATATGTGATTTACTTCCAAAGGTATACCTTATTTTCCTAAGAAATTTTTGAACTGAAACATGACCTTAAAACAAGCTGAAAATAAATAAATAAATAAATAAATAAATAAATAAATAAATAATAATAATAAATATATTTCACTATCATGTATTTTTATATTTAGAAAGTACAAAGTCTCATATTTTCCTTCAGACTATAAAAATGTTTAAAAGTCATAACATCCAGTTATTTTAAAAACCTAATACATACAATACAACTCTTTGGTGGTATTTCTGCACCTGAAATTGAGTTTTGATATCTGCTTTTAGATAAGCTTTAACATAAATGATGACAACATAAGCGATAACATATGACTTAACATATAACTTTTTTATGATTTTAGTACTTTGGTAAAAATAAATAGTGACTTGCCTAGGTCATAAATCTTTCACACATCTCATAACAGCAGTATTATCAGTCAAAGTTTCAGCTTCATGAAAAATCTTCAATTATTTTGCTAAAATCTGTTTACCATCCACGTGCTCTAACTAGTATTTTTTCTATGACTTGACTTGTATCCTTTATTAATTATGTCTCAGATCAGAACAGGAGTCCAATCCAATATCATATATGTTGATTGAAATCTGTTGATTTTTATCTCTTCCTGATTCAATCAATCCATTATGTTCAGCATTTTTGACTGAAACATTTTACACTATGGAATGAGGAAATCATAGTATTGAAATTTAATCAATATGTTTTGAAGATTAAGATATTTTTAAGTGTTTGACAACAGTTGTTTTCTGCTCTGCCAAGTTAGCATTTCCTGTCAATTCCAGATATGCAGCACCAGAACCCTGTACACTAGATGTTTATTTTCAGCTCATGCCAAAAATAGTGTTGCATTTCACAATCTTTGAGTCAGATATATCTAAAATCCAAACAGATGAATGCAAAGGTATGTTATGCTTTTAGTTGGACCCTTCACAGTTATTTTCTTCTGCCTGAAAAGAGGGGCAACCAGATTTTGTTTTTTATTGCATCTTTATGTATCCTAAAACAGAAAGAAAAATTCAACTCTAAATAGAGTACCATTCAAGATTTTTTTTCAATGGCAGAATAGTAAAATGATTCATATGAGCTATCCTCTAGAAAATACATTATAAACTTGCTTTAGCTGTTCTAACAAAAAAATAACATAAGATGAAAACAAGATGTTACAGAAGATGTGAAACTCAAGTACTTAGCACCACAACAAACGGAGTCAAATAACAGTAAAGCTACCCAGATATCAGTAGCCATTGGTTTGAGTAAATATTCTGCACTACCAAATAAAAACTATGATGTTATGACTGATGCAGTTCCACTACATTAGCAAAACATCAGTGTACAATGATTAGGTCAAATAACGTAATTTACCACTGGACCTGAAAGAACTAATGTAGGCAAGAGAGATTGTTTTATTTTTCACTGGACTTGGAAAATAAGGCAATCTCCAACCACAAACTGTGTTTTTAAGATCAGTATTTTTTCAATTCAGAGACAACATTTTATTTTAACACATTTCTCAGAAAATTAGACAGAAATTACATTTTTGTTGTTGTTTTGTTTTGTTTTGAGGAAGAACATTAAACTTGAATAATGTTTGGATTTGCTTCACAGTCATCAATGAGTGTAAGGTTCATCCAGAAACTCACTGGGAATAAATGTCTCAGAACAATAAGCTATGGGAACCATAAAACTGCTCTGTTATAAAAACTTGAGATAACTTACAGCATGAGATTTAAAGATTTCTTACATTGTTGGTATATAGTAAAGATTTTACTAACAAAAGAAAGGTGAAGAAATCCAATTAACTCTTTGTCAACTTAATGCTCTGAATCTTTCTAATTGGACAATACTATTCCTATGCAAAAATAGTAACAACAACAACAACAAAAACACAAACAAAACAAAAAAACTATTGCAGTAAGACCATAAGGAAAAACAAAACACACACACACACACACACAAACAAACAAAAACAGAGAATTTTCTAAAACTACATGAGTAGACAGTACACGAATACAGAAACATGACTCAAGCCCTTCAAAGTGGATAGGGATTCTAAGTGGTGGGTTTTATGTTCTGCTTGAAATTTCTTAAATAAATGAGCTGTGGGTTCAAGTCTAACGTGCTTTAGATTGGTTAACCCAAAATAGCATGTTAAAGTTTTGTCATAACATTTTCAGAGATAAACATATTTCAGATAAAAAACTACCATAGAGGTAATTCTGAAACACTTAATATTTTCTGTCTATTCTTATTCATTTTAGAATAAGAGATTCATAATGACTTATATTGCATCTTGGAAAAAACATGCTAGACTTTATAGTGTGTAGTCTACAGACATAATACTTCGAAACAGGACAGGAATAAGCTTTTCTAGTGTTTTGTATAAATTCCCCATCTTAATTATTGTGATCTGCCAATAATTTTAATTTTATGAGATTCTCTGTACAGTGTACCTACTCTAAGCAACAAAGACGTTTCATTATGAACATAGAGCACCAGTCATTTTTTTGATGGTCTTCAGATGGATAGGTGGTATTTCTGTCCATGGCAGTGGGGTTGAAACTGGATGATTTTTAAGATCCCTTCCAACCCAAGCCATTCCATGATTCTGTGATTCTATGATTCTATAATTTTATGAAGCTAGCTAGTGCTAGCACTCCAGCTGAGGCTCTGGAAGCAAATAAAGAGTCAGCTGAGAATATAAAATATGCTCTGTTTCAAATGACACATAAACAGTTGGATACATACTCAGGTATTTCTGTACAACTG
Organism: Aythya marila; assembly: GCF_965140915.1. Taxonomy (NCBI): domain Eukaryota; kingdom Metazoa; phylum Chordata; class Aves; order Anseriformes; family Anatidae; genus Aythya; species Aythya marila. The sequence continues at coordinate 81,888,910 of NC_139080.1, read as the reverse complement.
TGGTAACATTACTTTGTGAAGACCACAGACATAGCTAAAGCCCTTATTTCTCATCATATTTTAACACACACAGGAATGAAACAAGTCTGTCTTCAGTTTGTTAACCATATTTTAGAAAATTCGTTATTCTTTGACCTAAGAAAAGGTTGATAATTTGTTGCTAATCAGCTGGGACAGTGTCAAAGATATTTTAAACCTGTACAATATTTTAATTTAAATTAATTTCAAAATTAAAATAAAACTTTTTAAAATTAAATTAATACAGTTTTTTTACCTATTTATTTGTAAGTATTTCATCAAATATATTTGTTTAAAAAGTCATTTATATAAATCAGACTATCCAAACTATTCTTCTAAACATACAACAAATCATCATAAGTATTACTTTTAGGATCAAGTTTTATTGGATTGTTGTTCTGAAACACTAAGGCACCCTCAAATCTTCAGACAGTATGTAGATATATTCTATTCTTAAGTGGAAGAGATTTCTGCTTCAGAAATAGAGTATTTGGCAGAAATTGAATCCTTCTATTTTAGTAAACAGGAGGAATTAAAAATGTCTGTCCTGGTACAAGGACCAGACACTGGTAGTTCTTTAACCCAGACAAGAGGCAGAAAAAAAATATATTATCAATGTTCTTGCTGTAAGAAATACAATGAACCTATATTGCACAATTATCTGAGTCTTGTTAACAGTAAAGGAAAGGTTTCCTTTGTTGTAAGGAAAAAGTAATCTTATCAGTTACCTCCTTAAAGCATTTCCTGAATCTCTGAACAGTTAATATTAAAAGTAGCAGTTGTCTAGGTGCTTAATTCTTGTCAATCAGGCATGGTAATATCTGCCAGGCTGTCAGCTGTGTCACTGTTCAAACATAAAATCAAGGGCTATGAAGTCCCCTTGAAAGCATTACAGACCAAAGTGTCAAATGTCCTCTCATGGGGGTCTTAGATGTGTTAATGAGAAGAGGGGATAGACTTAATCCCTGCAGGATATTCTACATAAGGGCAATGGAAGAAAGAGATGCTGCCTGTCACATCATGCTGTGATCAGCTTGAGAAAAGTACGATGCAGATGTAGTGCTTCACCATCCACTCTTGCCTGCAAATCATTATGAAATCCATTTCTACATTCAGATAATATATGTCACCCCATCCTGTTTATACGCAGAGGGCTCTTTTTATGTGCTATTCATCTCACTTTCTGTTAGGTTGACATTAATTTCCAAGGAAATATGGATCATGTAAGTTTTCCACAGACCACATGTTAAGTTTGATCACCAAGTTACCTGGAACAACAATTCCTCTTTTTATTACTGAACTTTTCTGAGTTGCAAATATCTTCTTGATCATAGGGGAAAAGGAAGAGGAAATAAAAAACAATCAAAAGCAAAACCAAGAAAGAGAAAAAATCACACACACACATTTTTTCAGTGCATAAACATGTCCCATACTTAACTGGGCATGTTCTGTAAAGTTAACTGGCATGTTTTGTCAACAGTTATTTGAAAGAAATATTGGTCCAGTGTATCTTTTGCTTTGCCAGGGGGGTTGGACCCAATGATCTCTTGAGATCTCTTCCAGCCCTTAGAATTCTGTGATTCTGTAATCTTACAGTAGATCACAGAATAGAAGATCTAATAGAAGATCTAACTGTTAGGAAATCTTATGTCACAACATCAGTTGTAACTTAAGCAACAGTGACACACTGTCTTCTTCATGAATATGTTGTATTACAGAAATGATCTTGGCCTGCATGTGCAATACACACATGCACACACAGATATAGAGATTATATGAAAGGTGTATGAACTCCTATTATGGTTGTCAGAAGACAGGAAAGATCAACAATCTGATAAAAATATTATGTGTAAAGAGAAGGTGGTAACTTCGCATCTTACCTGTTGGCTTTATTGAGGAAGATCACCAGAGGTCATTTAGACTCCATTTGAAGCCAACCCTAGTTTAGATTTATTTATTTTTTTTAATATTTTCAGTTTTTGTAGTAATTAAAATTAGAAAACTGAGACAGAGAAGAACCTCTGTCCCACAAGTTTTGTCTAGTATTACAGGCAAATGTAATCTCTCTCTCTCTCTTTTTTTTTTTTTCTTTTTTTTTTTTTCTTTTTTTCCCTCAGACCTGATTAAATTCAGTCTTAAAATGCAGTAGTTTTGTTGTTGTTGTTGTTGTTTTGTTTTTGTTTGTGTGTTTGTTTTTACTGCTTTTCTTCTTTTCTTTGGAAATTATTCCAAACTTACCTTTTCTGATATTTTCACAACTTATGTTTATACAGAGTTATTTTATATTAATTTGTTTCTACACTAAAAACTCCTGTGATTTTGCTGTACTTTGAGAGAATAAGCATTTTAGTTAGAAAGCGTGATAAAGGGAATAGAACAACAATATATTCATCTATGTGTTCATATGGGTAAAGGTGCTTCTGTTTCATGGACTGGTTAATAGGATTGTATTGTGCCCGAATGCTAGAAATAGCTGTACATCTTGTTCAGTCTTCAGTGATGAACAAGTCATTTATCTTCTCATTAGCTGGGCCCAGACAATGAACTCTGCTTTTAGTCTCTAAAAATATGATTCTGAATTCTCATCACTACATTTAATATGATAGTTCTACTATCATATTAATAGTTCTACTATCATATTATCAAGTTGATGCAGTTTCCAGTTCCACCACATATTTTCAAGACTTGAGTCTTTACAATATCAAGAAATTTCATCACCATAGACATCTCTTTTGTCCTGCCACAGCATTGGTCCCAACAAATATCTTTAACAATTTGATTATGAACTTTCTCCAGTCTGAGAGTCCGTTTTCTATATTTTAATCTCCATTTCAGATGATTCTGTAGCTATCCCCTGTACTAATGCCATCATGTATATAACCCCTACAATAAAATTCAGTAGATTTTCTACATCAAATTGCATATTTTTATCAAAGTTCACATAGATTAGATCTACATCATTTACTTCATCTAGAAAAAGAATATCACAATTGTCTAATAAGATCTAACTTTAGTAAACTCATGTCTTATAAAGTGGAATTTCAGACCTGATGCAGCATGAAATGAATTCTAATGGCTCCCCTAGTGACATTAGCCAAAAGTAATTGTTAAGATTGAAGATAATTTCATTTCAGTAGAAATTCACGGGAACTGTAACATTATTATTTATTATTTTTTACTATCTGTGAATTGATCCTCGAAATATAACATATTTAAATAGTATGATACTAAATAACAGCTTTATATAATATATAAAATTGATAATTACCATGCAAATGTCCACAAAATATTAGGCATAGTCTGATTATATTTTGTCATATTACTTCAGAAATAAATATATTAATAAATCAAAAACACACTTTTAGCCTGCAAAGTTAAGAGTGACATCAAACTATGCTGATTTACATAAGAATAATATAACAAAATAAATTCTAGAACATATTTATATCAGGACGGTAGAACTCAATTTATAATACTGCAAAGGAAGGATATTAACTCACAGATATGATAGTGCTTTGTGGGTCTTTTTCTAACATTCTCATATAGGTGCTTGTCTGGCTGGGAGGAAGTTCACATTCTTCATAATAGCCTGTATGGTGCTGTGTATGGGCTTTGTGACTGAAACAGTATTGATAACATACTAGTGTTTTGTCTGTTGATGGACAGTGCATGCACCAAGTCTAGGCTTTCTGTTTTTTGACACCGTCATCCCAGTAAGTAGACAGCAGGTGCACAAGAAGATAGTCTGGGACACAGCTGGGACAGCTGATCTGAAATAGCCAAAGATATATCCCATTTAATGTCATGCTCAGAAGTAAAACCTGGGGTAGTTCTCTCCATTACACTGTCCCTGTTTTGTGACAAAAGGATATGTGTTTCCTGGTGTTGTGAGTTAGCCCTGGTACACAGCTAAGCACCGTGTTATTACTTGCTCACTCTACCCAACATTTCCAGTGGAACAGGGGAAGAGGAATGGAAAATTAAAAGCAAGAAAACTTGTGTGTCAAAATAAAAATTGGTTAATAAACAAAGGAGGAGTGTAAGAACAGAGAAATAATACAAAACAAAACATTTGATACAAAGACCATCACTCATCACTTCCCATCGACAGAGCAGTGCCCAGCCAGCAGAAGAAGGACATCTTCCATAAAAAGTATTTTTTTCTCCTTTATTGCTAAACATTACATTTTATAGCATGGAACATCTATTTGGAACATCTGGTTCGGTCCCTCCCAATATTTTGTGTACTCACAATCTCTTTACCAGGGGACAGAGTGAGAAACTGAAGATATTGACACCATGCAAAGACTTTTCAGCTACTGCAAATCATCAATGTGTTATCAGCATTGTTTTGTTTATGAATCTAAACCACAGCACAATAGGAGCATGTATGAGGAAAATGAACTCCATACCAGCCAGACTCAGTACACTTGACAACTTGCACTTGACAACTGTTACTTTTTTTTTTTTTTGTCCTTTCTTTTTTGCACTAATTGAGAGAAAACACCAAAAGGCAGGAAAAAAAAAAAAAAAAAGAAAAAGAAAGAAATAAAAAAAAAAATCATAAGATATTAATACCAGAAAATGCAAAGAGAAAACATGAAGAACATTAGACAATTTGCCCCTTAGATTGACAGATCGTTCACAAAACCCCCTTTTGGTGCCCATGCTTGGCTTTTTGAAAAAATCTATAAAGCATTTTCAAGGTCTCTTCTGGAGTTTCTCCCACCTATCCTTATCCCAATATTCTAATGTAATATCATTCCAACGTTTTTTTCTGAAATAAATTTTAAAACTCTTTAAAAAGAGGCAACATGTAAAAATAGTTTTGTTTGCCAGTGCATCTTATTTTTCCTGCTGTGCTGTTCAGTCAGATTCAGAGCATCTCTAAATAACTAACTCTCTCTTATCTCAGAGGCAGTTTTATTTGTTTATTTTATTTTTTTAATTAATTTATTTGTTTGTTTGTTTTGTTTGTTAACAGACAAGCTTTTAACCCCATTTTAGCGTCTGGGGATATTCTGCTGTATTAATATGACACCCTTTACGTGTAAGCTGGAGAAAAATGTTGTCTGCTTGGATGTAGCTGCTTTTACTTTTCTTAGATGTTCTTATAGTTAGGAATTAAATTTAATTAGAAAACAAAACAAAAACACCAATTAATACTAGTTTGTATTCACTTTAGGATTCATCTGAAATGTTACTGATATTTAATGTGGAAAGTACATAAACTGTCCAAAGGTTCCTCAAATTATTTAATAAATGTTCCGCAGCTTCTGTGCTTCATACCTGAAGTACATAATAAACATGAGATAGGCTAAGTGCAATATCTATTACACAATTCCAAAATTTTGTTTTCTGGCTAATTAGGTTAGCAAGCACCATCAATTTTTATTGTGTTTTACATTCATGGTTTACCAGTAAGGTGAAAGGGAAAAAAAAAAAAAAAAGACGGCAAAGGAAAAGGCAATGGCAATGGCAAAGGAAAAGGAATCCAGGGGGGGTAAATTTAAATCTTTCTTTGTGAATGGTACTTTTGCTAAATATTTTGAGAGATTTTCTTCATGTTTATGTCAGTCAAGGGCATGCATCTTTAAGAATCAGTTTAAGACACTTAATGAATTCCATAATAAATAAATAAATAAATAAATAAATAAATAAATAAATAAATAAATAAATAAATAAAAAGACTGGAACAATCAATTTCACTTCAGAATTTCAAGTCTTTGTTTAGTTGTGCCCTGGAAACTAAACTCTTTGGAATATTTTTGAAGGTCATCTCGTGTATTTATTTTTACATGATATTTAAAAACCTCACCTTCTTAACTGTGTTAGGTGGTTTCTTGATGAATTGTGTTAGGTGGATTCTCAATGAGTATGATCAGATTCAGGAATGAGTTTTCAAATTAGAAACTATGTATACACAGATTTCTTATGACCAAAGTTGTTGTTCTCATCATTGCTAGACTAGAATAAGGGAGTCTGCTAGTCCAATTGCTATTTTTCCTCTCTGTATGCCCTAACAAAACATAAAAATAAATAAATAAATAAATACTTCTGAAAGTATTTTGGTCTGGTCTAATCTTGATTTCCTGAGAAAGTTATTTTTTCTTCATATCTCTCTAAGCTTACTCCATTGTGGTAAGTAGTAGCTTATTTTTATTGTGATTAGTTCATGTACAACATTGAACTATATTAAATGATATATGTGGATATATACTTGGATATTCTACTTTTAACATGGATATAGTTTTTAGAATAGCTTTGTAATACAGAGAACCATTTATTTATTTGTATTTAATTTCACAGTAAAATTTTAAATCAGAAGTTTTTGTTCAATGCACTTTAATATCAAACTTTAGAATAAAACAAAAAGAAACACACATACAAATAAATGCAAAGCTTTTTTTGCTTTAAATAGAAATTGAACTCTGCGTACTGTAGACCATAATCAAAAACATTCATCTGCAAGACCAGCTTGAGCATTTTAGTTGGAATTTACAGGTCATTGACTTCTTCATTATAGGCAGCCCTTGGGAAAAGTAGTTTCTAATACAAAGGCACCTACAGTAGCCAAGCCGCAATATATGAGCACTGCAGCAGTTTGCCTATGACTGCAGGGTTTGAATATGCATTTAATATATATTTGCATTCCAACCTGAGTTTTCTAAACAAAATTAGTTCCTACTGGGAAAAGAAGTAAAAGAATGAACAAATAGAGTGACAGAACACTTTCACTGCATTTCAAAGAGCTATATTTTGCCACATTAAGCTTTAGTATAAGACCTAAAGATCATTAAGATTTTTATGATCAGAATACATTTTAATGATAAATATATTGAGTGGCTAAATTTTCTCAGCACCTGAAATCTGACAGAATGAGATAAACAGTGTAATTCTTGTTCTGTATTTATGTCATTCTTTTTATAGTTCTGTATTTCCCAGTAGAAATTCTGTGTATCTTCTAATCTTTTTTACCTAATGAGACCTCCAACCTAATGCAGTATGAAAATCAAAGCATACTACTGGACATCAGAGAGTGAAAAATTTCCACAGCTTTGAAAACACTACAAATACATATATTCTGTTCCATAGCTTCATCAAGTAACAGATGTGAAAGCAAGCAAAACTTCAGTCCTAATGATGTTTCTCCCTTCAAGGAAGGCTTGCATCATTGAAATTCCCCTGTACTATTCAGTATAGTCCAGAAGCGACAACAGCTATCCTTCTGTAATGAAGATTATATTTCAGATTTCATTCAGAGTTTAAATAATTTTTCTTTCATTCCTCATTCTCCTCTGTGTGCAAATGTGTGAAGCTTCTGAATATTAATTTTATTTTTAGATCACCCTGGATCAAATACAGCATATATTCTACAGCACACACTTTACAGAATAGGGAACAAGACTTATATACCTCACACAGAGCTCTTCAGGAAATTTTATGCTTACTGGAATCCAGACATGACTACATTTGTGGTGACTCCTAAATAAGATTTTTTGATCTGTTCTTATTGTTTGATTATCTTTTCAGAATCCTTTTTATTTTATTTTATTTTATTTTATTTTATTTTATTTTATTTTATTTTATTTTATTTTATTTTATTTTATTTTATTTATTTTAGTAACACTAGTGTTCAAACTTTATGTTAACACTTTTTTTTTTTTTTTTCCCAAAATGCTTACCACATAGACAGGAGATACCATTTAAAGATACATTTAAAAATAAATTTTAAAATATTTTTATTATGTAGTACAGGATCTATTTTACTTTATTTCTTTCATTAAATTGTTTTATTCTAAAATTCATTAGTTCCATTAAAATCAAAATAGGTACCAAACTGAGAAAATCTTCATAATTTAACAATTTAATCATTCAGCTCAAAAAAATATTACTGTAGTCCAAACTATAACCCAAGAAAAATTATTTTTGTTGTTAGCTGCCATTAAAAATGCCTTTATTCCATGCCAAGTAGTACAAAACTAAAGAGGATTCAAGGTACACACTTTTGTCTCCACAGCCTGGAAAATTAATCTGAGGATATATAACAGTTTCAGATTTTGTTTAGTAAAGGCACAAACTGAAGAAAAGATCTTTTAAACTTTGGATATGTGCTCCAGACATTAAGATAATGTGAATACAAAATTGGAAAACTTGAGTCAAGGATCTTAAATATTAATATTATTAAAAATAGGTTTGTTACATCACTTCACTACAAAGCAAATTTAAAAAGAAATTCTCATTTTCTGTGCTCGTGCTTTGAGTGTGGGATTCGTTGCGTTTGCTCCTTTGTTAATTTTTCACTTTCCCTTTCAGGTATCTTCAAGTAATTATCCATCTTTTATTTCTATAAACACTGCTTCTGTCTCTGTTGAGCCTTTGCATGCTTCTGAAGTGCAAATATATGTATATATTTATTTATTTTATTTATTTATTTATTATCATAGAAAACTTTGTACTCTCAAGTACCCAAATTTTCCTTTTTTTCTTATCTCCAGACATGCAACCAATACTGTCAACATCATATTTTAAGTAACTCAAAGCACAGTCTTTTCTATTTCTGGCTCTTTGAACTAAAAATAAGGAAAAGAAAAGAAAAGAAAAGAAAAGAAAAGAAAAGAAAAGAAAAGAAAAGAAAAGAAAAGAAAAGAAAAGAAAAGAAAAGAAAAGAAAAGAAAAGAAAAGAAAAGAAAAGAAAAGAAAAGAAAAGAAAAGAAAAGAAAAGAAAAGAAAAAAACATATATATATAGTATCAATGAAGAATAAAGTCAAGTGTCATGCAATTTAGACAGAGGTCATATATGACAAAAATGTAATGTATTCTGAAGTACATATTTCAGGTAATCAAGACCACCTTTATTTTGCTAGAGCAAACTCTAACACAAAACAACTCATTCTATTTTATTTTTTTTTTTTCTTGTACAAATTGACTTAATTTCTTTAAAAATCTCTATATGGAGGCACATCCAAACTAACCATTGTGTACATGACTGGTTACTACTGTAGACAGGTAATGGTTCCACACAACTTTACTCCACATAATGTATTTACAAAACAGAACTAACTTTTCCCACTACAGCTGTAAAATGAAAATGAGCATGAGCAGCTCCTTCACCTCTTAATGTGAGAGCACTTATGGAAATTGTATTACGACAAAGTCCATATTAAAGCCACGCAACAGGGGTAATAAAAGTAATTTGAATATTGTGGATACTTATAGACATACTAACAGCTTTTACAACCTGGGCATTTCTGAGCATAACCAAAGCACACATTTAGTGATCTTAGGAATTATAGCAGTGGAAAATTGTGTGATCACTGATTCAAAGAACTGTCTTGGTTAACTGGCAGCTGACTGCAGATGTGAAGATTTGTGTTTTATTGAGATGCCTACAAGGACGCTTTGATGTCTAAGCCCTTCTGTGGCTGTTAGCTCTCAACAAATAAGTCTAGAACTTACTGAAGTCTTAGTTTTCTTTTCTTAAAGTTTGAATTCCAAACTGAATAGAGTATTGTTATTAATGCAGATATATAGCTCTGATTTTGCAAAGTTCTGCTCTGAATGACCTTGTCATTAAAATATAACTCACAAAGATTAATATGATGAAATGTTACTGATCTAAAAAGAGAAAAAAAAAAAAAAAAACTCCAACAGACAAGGTATCTGTCAAGTGGGGAAAAAAAAAAGTTGCTTCTTGTAGCTCTTAATGGAAAATGTTTCCCTTTCGAGTCCCTTTTCAGAGGGAGTTTAAAAGACAAAAGATGTTCTATCTCAGAAACTCCTAAAATGTCTCTGATGAAATGAAATGAAATGAAATGAAATGAAATGAAATGAAATGAAATGAAAAGCCCGTTTCTTTTTTCTTTTGTTTTTCTATTTATTTTTTTTTTTCTTTTGAGGTTACTGAAATTCATGTTGCATTTTATTTTACATGTGTGTCCAAAACATTGACTGCCAGGTGGAAAACTTGTTTATAAGGTGCACAGATCAAAGCAAACAAAGCCAATATAAACCTGTAACCAAAACACAGAATCAGCACTGCTTCTCATTCCCTCTATACAAGAATTCTTCTCACACTTTTAGGTGATATAACAAACTCATACTACTCAAATTACAGTCCTAGTTTTATCTATTGCATGGCAGAAGAACAAGTTACCTCAACTAGCAAATGTATATCTTATATATTAGAGGAATGCAAATTACGATTTATGAATCTGACATGTATTTGACAGTTTATTACTAACCTGTTTTATTCATAGTTTTTGAAAGAGCTAAACAGATTTAAATAGATTTGTCTCTGCACTAGGTACAAAGGAAGAATTCTTTCTCAGAAAAGGTGTCAATGGGTGTTTCTATCCAGCTACAGCTGACCCACGTTATATGGTGCCCTGGAAATAATCATAAATGGACAGGTGAATAAACAGCTAATTAGCCAGATTTGTCATTCATGAGTTACTTGATTCATGCCTTTACTTAATTACTTTTAATGTTGAAATATGCATTTATCTGAGTATTTATCCGAATATCCGAGTAGGAAGTGATTCACAAGCATCACTGAGTCCAGCTTCCGGGTCTCCAAAGGACCACCCAAAAAATGAGACCATGTGTCCATAAGAGCATTGTCCAAACGTTTCTTTAACTCTGGCATGTTTGGTGCCATGACCACTTTTCTGGGAAGCCTGTTCCAGTGTTCAACTACCCTCTCAGCAAAGAACCTTTTCCTGATTTCCAGTCCGAATCTTCCCTATTGCAGCTTCAAGCCATTCTTTGGGTCCTTTCGTTGGCTACCAGAAAGAAGAGCTCAGCGACTGCCTCTCTGCTCCCCATTGTGAGGAAGTTGTAGACCACAATGTGGTCCCCCCTCAGTCTCTTCCAGGCTGCCCAATACGAGAGACTTAAGAGACTTCAGCTGTTCCTCACACATCTTCCCATCTAGATTCTTTACCATCTTCATTGCCCCAAATGGTAGAAGCAGTCTTCTCTCTCTCTCTCTTTCTCTCTCTCTCTTTTTTTTTTTTTTTTTTTTTTAAATCATCTTTTCTGAAGATTCTTCTGAACATTTGGCTTTTGGGTCCAGAGTGTCCTTCTTTCAGTGAAGTGGAACACTTATGTTCTCCTAAGTGTCTTGTACCAGTCTACCAAATACTGTCCTGTAAGCAATATGACGTAACCAGGTTTATGATCTCAGTATAAAAAACAGGTTGCCAGCACCAGAGCCAAAATTTTATATCTTATCAATATAGTGAGGTGCACTCAGTATCTTTACCCAGCCTTTGCTATCAATACAAAAGAATGGAATTACTCACTTTCTCTATTTTTCCTCTGTATGCAAAAATGACTCTGGATCTCTGTTTCCAAATCAGTCAGATCCATGCTACAGGTAATATTTTCAGATCATGTTCACTTCAGTGTTAAAGGTCTTCCCAGAAAGCTGAGAAGGGTTTGCCTTTGACACTGGATGGTGTGACACAACAAGGGCTCCCTTTGGGGGAAGTAAGTTCAGGAGACAAGGGAGAACTACAAACATGCTCTTTGCTTTTGTAGGCAGAAAATTGATGTGTCCAAAGCTCTGATAACAAATAGACTACAATCTTGAGTTATAACAGGACTTCTCAAAGTCCCAAGTCCCATGCATGAAGCTCTACATCAGGACTGCTGCACACCAGAGCAGAAACCCTCCCTGTGCTGGCTGCAAGGGATCTCACCTGTGGCAGAGCTGGGTGTTTACAACAACATCCCCAAGAAAACTGTAAATGTTCACAACTCAATGATAAGTATTAGAGAAAAAGTATATTAGAGTATATTAGAGGCACAGAGAGTCTTCAGCATTAGTCATAAAACTAAGGAGTGGGAAGGCAGGGAATAAATAATGCTGGGGAGAAATGTTCTCAGACTCTCTTCTAAGTAGCAGAGGAATAAAAAGACCCAGCTCCCTCCCAGTGCTCCCTGAGCGCAACCCCAGGCCCAGCCATCATCCCCACATGACTCCCTCCTGGGGGATCAGTGTCACCCCCAGCCCTGCATGCCTGAACACTGGGAGGTCACACAGAAACTTCCATCTACCCCAGGGCCTGGGAAAGGCCAAGGGTTTGGGTGCATCACTTGCAGTGTTGTTGATTGTCAGTGGTAATTTGCATTTTTGTTTTTAAAATATCAGGATTATCTTCTGTAATTCCTTAAGTTCTGTTTTGCAAGTATTCATCTTTGATTCTGTAGCACAGAAAAGCAGTAAAAACAAACAAACAAACAAACAAACAAATAACCATTAATAAAACAAAACAGAAATAAAACAGAAAAATCCAGTTAAGGACTTTTAATGAAGAAAGTAATAGCAGTTAAATGGTTAGATGTGAACATACATACCTATTTTTCAGAGATCTGTTCTGCTGATAGAGTAATATGTAATTGGGCTACAGAAATTTATATTAGCTATAAATTGTGACTCATGCAGATCTTAATAAAAAATAATAATAATGTCTGAGATCTGTCAATCTTCCAGCAAACACAACAAGTAAAAAGTTAAAGTTTTGTTCTCCTTCAGTAGAGGTTTAGTCCAATACAATTATTCCCAAAGTCACATATGCCAGTTTATATTTAATAGAGGTATTGCAAATCTTTTGATGTGTTCAGCTTGTACCTTAACAAAAACCTTTTGTTGGAATTTATTGCCTTTGGCATTTTCTTAAAATACAGGATATGGAAACGGAAATCACAAATAAATAATGGGATCAAACAACTGCTAAAGACACAATCTTTATTGACATGGCATGCTAAGAACTGTCACATTCAAAGGGACTGTGTTCAGATGCAACACTCCACATCTTTCAGAGATTACTAAACCTGTGTTAACATTGTTTGCAAGCAAAAAGAATTGGAAACTATGGTGCAGTTAGATAAATATGATGTGATTGCTATCATGAAAACATGGTAGAATTGATCAAATGGCTGGAACATGAGAATAGAGGGCTACAAACTCTTCAGAAAGAATATACAGGGAAGGAAGGGAGGGGGCGTTGCCCTCTACATTAGGGAAGGGATTTATTGTGAAGAGTTGTCTCTGAGAAACAGGCACAGACATGTTAAGAGCTTGTGGGTGAGAGTTAAGAACCACACCAAGAAGGACACCTTGTGGTCAGGGTCTACTACAGGCCACTCAATCAAGGGAAGCCTTTGGATGAGGCATTGTTGCTTCAATTACAAGAAGCCTCATGCTCACACACTCTCATCCTGATGGGGGACTACAACCACCCAGATGTCTCCTGGGAAAACTACACAGCAGGCTCTAAGCAATCCAGAAGATCAATTGAGAGCACTGAGGATAACTTTCTGGTCTAGCTATTAGTCAGACCAACCAGAGGAGAAGCGTTACTGAACCTGGTGCTCACCAGTGTGGATGAACTCAATGAAGAGGTCAAGACTGGAGGCGGTCTGGGTTGCAGTGAACATGCCCTGGTTGAATTTATTATCTCAATGGATATGGGCCTGGCAAAGCACAAAGTCAGGAACCTGAAGTTCCAAGCAAACTTCAAGCTCTTTAAGGACCTAGTAGATTAGATTACCTGGAACACTTTTCTTAGGGACAAAGGAGCTGAGAAGAGCTGGAAACTCTTTGAGAATGTTTTTCTTTAGAGCACAAGAACTCTCCATCCCCCTGCATAAAAAAAGTGGACAAGGAGGACAGAAAACCATGTTGGCTGAGTAAGGACCTGCTGGTCAAACTGAGGCACAAAAAGGAAATGCACAGGCAGTTGAAGCAGGGACATGTGGCCTGGGAAGAGGAATGCAGAGGAATACAACCTGAATGTGCAGGGAAGGAATAAGGAAATCCAAGGCATGTATGGAACTGAGCTTGTCAAGGGATGAAAATAATAAGAAGAGGTTCTGTAGGCACAATGGCTGCAAAGGAAAGACTAATGAGAGTGTACCAACTCTGACAAATGAAGACGGAGAACTGGTAATGACAGACATGGAGAAGGCTGAGGTACTCAGCTACTTCTTTGCTTTGGTCTTCAGTGATAGTCAGGATTCCCAAGTCTTTCATTTCACTGAACCTGTAGGTGAAAGCTGCCAGAGCAAAGTCTCACTCACTGTAAGTGAAGATCAGGTTCGAGACCACCTGATGAAATTGAACAGGTACAAGCCTATGGGGCCCATGCATCCCAGAGTGCTGAAGGAATTGGTTGATGTAGTCTCCAAGCCTCTCTCAATCACATTTGAGAAGTCCTGACAGTCAGGCAAAGTCCCCAGTGACTGGAAAAAGGGAAACATCACTCCCCCCCCCCCCCCCCCCCCCTTTTTTTTTTTTTAAATGGTAGAAAGGAGGACCTGGGGAATCACCTGAGGACCTGGGGAATCACCTGGGTCCTCACCTAAGGACCAGTGAGCCTCACCTTTGTGCCTTGCAAGATCATGGAACAGATCCTCCTGGAAGCAATGTCAAGGCACATGCAAGACAAAGAGGTGATCCAAGACAGCTCGCATGGCTTCACCAAAAGCAAATCTTGCATGACCAATCTGGTGGCCTTCTAGAATGGAGTGACTGCATCAGTTGACAAAGACTGATTGATGTCACCTACATAGTCTTCTGCAAGGCCTTTGGCATGGTCCCACATGACATCCTTGTCTCCAAATTGGAGAGAGATGGATTTGACGGTTAGACCATTCCGTGGATAAGGAGTTGGCTTGAAGGTCGCACACAGAGAGTGCTGGTCAATGGCTTTATGTCCAAGGGGAGGCCAGTGATGAGCATTGTACCTCAGGGGCCTGTCCTGAGACTGGTACCATTTAATATCTTTATCAGTGACATAGAAAGTGGGATTGAATGCACCCTCAGCAAGTTTGCAGATGACACCAATCTGAGTGGTGTAGCTGATACAGGAGAAGAAGGAGAAGCCAACCAAAGGCACCTGGGCAAACTTGAGAATTAGGCCCATGTGAACCGAATGAGGTTCAACAAATCCAAGTGCACGGTGCTCTACCTGGGTTGGGACAATCCCAGGCATGAATCCAGACGGGGAGAAGTACTCATAGATAGCAGCCCTGCAGAGAAAGACTTGGGGGTTCTGGTGGACGAAAAGCTCGACATGAGCCAGCAGTGTGTGTTTGCAGTCCAGAAGGCCAACTGCATTGTGGGCTGCATCAACAGAAGCGTGGGCAGCAGGGCGAGGGAGGGGGTTGCGCCCCTCTGCTCAGCCCTGGTGAGACACCACTTGGAGTCCTGCACCCAGGTCTGGAGCCTCAGCACAAGAAGGATGTGGACCTGTTAGAGCTGTCCAGAGGAGGGCCACAAAAATGATCAAGGGACTGGAGCACCTCTCCTGTGAATGAAGGCTGAGACAGCTGGGGCTGTTCAGCCTAAAGAAGAGAAGGCTCTGAGGTGACCTTATTGCAGCTTTTCAATGTTTAAAGGGAGCTTATAATAAAGAAGAACTTTTTGCTCAGTCAGATAATGACAAGACAAAGGGGAACGGTTTTAAACTAAAAGAGGGGAGATTTGGACTGGAGATTAGGAGGAAATTCTTCACTCAGAGGGTAGCGAGGCACTGGAAAAGGTTGCCCGGAGAGGTTTGTGATGCCCCATCCCTGGAGGTGTTCAATATCAGATTAGATGAGGCCAAGAACAACCTGATCTAGTGGGTGGCATCCCTGCCTGTGACTAGGAGATCTAGATCTAGATGATCTTTGAGGTCCCTTCTGACCCAATCCATTCTATGATACTATGATTCCATGATTTTATAATTGTCATATGTATTCAAGGGATGGGAAATAAATGTTTTCTTAAACAGATCATATAAATATTTAGGGAAAATATACCCCAAACATCACTTATACTATTGTAACTAAAACCTTGTACATTTGTTTAGAGAATTAAAAATCATCTATGTCTCAGAAAAACAGCTTCCAAATTTTCTGAGCTAGTATGTTTAGAGGAAGAACATGATGAAATGGAAAATGGTGAATTAATAACTGACATGTGGTCCTGTGAGACACATTTATTTTCACACTGGAATTGTTAATCTGCTCTAACATAACAGTTCTTGTGCTTGATAAAAGAGAGAATTCTATAATCTACTCACAAGAGCAGAAGACAGTTATAACACAATGGCCAGTACAGTGAATTTTACTTTGTAACACAGAATTCCCAACTCAGAGAAGAATAAGCAATGGACAAAAACAAATTTCACATCTTAAAATCTATGCATTTAGATAGGAAACAACAAATAATCCTATGTATGATTGTCTATTTTCATTTCTTGTAATTGGCATTGTAAGAAACAAATAAAATAAAATAAAATAAAATAAAATAAAATAAAATAAAATAAAATAAAATAAAATAAAATAAAATAAAATAAAATAAAATAAAACAAAATAATAAATCTATGCTTCATTCTTCTTTTAGTGCATGCCATGGTACTATTAGCTGACATGTTAGGAAATCTTTGAGACTCTATATAAGAATTATATATATTTTCCGTATAAAATTTTAAATCCTACAGTGGATCACATTAATGTTCATGCTTTTAGTCTCTGGCACTTAGTAATTTTAAAAAGCAGCATAAGTATTTCTCAAAATGTCTGTCCTACTACTCAGTCACAGAGAAATTTTGATAGTTCCAGTGTACTTGTAAGTAGCTTGGGATGAATGCCTATATTGTTACTGTAGACACACATAGTTCAGCACTAAAGGCAGAGACAAACACATAAAAACACTTGACATCAAATGACGTATAAAGGTACAGATATTATTTTGGACTGATTAATTTCACTGTTATTAATATTAGCACATTAAAAGTGTGTGGTGTCATTCTGTGTTATGTAAGTATATAGAACCTTATGTATACAAATATAGAGAGATCATCCAAAACACAAAAAAACTTTTTATCATGATATCCTTTCACATTTTCAATGCTAGTTTTTCTATAATTTAGACTGTGATTCATTATTTACTGTCTTTCTGACTGCTTCTATGTCTGTAAATGTTGTGGAAGAAGTGTAAAGCTTAAATGTGCAAGATAAAATACATATGTTAAGTGTAAATATTGTATTAACAAACTTCTTTTCCTAGATGTCAAATCCAATAAATAGTTTGCTGTTACAAGAGAAACAAGCATATCAAAAATTGTTACTAGGGATTCAAAAATTTGGAGATAAAGCAACAGAAGTAGGATGACGATCATCAGATCTGCCACAGAATTTCAACAATAGATGACTGTATCCATACACACCACAATCAACACCAAATTAGGAAATGTGCCTGTGAAAAAAATAGAGAGTAAAATAACTGAGATAACTAGCAAAATGAAAAAAAAAAAAATCCTGCTCAAAGAATCAAAGTTTGTCAAGATTCTGAAGAAACTAAGTAGTAGCTTGTAAGGAAAATGTGAAACTGTAACTGTACTGTGTATCAACACAACAGTATTATATGTATTATAGTCAACAATGTTATTATATAATTATATATATTATACAGTATATTTATAAAAAATATAAAGTATATATAATATATAATCTATATAATAATATAAAATATAAACAAATTATAAAAATAATTTGTATAATATGGTATAAAATTATCTATATATTTTTATATATTATATATAATATTATATATATATATATTATATATATATAACTATGTTATTATAACCAAATTAAAGAAAGAATTAATTCCCATATAGGTTAATAAGAACATTATGATGCCTTATGGTTTCCTTTTAAGACTCTTTCAAAAATATTTTAGGTTTTATACACTCAGAAGTCCAAAATAAATGATGAATATGTGAATTTGTTTCACTTCGAAGGGGTTTGAATGAAGATATTTTGGTTAGCAGAACCATAGTACTAGATAAATAATGTATTTCTTGGAGAAATAAGAATAGATACTGTACATGAATACATTCCTTTAGGATCTGTTTCTCCTTTCAGAACATTGCACTATAAATGTATATTGCCTGCTCAGCACTTGTTCTGCCAGAAGTTAACTCTGATAAATGTCCACAAATAAAAAGAGTCATAATCCGGGAAAGAGAAATGTAGTAATATTTAGAAACAAATGCTCAGAAAAATGCTTCCATGTGCAAGGAAATATCCAGTATTCTTGCTTTTTCTGGTGTTTGACAATTTATCTGACTATCTTAAAATCATGACTATAAAAAAGGCCCTAAAAAATTCTACTTCTTAATCAGTAGAGCATTTAGTAAGTCAATTATAAATTAAAGTCTAATAAGTGACCTCAAGGAAAAAGACTATTATCTAAACTATCACTCTCTAACCAGAACTTTTCCCTTATTTCGAATCTCACTTACAGAAAGTTATGATGAAGATGTGAATTTATTTACCAGGATTTTTATTTATCTTTTCAGGAGTCATATAATTTATTTTTATTGCAGATAATTAGAATTCCCCCCTCTCCTCCCCCCCCCCCGGAAAAAAAAAAAAAAAAAAAAAAAAAAAAAAAAAGCAATAGGAATGAAATGCTACACTCTGACCACACATTGTAAGAAAATTATATAGTTCTGTCAAAAAAAAAAAAAAGTCAAGTAAGAATGTACCATAGATTGCTTTTTCTATAACAGTAAGTTTTTTCTTGACTTATCATACTCATGTATTTTTATTGTATTATTTATTTCCTTTCTTTAGGAGTAATATTAGTATTGAGTGATTATATCATGCAATCAGTCACGGGTTCGATGAGAGGGTGGAAGTCCTTTTAAGGCCTTCTGTACTGGTATAGATAGTTAAATATGATAAAAAAAAAAAAAAAAGAGAAAATCTCTTATTTAGGAACCAGCAAGAATAGGAGAGTAGATGCTGCATTGGTAAGAAAAGCTGGAAAATTATTTAAGGATAGTATTCTGCAAGAGTTTCTGAAATTGTTTTGTACTATGCCATTGAAGTGTTAAAGAACTATATCACTTTTTCCAAAAAAAAAAAAAAAATCAATTTCAATGTTCTAGGTAAAATAATCCAATAAATGAGGGAATTATTTTATTTCTTCTTAATATCAGCAAGAGTAGATAAAATTATAACAATAAATATGTATTATTTTTCATCCAATATCAAATTTAAACTGAGCACTGTTATATCCTGTCCTGTATTTTATGATCTGAACTGTAATATTGTGTGTGTACGTATTCTTACAGAACTGATAAGCCTGGGTTTTTGAGGGCTGTATTTTTATTTTTTTACAAGTATTGTACAATTAAGACTATCCTCAGTTATGTTAATAAGTAATTTGAGCTGTGATTTCAGCCTGTTTAAATAAAACAGAAGGAACCTCACAGGAGTCAGTGATTTCTCAGCATAACAGAAAAAGTAAAGTCTGTTAGACTTTCCTGTTGCTTGGAAAAATATTCTCTGCTATATTAGACTGGCATAGATATTTTGTAGCCCCAGCATCTGTACCTCTTCCTTTGGAAAACTATACATGTTATGGGGATGTCCACTCTGATAAGTGGAAAAGTTCACCTCTCTTTTCCTTAATTATTCCATGGGGGAAAAAATGTGAACTTGGGCAAACCTTTTTTATACTTTACTAAAAAAAAAAACAACAAAAAAAAAACCAGCTTTTTAAATTCATGGATGTTGTTCCTCAAGCTATGCAAAAGCTCTGAAAACAAGTAATCATTATAAGTCTCAAAACTAGGTATTCATTATAATCTCATTTATTTTTATCTATTTTATTTATTTATTTATTTATATATTATTTTTTTTTCCCTGATTCCTGCTACAGACATCACAATTTCTGTTGTGGTGGTTTTACTCAGCTGGGCAGCAGGGCTCTACCACAACTACTCTCTCACACCCCTCCTCAAGGGAAAATGAGGAAATACAATGGAAAAGGCTTAAATGTTGAGATAAAGCCAGGGAGATCAGCCACCAATTATTGTCATGGGCAAAACAGACAATGTAGGGACACTAATGTTGTTTATTGCCTGTCACTAGCAGACTAAAACTGTGAGAAACTAAAAGCAAACTAAAACCATCTTCATCCCATCCACCATCCTCTATCCTCTCCCCCTGAATGGTACAGGGGAACAGGAAATGGGTGCTGCTGTCAGAACCTGATGCTTCATCTCTGCCGCTCCTTCACAGTCCCTTTCTGCCCCTGCTCCCCGTGGGGTCCCTCCCACAGGATGCCGTCCTTCCCAAACTGAGCCAGCGGGGGCTTCCCACAGGCAGCAGCTCTTCAGGAACTGCTCCCACATGGCTCCGTCCCACGGGGTCCATCCATCCCCCAGGAACAAACTGCTCCAGCACGGGTCCCCCACGGGTGGGCAGCAGCTTCCCCCAGACCCCCTGCTCCTGCGTGGGCTCCTCTCCACAGGCTGCAGCTCCAGCCCGGGGCCTGCTCCTGTGGGGGCTCTCCATGGGCTGCAGCCTCCTCCAGACCACATCCACCTGCTCCACCGGGGGCTCCTCCACCCATGGGGGGGCTGCAGCATTGAGATCTGCTCCATGTGGGACCCATGGGCTGCAGGGGGACAGCCTGCTCCACCAGGGGCCTCTCCCTGCTCAGGCTGCAGGGGAACTGCAGCTGCCTGCCTGGAGCACCTCCTGCCCTCCTGCTGCACCCACCTGGGGGCTGCAGGGCTGCTTCTCTCTCCCCACTCTAAGGTGCTGTTGTGCAGCAAATTTATTTATTTATTTATTTATTTTCTTCAATCAACTTTCACAGAGGCTCAAACAACATCGCTTATTGGCTCGGCTCTGGACAGCGGTGGGTCACTTTCGAGCCAGCTGAGATTGGCTCTTATCTAACATGGGGTAGCTTCTGGATTCTTCTCACAGAAGCCACCCCTGCAGACCCCCGCTACCAAAACCTTGCCACATAAACCCACTACACCTGTCTAACCTATAATTAAACTCAAATGGGAATAATCTGAGAAAGAACATCTTATTGTACAGTGTTTTAATGTTCTCATACATTTCCAATGGGGTTGCAAATCCTACTCATCTACTTTAAGCACTTCTGTACATAACTACATATATAGGTATATACATACACTCTGTCTCAGCTGTACTCCCCCTTTGACATTGTAAGCACAGGATTTTCTCTGGTGAGAATACTTAGTACTGCAGTAATACACAGAGAAGAATTGGACACGTAAGTGCTATCATACACAGAAAGAGACTAAGAAAAGACAGTTTTGCATTGTCAACAATAAAACACAAAGCAGCCTGTCAATAAGCTAAAATAGATCTCTCAAGAAGTACAAAACTTATGTAACTTATGTAACTGAACATATCACAAAATATGAGTGTAAAAGAGGAAGAGAGATGTGTTCATTCGCAGAAGAATGTAAAGGGTATTTTTATGTAGTTTGACCAACAAAATACATCTATTTCCTGGCTGTCTAAGAATTGGAGATGAGAAAACTTGGAGATCTAAGTTAGTATATATGTGCTTCAGCCTGCCTCCAATCATTGTGACGCATCACAGTCCAAAACCAATGGATTGTACATATTTGTGTATACACTAATTAATTGTTAACAAGATCCACAGCAGTGTTAATACCAGAGATTTTTTATTTATTTTTTTTTCCATGTATGAATTATATGAGTGACAGATCACAGAAAATTTGAGGTTGGAGGGGACCTCTGGAGGTCATTCGACCCAACTCCCCTGATCAAGCAGGGACACCTTAAGAAGGTATCCCAAGGCCATGTCCAGACAGTTTTTGAAGATCTCCAAGGAGGGAAGCTCCACAACCTATTTGGGCAACCTAGTCTATTACTCAGTCATCTGCACAGTAAAGAATTTTTTCCTGTTCTTCAGAGGCAACACATTGTGTTACAGTTTGTGTGCATTGCCTCTTGTCCTGGCACTGGACACCACTGAAGAGCCTGGATTTGTTTTCTTTGCATCCTCCATTCAGATATTTGCGTTGGTCTGTTGACTTCTGAACCCAAATCTTTTGAGTATTAGGATAAACCCAGAAAGAAAAGGATTTTCTTTGTCTAAAATGAATCACTGGGAAAGCAAAAGTAATGAGTATTTCTAGAAGAGGAGTTAATAGAGAACTTCATTATCAATGTAGAGCAGTGTCAGCAGCTGCAGGTTGGAGCAGTTTTCCAAGAGGAGAGTGATGAAGCTGAATTTCTCTGTCTTCTGGGTTTTGTTGCTGTGCTCTGTATTAGTTAAAGAACAGAAAGACACAAATTATATGTTTAATTTGTTGACCTTTATCAAGATCATAAGCTATTTAAAAAAGAAGAAAAAAAAAAGAGAGAGAGAGAGAGAGAGAGAGAGAACTCTGCAGTAGTGCAAATCAAATCAGCGGGAAGCTTCAAAGTGGTAATTTTGTGATGAGCTGGGATTTTTTAATCTATTTCAATGTTAAAAAAAAAAAAAAAAAGATAACTGAGAAATAGATAATGTCATGAAGTTAATAAAGATAAATAATTAGCAATTGAATTGCAATGACTGCCTATACTGCCTTACAATTAACTTACTGTCACATCTGCTTAGCAAGATGTAATTTTCACACATACAAAACCGTTTACTTCTAGTCTGTGGATTATGGTGCACATGGTATGAAAATAAGGGAGTGTGAGATGCAAGTGTAAAATGAGGAATGTCTAGGAAAGACAAGGAAAGACAAGAAAGGAAGTCACTTGACAAAATAATGTGAAAATGTGTCTTTTAAATGAATATACTCCCATCTATAGCTTAATCTTCTAACTATACAACATCTAAATTGCATTACCTTCTCTCACTCATCTGTAGAATCAGAATACACACAATTCCTAAGTTTATGCATTGCTTTAGTTTAATGCTGTAATTTTTATTTTGGGAGTTATGAATGATGAGGAATAACGGTGTGTGTGTTTTTTGGTTTTGTTTTTCTGAGAAAGGAAATAAAACTATCCATTTCAACTGTATTTTTCTGTCACTTGAAATAACAAATTTTCAATGAAATGGTTTCTTAAAAATATTACTGGTTATGTAAACTTTCAAAAGAATGTATCAGAGTATATTCTAAAGTACTGTGAATCTCAATATATTGAAAATCTAATGATTTTCTATTTCATAAATGTTGAACAGTACGATGAGAGGTAAGAGTTCAGCTCACAGTTTATTAAAATATCATTTCTTGGACTTAAGACTTCTTGCTAAAAATAACTTCTCAAGAAAAATCTAGCAATGCTTTCTGGTGTAAAACCGAGAAATATAATTTAATTGGTGTGATAAGAGTTTTAGAAGATTATATTCTTCTTAAAAAGTAATGTAACATAACATGAAATAATGACTAGTAATTGAAATATAAATATGGAGGCATTGCCAGAAAAGACCAAAATCTCTATGCTAAATTAAGCAACAACAACAAAGTCAATTTCTTGGAAAATATAAGAATAAAAAAAATAAAAAAAAAAAAAAATAAGGAAAGAATGAAATAATGAAGAAAAGAATGAAAAAAGTAGGAAAGAAAGAAAAAACAAGAAAGAGAAAGCAAGGACGGAAGGAAGGATGGAAGGAAGGACGGAAGGACGGACGGAAGGAAGGAAGGAAGGAAGGAAGGAAGGAAGGAAGGAAGGAAGGAAGGAAGGAAGGAAGAGAGAGAGGGAGAGAGGGAGGGAGGGAGGTGTAGTATACTCATTATGTCATGTGTCAGAAAACAAAAGAAAAACATGACATAAAATAACACTGATATACAGAAAAGCATTAGTTTGCAGCTAAAAAACACAGATAAAAGCTTCTTATCACTGAAAAGACATTAACTCTTTCTTACTCATATAAAATGGTGTGGGGAATACAGCAATGACAAGAACTGCTGACCAGTTCTGAGTAGCCAGAGCTTACTCAAAAGGCCACATTAAGACACATAATGATAGAAATACAGAATGACAAAAATATTCTCCTCCTAGGACATTTGTTCACACTTCCGGACAAACATGTCAGTTCACATTACCATCACGCAATTTTTGACACCTTTCATATTGTGAGAAATGGTGTGCTCAGGAGTCTGCTTCCACACAGAGAGACTATTTTCCAAAAATCACACTCATTCACTCATTTCCATTTCAGTTGCAGCTCCAAAAACACGTTATTTTAGCAACACTCCTTCAACAGGAAGTATAACAAATATCTTGATGACCCCTATAGAGAACTAGTTATTACTCTGTCTTTGAGTTATTAAAATCTGAATAGATGTCACATTGTAATTTTCTCTCATTGTGTCATTCACTTCTGTCTTATTCAGTGTTGTTGGGTGAAAAAAAAAAAAAAAAATGCATCGTCGTGATTTGATTATTATTTCTGTTGAATAATAAAAGTTAGCATGCTTCAAACAGGCTGCATAATCAGTGTGAGGAACTCAGCAGTTTCTTCACAAAACTAACAAAAGAAAATAAATACAATCTAACAATCCAAAATAAATAAAAGGAACAAAAAGATAAAGAGATGTCTTGCAAAATTAAAAAACAGCACATTCTTGTAAAATATAAACTGTGTCAGTAATGTAACAGCTTATTGCAAACCAGTTTTCTGGACTCAGCCTTGCTGAATTCTTAAAAAAAATATACATATAAAATAAAATAAATAAATAAATAAATAAACATGAAATTACACCAGATATCAATCTGCCTCATTATGTCTTTTGTTGTGATCACTGAGGTCTCACACTTTAATTGCAATACATGAAGTTTCAGTAACTAGATATTGAAAAGTGAACTATGTATGCTACTTTGAGCATTTTGTATTTATTTTTTCAAAGCTACAAGAGAAAAATGAGTGACTCAGAAGTTATAAAATTAGAGAAAGGCTTGATATAGAAGGGACCTTTAAAGATTATTTCCCAAGCTGATCTAGAAATTTACTCAAGTTTTCTAAATGAAAGAAGGGTTTTCATATACTTCATATTCTTCAGCTTGTTTTTTCTTGTCAGCAATATAGGTCCCCTGGATGCAGATACACAAATAAATACTATACAGAGATAGAAGAAATTAAAAACATAAATGTCAAGAGTTCTACAGAAAAAGCTTTGAAGTTTAAAGTGGATGTTGAATAACATCTTAGAAAGTCAGCAGTGTGACAGGGTGACTTAAAAATTGAATGTTATACTGGTATATTTAAAAGTAGCACTGTATAAGAAACACAGGTTTATTACCCTCTGATCAGTTCAGGGTAAATCAGAGATGGAGTGTTCACTTTTACAAATCCTGTTATAAGAAAGAGGCATACAAACTGAAGGAAATCCATTCAACAGCAGTAGACATGACAAAAGGCTAGAATAGAATGGGGAGTGAGAGAGTGGGGTGGCAGGACCAGAATGGTCTGCCCTTGTTTGATCTAACAAGAGAGAACCAGCTGGGAGAAACATTTCAGGTTTTCCTGTGGCTGCTCTTCTGTAAGGGAAAGGAGAAAAAAAAAATGCTCTTTCATGGAGGTTTTCAAAATTTAGTTAGATGTTCCTTCAGAAAATGTCTCATATTTGGAAACTAATTCCAGACTTTCAGACTTATTATGACCCTCATTCAGAAAACCTGATTTCCGTATCATAATTTTACTTAAAGAGATTATATTTTTACAATCTTTTTACAAATCAGTGCAAAATGGAGGACTAAGGAGAAACTCCATCCTTTACTGGATGCGGAGGGAAACCTTGTTACAAAAGATGAGGAAAAGGTGGAGGTGCTTAACTCATTCTTTGCCTCAGTCTTTAGCAGCAATACCGGTTGTTCTCTGGATACCCAGTACCCTGAGCTGGCGGAAGGGGATGGGGAGCAGAATGTGGCCCTCACTATCCACGAGGAAATGGTTGGTGACCTGCTACGGCACTTGGATGTGCGCAAGTCGATGGGGCTGGATGGGATCCACCCAAGGGTACTGAGAGAACTGGCGAAGGAGCTGGCCAAGTCACTTTCCATCATTTATCAACAGTCCTGGCTATCGGGGGAGGTCCCAGTTGACTGGCGGCTAGCAAACGTGATGCCCATCTACAAGAAGGGCCAGAGGGCAGACCCAGGAAACTGTCAGTTTGACCTCAGTGCCAGGGAAGCTCATGGAGCAGATTCTCTTGAGAGTCATCACATGGCACTTGCAGGGCAAGCAGGCGATCAGGCCCAGTCAGCATGGGTTTATGAAAAGCAGGTCCTACTTGATGAATCTTATCTCTTTCTGTGACAAACGTAATCTTATCTCTTTCTGTGACGGTGGTATCTTCCCGAGGACAACATCCTTAGGACCTCCTGACTCTTGGGATCAGTCGACGGGCTGAGCCTCTCTTCCCCCCCCATTGGGACGCCTTTGGGTGAGATCTAAATACTTGCTTATAAATCTCTATAGAGTCTTTGATCCTTTTAACGCGTTTATTTCTAGGCTGCGCACCTGTAACATCTATAACACCTGTAACATCTATAACACCTGTAACACCTGTAACATCTATAACATCTATAACATCTATAACATCTGTAACACCTATAAACACCTGTAACATCTATAACATCTGTAACACCTGTAACATCTGTAACACCTATAAACACCTGTAACATCTATAACATCTATAACACCTATAACACCTGTGTATTTTATGCATACTAGCTTGCTTTTGCAGACAGTCACCATCGCCGGCAATCCAAAAGAACCTGATTATCTGTTGCTGTAATAAACCATACTTGATTGCATTGTGATAACTCTCATTGAGTGCAACGAGGGTGAGGGTGGTTATCCGTGATAGTTCAGTGTTCTGAATCTAACCAGACCCCCAGGCGGTTAATGCATTTTTGGTGAATGTCCGAGCGGACCCCCAGATGGTTAATGCGTTTTTGGTGAATGTCTGAACGGACCCCCAGGCCGTTAATGCGTTTTTGGTGAATGTCTGACTGGACCCCCAGGCGGTTAATGTGTTTTTGGTGAATGTCCGACTGGTTCAGTAACCTGAATCTGACCGGGCCCGTAACGGTTAATCAGCTACACCCCTTAACGCGACAGTAAAATTGGCGTAGTCGGCAGGATTGCTATGGATAAACGTCTGCAAAAATACGAATGTGCCCCTTCCCAGGCAGGGAAGGAGTTTTCCCAAAAGTTTTGGAAAGATGAGGAGAAAGTGGTAGAGTGCATTGAGCATTGTCAGGCTTCACGAAAGATTGGTCAAAGAAAGGGTAAAGGTGCAATTTGTGCTGTGTTAGGAGCCTGTTTGTCTTGTGCTCAGCAAGAAGCTAAGGAAACTCCTGCTCCCAAACTGATCTCTGATGCGGAACATACAGCTTTGAAATCAGAGATTGATGTGTTGAAGTCATCATTGGCCTTTGAAAGGGAGACGGGAAAAACATTAGGAATCAGAGTGGATAAACTTTTGGATGAAAATAATAAACTTTCCATTGAGAATGACAAACTTGTGACTGAAAATGATAAACTTGTGAGTGAAAATAATCATCTTAAACAATTGCTGGAGAGGGTTAGTCATCTGTTAAATAAAGTACAGCCTTGCGCTCCGGTCAAGCAGATTCGTGGAGTGCTGCATAGTGCAGAACCTGAAAGCTGGGACAGTGATTTCTGGTCTGACAGTGATGATGGTGTTGAAGAGATTTCTGATTCTGAACCTCAGTCGATTTCCTTGAGACCTTTGGTTAAGACTGAGACTACTGTTGATGATAATGATGAAATCCGTACTACTGTGCAAACGATTCCGTTGTCACCAGCAGAGTTGGTTAAAATACAGGAGAAGTTCTCAAGGCGGTCAGGGGAATCAGAAGTTGAGTATGTGTGTCAAGTTTCTCTTAAAGGAGGAGATCGAATGATGTTGTGTAAGGAAGAAGTAGGAGGCTTTTGGAGACCTGGAGTATTTTTAACCACCACACCAGGAGCTGACCTGGCTGTAGCAGTACAGAAAGCAGCCTGTATTCAGGCGATATATGAAAGAGATGAATTTAGGAAATCCCCGATGTTAGCTCCTATTGACCTGGTTCAATTAACCCCTCTCATCCGTGGACTCCCTGATTGTCTTAAGATGTTTGTAGAAAACACCCAAGATCACATACAAGCTGCTTGTAGGGATGATGATAGTGGTTGTAGGCGAAATCCTAACTCCCCTATTCCCACCTGGAGTGAATTGGTACAAGACATAGATAAATACGGATGCCAAATAGGCTGGATTAATTCATCCAGCATTAAATCCCAATACCACTCTCGGCGAGTCTGCCAAATCCACACTAAAAATCCCAGATACCCCAAATTCAAAGAGAGGTTCAAACCTAATAGGGAACAGAGTGAGTTGTGGTGTCGGCAAAAAAAAAACTCTTGTCCCCGGGGAGGGCAGTGAGCCACCCTGCTCAGCGGGTATTAGCAATTCAATGGCTCTCTAATGAACACTCTGACCCTATAATTGCCATTCCTGTTGAACCCCCAAAAATATTGGTAAATTTTCTTATTGATACCAGGACCCAAATGTCAGTAATTACACATGAGACAGCACAAACCCTGAGAATAACACCTGGTCAACGCAGGGTTAAATTCACGGGAATCAATGGTGTGGAAAAACAATGCCCCACTGCAAAAATTTCACTCTGGTTGCCAGAGGAACAAAAATTAACCAGAATAGAAGTATTAGTTGGTGCTGCATATACTAATATTTTAGGATTTGACATACTGCATGGTTTTATGTGGAAACTCCCTGATGGAACTGTGTGGAGTTTCGCGACACATCAAAGGGATTCAGGCACCATGAGACTGAGCCTGTTACAAACATCCATACCCTTATCCCCTGCTAAAATCATTAATGATCGGCAATATCTGTTGTCAGCAGCAGTATTTACGGGGATTGACGGGGTGGTAACAGAATTGGAAAAAAGAGGCATTATTAAAAGGACCCATTCACCTTATAATTCACCAGTGTGGCCAGTAAAGGAACCAACCAGGCAATGGCATTTTACAGTGGATTACAGACAGTTGAATGCTAACACTATACCTTTGACTGCCGCAGTTCCAAACATGGCAGAGATAGTGAAAGCCCTCTGTGTATCTAACAGTAGTAATAGTGCTAACTACTCCCAAGTATTTCTATGCATGGGAAATCAAAGATTGCTATTTCACCCTCTTTCTAACCCTGCCGGTTGAATACAACCGAGCATATTTTATTTTCTTTTGTGTTCACAGGAACCCTGAGCAAACTGTATATGGACAGCTGGAAGATGACGAATCAACAGTTTGGATTAATAATGCCATGCTTTACCCTGACCTTGATGCAATTACAGACCTTAAAGGAAACTTAACTACTGTGGCTGTGCATGGAGCTGAGGTGTTTCACCATGGCATCTAACCATGTATTGTCACAGTATAGCACAGTCACTGGAACATCTCAAAACAGAAAGGACCTAAATCTCTCTACTTTAGTTCTACATGGAAACAAAATATTTTCAAAAGATGAATGGAGTTGGAATGATTCTCTAAGAATGGCTGAACTTCAAGCCATGTCTGGACAGACAATACAAATTGGTTGCCGAATAACTAACCGATCCACTTGTAATCGGCTGACTGAAATTAAGACAGTATACATTGATTCACCAAACCTATAATTGTGTACTGTCTTTGGGGTTACAGAGGCACAGAAATATTATTTGAATTACAAAGGATAAGAAGCCTCTGCCTCCGCAGATATTTGAAAACGAACCGACTCAGCCTCCCATTGGTCTAACTGCTTCCATCTTCAATACAGGCCCTTACATAATTCAACAACAAATTCTCTTTGACCCTAGTTGGTCCCTAAAAGAGGGCCACGGGATGCAACTGGGTTATTAGGGACAGGATTAGGTATATTAAATAGCATTGATGCTGAGGTTTTAATAAGTAGAATAACTGCTACTACAGATGACCTAAGGAAACTGGAACAACCAATAAAATCAACTTTATTGGCTTTAGGAGCAAATCAATGGCTTCTATCAGATATTTTACCCCATTGGGAACAAATTGAGGAAAATGATCATCAATTAATTGTAAATGCCCTTGGAAAAGCCCAAGGCAATACCTCCCTTGCCTTGAGCTGTATCCAAGCACAGTTATGGATACAATCTGTAGCAGCAGCTATTATTGGAGAGGGAGAAGGAGTAACTTTGCCCACTGAAATTCGAAAATTGATTTGGGATAATGCTTCAGAATTTGAAAAAGAATTTCAAGCATAGTGGCAATTAGTCAACTTTACCCATTATGCAGAAAATGATAAAATTGTTGCCTTTATACTTACTGTAAGTAATGCCACCGTATACAATGTATAGCCAATCATTGCATTAGTACTCAATCATAATGGAACCATACTTTATCCTAAAGAGCATAAAGTATGGGCCCATCAAAAGGGAGGAAAGTGGCAAACAATTGATGTAAAAGCATGCATTGTGCGTGAACAAAAAGGTTTCATCTGTGAAAGTAACACGCTGGAATCCCAAGACATTTGTCTTGACATTGAGCAAAATATTTGCCACTTTGAGATACATCCTAATGAAACCCTTAAAACTGTACTTGTATATATTGGGAAAGGTTGTGTTTGCATGAGAACTCATTGTGATTCTATAGTCATAGATAATGCAGTGGTAGATATCAGTAATCACTCTAATGTTTGTGTTTGCAATTTTACCAAAATTCTAGGATGTGATTTTAAATACTCAGCTCCTGTCACTTCTTATCAACTTATTGCATCTAATTATATTCTGCTTCATGAACTGCTGCCTACTCCTATTGGAATGAACCTTACCTTGGTGAAGAAATTGCTGGTACATGAGGACCTGAAGCAGCTGATGACACAGGTCCGAGAAAATGGACAAAAGACTCTGATTACTGTCAGAGAGATGAGAGACACCGTTGGTGGGACACTTTGTTTGGATGGTCGCCAGCTGCCAAGGGAATCTTCAACAAGATGCTTCACCCTGTTATTGTTCTGCTAATACTCACTGTATTATGTTTTATACTGACAATTAGTTTGTATGTTAAACTCTGGTTTATGATGAAACACTTAGCATCTCTACACAATGTACATACACTCGATAAACCTCAATCCGAGAATGTATGTGATATCCCCGACATATTCCAACTGTTGTGAAGCTTGAGTGACTATAGTCACGGGGTGGATTATGTGGTGTAAATGCCTGAAGTAACTAGGAAAATAAAACTAACATTCACATTTTTAGGAAAAGGTACAGCATTGAAGAGGCTTTCAGGGTAGGGCATAACTGCATTATCTGAGCGTTCCCTAGGCTCCCAACCTTTGATGCTATCGCGCTGGGGAAACTTGGTGTGCTAGCTCTAAGGAACAGCACGGAGCGTAGAGTGGAGTGGAGACACCACGGCTAGGCTCTGTAATCAGATGGGGCCTCGATTGTTCTTGTGCACACAGCTGCACTTTTTGCCACCCTAAGCCAAAGACCTGTCATGTTTTGACAAATGCTGTACCCTAGTGTACTTTTTGCTCATTATAATATCATTATAATACCAAAACACACCTCCATCCCAAAAGCTACCCGCCTCCAAGGTGCAACCACCCCTCACTGAGCATGCGCTCTGAATTTCTCGGAGCCTATTACTTTAAACGGAGACGGGAAAACTTTACACCAATCATAACTAAGATATGCTTGACTAAAGCCACTCAAGCTCCACCTAAAAGATAGAAAATAATATAAATTGGCCCAAGAGAAAGGGGATGTTAGGGAAGATACCACCGTCAGGGGAGATACCATCCCGAGGACAACACCCTTAGGACCTCCTGACTCTTGGGATCAGTCGACGGGCTGAGCCTCTCTTCCCCCCCCATTGGGACGCCTTTGGGTGAGATCTGAATACTTGCTTATAAACCTCTATAGAGTCTTTGATCCTTTTAAAGCGTTTATTTCTAGGCTGCGCACCTGTAACACCTGTAACATCTGTAACATCTGTAACACCTATAAACACCTGTAACATCTATAACATCTATAACACCTATAACACCTGTGTATTTTATGCATACTAGCTTGCTTTTGCAGACAGTCACCATCGCCGGCAATCCAGAAGAACCTGATTATCTGTTGCTGTAATAAACCATACTTGATTGCATTGTGATAACTCTCATTGAGTGCAACGAGGGTGAGGGTGGTTATCCGTGATAGTTCAGTGTTCTGAATCTAACCAGACCCCCAGGCGGTTAATGCATTTTTGGTGAATGTCCGAGCGGACCCCCAGATGGTTAATGCGTTTTTGGTGAATGTCTGAACGGACCCCCAGGCCGTTAATGCGTTTTTGGTGAATGTCTGACTGGACCCCCAGGCGGTTAATGTGTTTTTGGTGAATGTCCGACTGGTTCAGTAACCTGAATCTGACCGGGCCCGTAACGGTTAATCAGCTACACCCCTTAACGCGACAGTGACGCACTTGGTGGATGAGGGAAAGGCTGTGGATGTGGTCTACCTCGACTTCAGCAAGGCTTTTGACACCGTCTCCAACAGCATTCTCCTCAAGAAACTGGCTGCTCTTGGCTTGGACTGGCACACGCTTCGTTGGATTAGAAACTGGCTGAATAGCCGGGCCCAAAGAGTCGTGGTGAATGGAGTCAAATCCAGTTGGAGGCCAGTTACTACTGGCGTTCCCCAGGGCTTGGTGCTGGGGCCAGTCCTCTTTAATATCTTCATCGATGGTCTGGATGAGGGCATTGAGTGCACCCTCAGTAAGTTTGCAGATGACACCAAGTTAGGTGCGTATGTCGATCTGCTTGAGGGTAGGAAAGCTCTGCAGTAGGATCTGGACAGGCTGGACTGATTGGCTGAGGTCAACTGAATGAAGTTCAACAGGGCCAAGTGCCAGGTCCTGTACCTGGGGCACAACAACCCCAAGCGGTGCTATAGACTGGGAGAGGAATGGTGGAGAGCTACCTGGTGGAGAAGTACCTGGGAGTGATGGTTGATAGTTGGCTGAATATGAGCCAGCAGTGTGCTCAGGTGGCCAAGAAGGCCAACGGCATCCTGGCTTGTATCAGAAGCAGTGTGGCCAGCAGGTCTAGGGAAGTGATTGTCCCCCTTTACTCAGCTCTGGTGAGGCCGCACCTCGAGTACTGTGTTCAGTTTTCAGCCCCTCGCTACAAGAAGGACTTTGAAGTGCTTGAGCGAGTCCAGAGAAGGGCGAAGAAGCTGGTGAGGGGCCTGGAGAACAAGTCTTATGAGGAGCGGCTGAGGGAGCTGGGCTTGTTCAGCCTGGAGAAAAGGAGGCTCAGGGGTGACCTTATTGCTCTCTACCCTTTTTACCAAAAGGGTTGTTAGACATTGGAACAGGCTGCCCAGAGAAGTGGTGGAGTCACTATCCCTGGAGGTCTTTAAAAGACGTTTAAATGTAGAGCTTAGGGATATGGTTTAGTGGGGACTGTTAGTGTTAGGTCAGAGGTTGGACTCGATGACCTTGAGGTCTCTTCCAACCTAGAAATTCTGTGATTCTGTGTGATACTGTGATTCATTTCTATTGCTAACAATCTGAAATTGAGAGATGGAGACATAATATTTTTCAAAGATTTAATTCAAATGTAACAAATACATTTAATGGAAGTTTAAAAAGTCTTTAAACAGCCCAAAATTTGCTACAGAGCAGATCTGATGGGTTTTCATATGTAATGAAAATTAGGGTTAAAATGAAATAATTATTAAATGTGATTTAAGGTTATGTACTCTACCGTGCCTAACTTTACAAGAATGGCATTAGAAAAAACAGTGAGCTGATACCTGTGTTTGTTTTTTTTTTGTTGTTTGTTTGTGTT
Organism: Aythya marila; assembly: GCF_965140915.1. Lineage (NCBI taxonomy): Eukaryota > Metazoa > Chordata > Aves > Anseriformes > Anatidae > Aythya > Aythya marila. The sequence goes on along the minus strand of NC_139080.1, from coordinate 81,855,193 downwards.
TGGTTTTTTTTTGAGTAAATCATAGATTTATTGCATACAATCTCTTAGCTTGCTCATACTGCTGTATGACTGTAGTTTATTTATCTTTCTGATACTCTTACTTTTGACCACTCCCACTGCAGTTCATTCAAATCTACAGTACAATCTGATTTGACTCCACAAATGCTGCAGAGAGAGAAATAAAATTTTCCCTTGATTTTGCTGATCTTTCTAAAGCTGCACATTATATTGAACAGCTCACTCAAGTTCAGCTTTTTGTCCACATGGACCCTTGGTCACTACTGGCAGTCCTGCTTTCTGTCCAGCTTGCTTGGCATCACTACAATATTGCTTCTTACGTGCAAGATTGTACACTTGTCTTTGTTAAACTTAATTATATTTCTGTCAGCTTGTCCCTGAAATTTTCAAGCTAGGTCATGATTAAGACAGCAGATACTTTGTTAAATGGCTAAATACCAAGGACTCAGAGTACTTACCCTGGGACACTGTTAGAGTATGAAACAGAGCTCTTATAGCTCTTATGTTCTTCACTGTCCCCTTTCTTATCTTTTTTTTTTCCTTTCTTTTCCTTTCTTTTCCTTTCATTTCCTTTCTTTTCCTTTCTTTTCCTCTTTCTTTCTTCTTTATTTTTCTTTCTTCCTTTTTCTTCTTCTTTATTTTTCTTTCCTTTCCTTCCTTCCTTCCTTCCTTCCTTCCTTCCTTCCTTCCTTCCTTCCTTCCTTCCTTCCTTCCTTCCTTCCTTCCTTCCTTCCTTCCTTCCTTCCTTCCTTCCTTCCAAATCCTTGTAATCATAGCTGTTAGTCCTGTTTTGACTGCAGATTTATTCTGTTATTAGGCATGCCCAGTTTGAGAAGAGAAACAATGTAATTGACTCAGCTTGGAAGTGGAAGGTTAGCCTTGTACTCCATTTCTTCAGGAATCAGATATATTACACCAGTTCATGAGATTCTTTAGGCTGCAACGCTTGAAATTAATATTATTTTTTTTTAATGCACTAAAGTTTCTCAAATTCAGTAGGTGTCCATTTACAGAACAACCAATATGCAATCTGCCAGGTTGTATGCTTATCATCTGTCCAACTGCTATTATAATCTACTGGGTGTTTGTATCAAGAAGTGAAGAAAGGCATGTTTTGGGGTAATTCCAATATGAATATGTCCACTTAGAGCCAAAGATGCAGAATGTAGTACCAGAGAATATCTAGAATCTTTACAAGCCATGATTCTAACTATTCCCTAAGCCAACACTAACACGCCTTCTAAACCAAGGGTGGCTGTGAAATTTCATTAGATTTCGTGGTTACTGCTAAAATGCATTTCACAGAGTGGTATGGTTCTACTGTCTTTGTTGTTGTTGTTATTGTTCTGTGGTTTTTTTGTTTGTTTGTTTTGTCTTTCACTGTACCACCTCTTTTCCACTCACAATGTCATGATTGGCTTTTCTGTAAAATAAATGCTTTACATCCCATTTTAAAATTAAAAGTAACACCCAATGGGAGAGGGGTAGAGAGGAGGGGAGAAGGAGGGTGGGGAATCTGCTTGTGCTTATTTGTCATCTTTGCTTCTGTACTCCAGAAAAATAAATAAATTAATAAAATAACAAAATTTAAATCATCCCTCTTGTTTTTGAGCTCCAGGTGTAATTGCTGATATGTATTGAGCTAGAAAATAAATTATTCCATTATTTTCCATGTACAACCTAAAATATATTTTTCCAAATTCAAATTGGATTCTGACGCAATTTATTTCAGTCTGGACCCACTGAAATTATTTCTTTTGGGTTGTTCTAGCTATGTAGATTTGGGACTATCTGATAGGGTTTCCTTTGGTCTGAAAAACAGCTCTACATTTTTCATTACTGATAAGCATCTAAAATCAACTATAAGTCTTAGCAGAAAAAGACATTGCTAACATGTTTCCTGGTTTAAGCATCCAGTGGATTAAAGAAACAGCTGGGTAGACTGACAATATTTGTTGATACGCCAGAATAAAATGTATGTCAACTGAGCTCTAAAATAAATCTACCTTTATTCCCTGGATCACTTCCCTCTGGCCTCAAAATCATAAAAGCTAGAAAGATCAATAACAAATTTTCAGTGATGTATTTTCTCATATTGAAGAGCACACTCATACTGATAGGATCTGATTTTCAAGAGACTGAAGACTGGCAGAGGTTTGGCTTCCTTTAAAGAGCTTAATGCCAATACATTAAGAACCAATAAAAGTGGAACAAAGTTCCAGTTAGAAATTGTTTATCTGATACTTTGCATCTTCCCTGTGTACATAGATTTCCTCCATGCAGACGTACAGATGGTCCAGCAACATAAATTTAACACAGTGATGCTTTTTTAGGTGTACATTTGTCACCCTAAAATTAAAATGACAAATAGATGTATTTTAGTTTCTGTCTTATAATTTCAAAATAGTGTAGCAAACTAATGATGGAAACAAAGAGATTGCTTTCCACAGTTTTATGAGATTAATTTGAGAGAATGCCATTTCTGACATTCATATATTAAATGTTCATTATGTTACATTTACCATGCAGTCCAAAGTCCTAATTTGATTTACAACATACCTTAAAGCAGACATGAATAGGGAAAAAAAGTGGGCTCCTTGTTACTAAGATCTCCTAGTTAAGCTTCTTTCCTCAGATGAAATGGACATCTGCCTGGTCAGGACTGGTAGCAGGCTGATGAGAAGATCTTGTGATGTTAATTATGCTGATGCCTTGCCTGATGACATGAAAAACAACAACAACAACAAAGAAAGAAAGAAAAAAGTTGTTAGAACACCAGCAATGTTCTGAAAAATGTTTGTAGTCTGGGTCACTGTGTGTACACCAAAGTCTTTCTCCCAGCAAGGAAGGACTTTTGCCATCATTATGAGCTGTGGGTAATCTGACTACCTGGTGGATAGACAGGGCTGTCTGACCTGAGCACCTGTGGTGGTGTATCTGGGAGAAACAGAAACCAGATCTCAGATCAGATGTGAAAAGACTCTTCCTCTGTGATGAGGGACTGGGTCTCCAAATGGAGAGCCTATGGTCCTATGACCTTTCTTGTCGAGCCAGTTCCATCTATTACAAGTTCTGTTGGTAGTGCAGATGTGAGTGGTAACAGCCATGTGGTGCTGTTAGTGGGGTAATAGTGTGCAGTATTATCTAAGGCAACAGCAGCAGTAATGATGGAAGAGGTTTGGCAGCAGGGGGTAAAGATGGTGATAATCAAAGTGATGCTACCAGCCAGAACATTCAGAGGCAGCCAGAAGTGGGAAGCTTCAGGGTTTTGGTCTCTCCTGACAACCTGTGGAGTCAGGATACTGGGGAAATAAATCTTTGATCTGACCAGAAGGATCCTCTTACCTTCACAGAAACTAATTAAGAATCATCTAACACAGACTGAAATATACATGTCTTATGATACTGATAGAAGATCAGATTGTGTTAGTAATGTGGATACAGGTGCTAGGCATAAGACCATAATCAGGCACTTGACTTGTGTTAAATTTTGAATGACTGTTTTTTGTTTCAGGTGATTTTGCTGTATTTTTCTTGGTCTTTTCCTATTGTAGTGCAAGTGTTAGAAATTTACTGTGAGTGGGTGCAGAGAAATTGATTCTACTAGTACTGTTTTCACAAGGTGTTACCCAAGAGCTTTGACAGAAAACGCATACCTCACAGGGTGAGTTTTCTCACGAACAAAAAGAACATCAGGATCTCTTGTATTTTGTATAACTTGACAAGCTGTCTGAAGTCTCCTGATGTGTAAAACAATCTATTGTAGTCAAATTTCCTGAAAGCTGTGCTTGGCTATAAACATATATTAGTTTGGGCATTAAGTATGTAAAAACAATCTAAGTGTAGTTTCCCTCCCCACCGCTCTTTGCCCCTACCCCCACCCCCCAAAAAAAAAAAAAAAAAAAAAAAATTAGTCTGCCTAAACTTTTTTAAGGGGGAATCATATATAGTGAAGGAGATAGCCTTAGTTATTTTTGAGGGGATGATATAGACAATTAATCAGAAGTCTTGATCTTGGAAGAGTAGGAGGGGGAGAGAGAGATGCATTTTAATACAATGTATCCTCTTATTTGGTGAACAAATGATTTAAATGGTGATTTATTTATTTAACATAGTAAAGCATAAAAACCTTTATATCATGTCAAACTCTTTCTATTTTAAAATCAGTTAGAGCTTTCACTGAGTTTGATTCTGGCTAAATTTTCCAAATACTGGCTTTCAGGGCAAAGACATTATTGGTTTCCATCTATGTTAAATGAAAGTCTCAATTTCCTGTATGTTTTATGAAAGATATGAAAGGCTGGTTTGTTTCTTTAGTTGTCACAATTTCAATTCTTTTTAAAAATGCATAGAACTGCAAACTCAATAGATAATTACTATTGTCTGAAGGTAAAGTGTAGGTCATTCAATCCTTGGAAAACAAGACAATGTTTTTTCCTTGACGTCATTCTTTGTTGGCCTTATAAATTCTGTGATAAACAGAAAAAATATCTTAACTTTCTTTACAAATTGAGATTAAATGTCATAAAGTCAGTCTAAAAACACTGTTGTTGACATCATAGTCAACGACAGTGAAATTTCCACTTCTACTGAAAGCTTCTATATATAAGAAATAACTATGTGATGATATCAGTGAAAATAGCTCAGTTTTACTACATTAAATATAAGGCTTTCCATGAGATAATAATAGAGCAAAACAAAACAAAACTGAACTGAACTAAACTAAACTAAACCAAACTAAATGGAAGAAAGGAAAGAAAGAAAACTACTGAAGGAAGGGAATAGGTCTCAGCCAACGGACAGCTTAACATCAGCTGAACAGCTTAAATCACAAGGTGAAATTGACATAACATTTTTTTTTTCTATCTTGCCTTTTTTTTTCTTTCTTTCTAAACAACCTCTCTCCCATTGTTGGGCCAAATATGATAACTTGGTTTCCAAGGCTTATACAATGTTAAATGCCTTCATTATTTTGGTACGTATCTAAAAAGTGGATGCACTTTTGCTGAAATTGCTATAGATCCAATTTATTTGTTTTGAAATACGTACAGATTAAACGTCAAAGAAAGAATTAAACTGTTATTACAACTCTCTGAAAAGTTAAATGGTTGAGAGAAAGTACCTTTTAATTTTTGTCAATATGCTTTATGAGGTACTTTTCATTTCACGGTAACTTTTCTTTTTTTTTTTTTTTTACTTTTGTTATTGTTGTTTGTTGTTGGTTTTGGTTTTGGTTTCGGTTTTTCCTCAATGGAACACAAGGACCCAGTGTTGAAATGAATCTGAACTGTCCAACATTAAAAGTTGTTATTCATCAATTCATTGTCTCACAAGTAACACATAAAAGAAAATTTAGAATGACTGAAAGATGTCTTTGTTTATGGAGACCAATGTTTTCTCAGATGTATGGGTAATTCCTCTCTGTACAGCTTCTGTGAGATAACAGACAACTTGAAAAATAACATTATTCTCTGACAATAACCAATCAGAAATTTGTTGTACTCCTGGTGTAAATATTTTCTGTATGGAGAATTGTTGAGCTTGTATACAAGGATCCTACATACTCTGTGTAAGCATTCTCAAGAATCTAATAGAAAAATCTTTTAGAAAAATAAATAAAAAATAAAAGTATGACAAAACTATCACATTTTCATAGTGTCTCTGTTGGTATTTGTCTGAATTTTATCTCAAATTGTTGTCTTTACAAATGAGCTCCATGTGTGTTTGACTGGAAGAATGGGTATTTTGCAGAAGCGGTTGCTAATACTTAAGTGTTGATGGACATGATCCTAGATAGATTCTTATGAAATTTGTTATATTGAAAAATAAAATCAAAATAATAGAGACACAGGTGAAGAAAGCCCATGGAACAATACAGACATTGCTGTCATAGCTAGCTTCTTCCATCCACTTTCTAGTGTTTTCTCTTTCTTCTCTCAGAGAAAACTAAATATGACCTCATGACCCCCATGTTCTAAAGGGACTTTCAAAGCAGAGCAAAGCAAACAAACAAAAAATTGTAACAACCAGATGTACACTTCTTTGTGTGTGTGTCTGTCAGTGTGTAACATATAAACATGAGTTTTGCTGGCACGCATGCATATGTACATGCACACAAGCTCCTGTGGGGAGTGCTGCACAGCACTGCTCCAGCCCAGGTCAAGGACCTGCCAGGGGAGTGCCTTGGCTCTGGTGGCTAGTCTGGTCCAGCCTGGCTGGGCTCACGTGGGCTGGAATGCACATTGCAGCCTGGCTTCTCTTAGCAGCTCGTGTCTGCCAAAGTGCATAGCTCACATGGACAACACATTTTGAGACAGCTAATGGCTTTGTGGAGTGACTGCTAGGCACACTGATACATTTTGTGAAGTCTGAGGATACATGCTACTGATAGTGTAGATACAGTCTAAGGTTACTCTCATCATAAATGAGGGAACAAGCATTTGGACTTTAGCTCATCACTGACGCTGGGTGGCTGTACAGGGACACTGGGGTACTCTAGAGGTATAAAAACCAGCCAAGGCTGAGGTCGTGAGGAGGAACGTCCATCCCTCTCTTAAACTGTATTCATGGAAATTGAATTGATTGAGCAACCTGTTCTAGCAGAAGGTGTCCCTGCCCATGACAGGGAGGTTGGAACTAGTTGATCTCTAATGTCCCTCCCAACCCAAACCACTCTCATGATTCTGTGATGTACACTCCTGTATTTGGGTAGGCAGCAACCATTTTAATTTTTCCCTTCCATGTCCCTACAGACATTTGGGAATAACAGAAGTTGACTGACACTATACCCCTCTGACTTCAAGTCTTACTGGCATTTACAAATGTGCTTACCATTGTATACTGTATGTAGTCATAAACAAATGAATAGCATCAAAAACATTATTCATTATAAACACTCATACCCAAGATTCAACTCTCTATAAGACTGCAAATCTCTTCCTCACTAGTATTTATTCGTATAGAAAGGAATTTAGAGAAATATTTCAATAAAAAATAGTTTCTGCTCTTAATGCAATCTAAAAGTGCTTGTGTTAACAACATTTATTTCTGAAATGTTAAAAATAAAACTTATACCAAATTTTAACTGTGAATAAAATAATGCAAGATAAAACCACAGCAATCACTATAAAGAAGCTAATTAAAAACTCAGAAGATGATAAATATCTATGGACAGAAAGTATTAGGAAAAATCAGAAAGTTTTTTAGTAGTTAATTCCTTAAGTTTTTGACTTCAGATGCAGCATGTACCAATTTTATTCAGAAGGCAGAATTAATCTCTTTGCACAGAAGGAAAATCATTAGACAATGTTACGCGTTAAATGAAGACCCCTTACTGCATCTATTGATGCAGCGCACAGATAAATAATACAACGTTTCTGTAAAAGCCAAGAAATCTACAGAGAGTACAGAACTTTCTCGTCTCAAGCAGATATTAAAGCAATGAATGCTCTAGGTTTCTGAGTGCGGTCTTAGCTCTAAAAGAAACTTCATACTTAAGGTACAGCCAATTACTCTCATTTAATCCAATCCCAGAATTCAACAATGAATTCCTGGAATCAAGACAGTTTATCAATGCTAGTAAAGACATAAGATTCCTTCTGCATTTAGAAGGTTTGCATATACCAGAGTTATATAATTTATTCTGAAATTATTACTTAATTAAACCTTTATCTGACTGGAATCTCTAAAATCTTTCTAGTAATACAGTACTAGATTCCAGTAGTATTGATGTTATTACAAGATTAACTTTTAATTAATCTATTTTGTCAATATAGACTACAGCCACAGACCGAGTTACAATTTTTTACCAACACATATCAGAAAAGTTTAACAAAGAAATGATGGTTTTAGTTCCTTGCAATCGGGAAAATGCATAAATAAACATTATTGTTGTTGTTGTTGTTGTTGTTGTTTTTAACGTAGAGTAAGAATGCAAAAAAAAGCAATTTCTCTGTCCCAATATTTATAGTGAACACTAAAGTAACACAACTATTGTGTTTCATAATAAATTTTGAATAAATTCTTATAATAAATTATTTCTACCCACTTGTAGATTGTCAGTATTAAGTAGAATCTATAATAAAAAACAGACTTCAAATGTGCTTTATGGAAAGTCATTTAGAGAAAAAAAAAAAAAAAAAGTCAAAAGAAAAGAAAAACACTAAAAGATAATTTTAGATCTAAAATATTGTCTTACCAAGAAGTAAAATTGCTTTTTGTCAGGAGAAACTTTCCTTCATGAATATGGGAAAATAATTTCATACATTCTTGCCACAAAATTATCTGTAATCATAAGATCAGTAGTTTCTGAAAGAAAAAAAAAAAAATGTTTTAAGTGCTTAGAATATTATACTTAAAGGCAATATGAATTACTCTCTTACCCTCATGAGTATTGATTTGTATTCCACTGATGCACAAAGCAGAATAATGTTTAAGCAGTTATGACTCAGCACAAGGTCCCAAATCATTAAATGATTCAAAGGGCAATGTAGATAATTTACCATTATATATACCCATGCATTTAAGAATTACCATCTTAATTTAGAGTCTAATTAACTATTATGAACATGGGGACATTATCATTGCATAGTTTACCTGAGGTAAGAGTGTATTCGAAGATGTGCTATAAATATTTCTAGATATTCTCAGTCAGTATATTGTCATATATGTGAATATACCAGCTGAGGATCTGGTCTTTTTTTGTCCTTCAATCTCTTGGAGGTAGCTCTGTAATCCTGTGTTTGTCTCAGTCTAAATAAAAGTATTTGAGTATGTGTCAAGTGTTTCATCTTTGTTTTATTTCTTTGATTGTTTTTCTGTTTACTAAGTTTGAAAGACCTTGGTGTACATTTCTGTGGGCTGTTTTTTTTTGTTTTGTTTTGTTTTGTTTTGTTTTGTTTTTTAAATACATAAATACATATATGTGTACCATTAGGAAAAAAGGAAGTTAAACTTCTTTAAGAAGTATTTCAAGTATCTTTAAAAATGAAAGAGCTCTTAGGGTTTTTTTGGGGTTGTTTTTGTTTGTTTGCTTGTTTTTCTCTGCAGTACAGGCTACTTACTGATTAAGAACCTTTTTTGTTTTTAATTGAAAATACCCTTTGAGTTCTCCAGCTGGCTGTATCACATGTGAATTAATTAAGTCTGCTACTGTATTTTACATTGAAGACCATAAATTCTTCAGATGTTCCTTATTTACAAAGAGGGCCAAGTGAGAAGATCCTTGCCCTCAAATAGAAAGTATCTAGAAGGCAGAGTTCAATGCAGAGAAGTTTCTAGTATGAAACTCAGAGAAAACACCTATTTTCAGTAAAATCTCTTCCTTCAGTTGTGTATACCCTAAATAATAGCCTCAAATGCTAATGTTGCACAGTTTGATTATTGCATTAAATACTATTCATGCTGTCTTTTCATGTACTCTAAAATATCTCAAAATAATGTAAGTTGTTAATGATTTTGTTTTCAATTATTCTTCATGCTGGCACTAATGACTAACTAGATATAGATTTTTCTGTATTTTATCAGTATTTTCATTTCTTTAACTGAGCTGGGGGGGGGGGAAAGGAGCTTAGGTTGGATATTAGGAAGAACTTCTTTACTGAAAAGGTTGTTAGGCTTAGACTGAACGGGCTGCCCAGGGAAGTGGTTGAGTCACCAACCATGGAGGTCTTTAAAAGACATTTTGATGTAGAGCTTAGTAATATGGTTTAGTGGAGGACTGGTTAGTGTTAGGTCAGATGTTGTACTACGTGATCTTGGAGGTCTTTTCCAACCTAGATGTTTCTGTGATTCTGTGATTCTGATTCTGTAATACATTGTAATATTTCAAACACATTTGGTAAGAAGACAAAAAGTACATTAAAAATGAAGACAACAATCTGCAACTAACTAAATACATTGTTTTTGGGCTACTAAACGATGTAGCAATTTCACAGAATCACAGAATCACAGAATGTCTAGGTTGGAAGAGACCTCAAGATCATCGAGTCCAACCTCTGACCTAACGCTAACAGTCCCCACTAAAACATATCCCTAAGCTCTACATCTAAACGTCTTTTAAAGACTTCCAGGGATGGTGACTCCACCACTTCTCTGGGCAGCCTGTTCCAATGCCTCACAACCCTTTTGGTAAAGAAGTTCTTCCTAACATCTAACCTAAAACTCCCCTGGCGCAACTTTAGCCCATTCCTCCTCGTCCTGTCACCAGGCACGTGGGAGAACAGACCAACCCCTACCTCGCTGCAGCCTCCTTTAAGGTATCTGTAGAGAGCAATAAGGTCACCCCTGAGCCTCCTCTTCTCCAGGCTGAACAAGCCCAGCTCCCTCAGCCGCTCCTCGTAGGACTTGTTCTCCAGGCCCCTCACCAGCTTCGTTGCCCTTCTCTGCACCCGCTCAAGCACCTCGATGTTCTTCTTGTAGCGAGGGGCCCAAAACTGAACACAGTACTCAAGGTGCAGCCTCACCAGAGCTGAGTACAGGGGCACAATCACTTCCCTAGACCTGCTGGCCACACTGCTTCTGATACAAGCCAGGATGCCATTGGCCTTCTTGGCCACCTGAGCACACTGCTGGCTCATATTCAGCCGACTATCCACCATCACTCCCAGGTCCTTCTCTGCCTGGCAGCTCTCCAACCATTCCTCTCCCAGCCTGTAGCTCTGCTTGGGGTTATTGCGCCCCAGGTGGAGGACCCGGCACTTGGCCTTGTTGAACTTCATACAGTTGACCTCAGCCCATTGGTGCAGCCTATCCAGATCCTACTGCAGAGCTTTCCTACCCTCAAGCAGATCGACACACGCAGCTAACTTGGCGTCTTCTGCAAACTTACTGAGGGTGCACTCAATGCCCTCATCCAGATCATTGATGAAGATATTAAAGAGGACCGGCCCCAGCACCGAGCCCTGGGGGACGCCACTAGTGACTGGCCTCCAACTGGACTTGACTCCATTTACCACGACTCTTTGGGCCCGGCTATTCAGCCAGTTTCTAACCCAACGAAGCGTGTGCCAGTCCAAGCCAAGAGCAGCCAGTTTCTTGAGGAGAATGCTGTGGGAGACGGTGTCAAAAGCCTTGCTGAAGTCAAGGTAGACCACATCCACAACCTTTCACTCATCCACCCATTGCGTCACTTTGTCATAGAAGGAGTCTGTTATTACCTGTTTCTGCTTGAAATGTTGAACAGAAGAGTTACTAATGATTGTCAAGATTACAACAGTTAATAGGTGGACAGAATGATGTAGAAAACTAGAAAAGTATAGGCACTGATTTTCATTGTCTAAGGTAATATAGGCATTACATACCGTGCTAAAAAGTAGTAATCCTGGCTGATAAGATAATGTGGGAGTAAAACTCAGAAAAATGCTTCTACATCTCATTTACTTCATTCAAATCCAGAATTTACACACATAATTAAAGTTAGCTATCACTGCAAAAGAAATTTCAGGAGTTACTCTATATAACAGCTAAAGTAAACTTCTTTTAAAGCTGAACTGTAAATCTGTGATATCATGAATGCAATGATATACCACCATTTGGTTTGTAGTTTATATCCCCTAGAAAGAGAAAATTAGTGCTATAATTCTTCTTCATCAAAGCTTTATGTTTTAAGGACTTTTAGTTTAAAAATAAAATGAAATTAAAAGAGTTGTCTTTCATATTCAAAATACAAAACCAAAATAACTCCAAATAAGATAGTAAGTTAATAACCAAAATAAGATAGTAAGTTAAAACTGAACAAAATTGAATTCCTACAATTTTCTTTCATGTTAATGATGGATAGATAGATAGATGACAGATAGATATATACAGATATAGATAACATAGATAGATTAGAGATAGAGATAGAGATAGAGATAGAGATAGAGATAGAGATAGAGATAGAGATAGAGATAGAGATAGACAATATAAATTTAGATATACATGTAGATTATAGATACAGATATAGATAGATATAGATATAAATAGATGATGACATAGATAGATAGATAGATAGATAGATAGATAGATAGATAGATCATAGAATTATTTAGGTTGGAAATACCCAGAAGATCATCAAGTCCAACTAACATGAAACATTACCAAGTTCATTACTAAAGCGTGTTCCTAAGTGCCACATCCACAGGTCTCAAATACCTATAGGAATGACAACTCTATCACTTCCCTGGGTAGCCTGTTCCAGTTTCTAACCACTGTTTCCATGAAGAAATTCTTCCTGACATCTAATCATAACCTCCCTTGATGCAGGTAGTTTCCATGTGTGGTGTAAATGCCTGAAGTAACTAGGAAAATAAAACTAACATTCACATTTTTAAGGAAAAGGTACAGCATTGAAGAGGCTTTCAGGGTAGGGCATAACTGCTTTATCTGAGTGTTCCCTAGGCTCCCAGCCTTAGATGCTATTGCGCTGGGGAAACTTGGTGTGCTAGCTCTAAGGAACAGCACGGAGCATAGAGTGGAGTGGAGACACCACGGCTAGGCTCTGTAATCAGATGGGACCTCGATTGTTCTTGTGCACAAAGCTGCACTTTTTGCCACCCTAAGCCAAAGACCTGTCATGTTTTGACAAATGCTGTACCCTAGTGTACTTTTTGCTCATTATAATATCATTATAATACCAAAACACACCTCCATCCCAAAAGCTACCCGCCTCCAAGGTGCAACCACCCCTCACTGAGCATGCGCTCTGAATTTCTCGGAGCCTATTACTTTAAACGGAGACGGGAAAACTTTACACCAATCATAACTAAGATATGCTTGACTAAAGCCACTCAAGCTCCACCTAAAAGATAGAAAATAATATAAATTGGCCCAAGAGAAAGGGGATGTTAGGGAAGATACCACCGTCAGGGGAGATACCATCCCGAGGACGACATCCTTAGGACCTCCTGACTCCTGGGATCAGTCGATGGGCTGAGCCTCTCTTCCCCCCCCATTGGGACGCCTTTGGGTGAGATCTGAATACTTGCTTATAAACCTCTATAGAGTCTTTGATCCTTTTAACGCGTTTATTTCTAGGCTGCGCACCTGTAACACCTGTAACATCTATAACATCTGTAACACCTGTAACATCTATAACATCTGTAACATCTGTAACATCTATAACATCTGTAACACCTGTAACACCTGTAACATCTATAACATCTGTAACACCTGTAACATCTGTAACACCTATAAACACCTGTAACATCTATAACATCTATAACACCTATAACACCTGTGTATTTTATGCATACTAGCTTGCTTTTGCAGACAGTCACTATCGCCGGCAATCCAGAAGAACCTGATTATCTGTTGCTGTAATAAACCATACTTGATTGCATTGTGATAACTCTCATTGAGTGCAACGAGGGTGAGGGTGGTTATCCGTGATAGTTCAGTGTTCTGAATCTAACCAGACCCCCAGGCGGTTAATGCATTTTTGGTGAATGTCCGAACGGACCCCCAGATGGTTAATGCATTTTTGGTGAATGTCTGAATGGACCCCCAGGCCGTTAATGCGTTTTTGGTGAATGTCTGACTGGACCCCCAGACGGTTAATGTGTTTTTGGTGAATGTCCGACTGGACCCCCAGACGGTTAATGTGTTTTTGGTGAATGTCCGACTGGTTCAGTACCCTGAATCTGACCGGGCCCGTAACGGTTAATCAGCTACACCCCTTAACGTGACACCATGCATCTAATCTCTTGTTACCTGAGAAAGGAGACTGACACCCACCTCACTGAGACCTCCTTTTAGGCAGTTTTAGACAGAAATGCAGTCTCCTTTCAGCCTCCTTTTCTTAAGACAAAATAGCTCCAGTTCTCAGCAACTCTTCACATCTTTTCTAACCACTCTTCCACAAGTCTATACCACTGCAAGGGGTTGTTATGACTCAAGTGCAGGACCCAGCACTTAGTCTTGTTGGATGCCTTACAAGTAAACATGGCCTCTTGACTCAGCTCAAGTAAGCATGGCCTCTTGATCTGCAGATCCCTCTGCAGAGACATCCTACCATCAAGCACGTCAACACTCCTGCACAACTTGGTGTTGTCTGCAGACTTACAGACAGTGCACTCAGTCCCCACATCAAGATTGTTAATAAAAAATATTAAACAAAACTGACCCCATTACTGAGCCCTGGGAAACACCACTTGTGTCAGACTGGCAAACAGATTTAACTCCATTCACAACACTTTGAGATTGGCCATTCAGCCATTTTTTTACCCAGTGAACAGTATATCCATTCAAGCCATGAGCAGCCAGTTTCTTCAGGAGGATGTTGTGGGACAGTACCAAATGCTTTGCTAAAGTCTAAGCAGGCAACATGCACATCACAGAGATGATATAGATATATAATGTTCTGTCTGATTTTTGTCTTAAGTTCTACCTCACATCTGTAATGACTGGGTCACTTCACATTTGTAATGACTGGGACATAATAACCGTGAATACACATTACATAATTCACATTCCTAGACAGATCAAAGAAAGGTTCCAGGTTTATCAGTTTGAGTCAAATACAGGGTCCTTTTGAAAGATTTGCAGACATAGAATTACAAAAAAAAAAAATAATAATAATGATTTTGTACTATATATAAAGGAAAATAAATATCATTTTAACTTAAATACAATGGACTTCTAATGGAACTCAAGAAGGAGAACAGACCATGTGAATGATCTGAATGACTGGCTGTGAGGCTGGTGCCATGCTCTAGGTTTTGGGTGCTCTGGTCTTGGATGCACTTTTGAGAGAGATAGTATACTGATACTAGATGGGGATCAGCTGACCAGGTGGGAAAGAGTGTTCTGTTCAGTAAGGTGTCTGCACTTATCATGAAGGCTTTAAGCTAGATGTGGCTGGTGAAGGGGATTCAGCTCTGAATGAAGAAATCGTACCTAAGAACATTGTCACTCTAAGAAACAACAGGAAAATACTTGTGAATGTCCCAAAATCATCAGGAGGGGTTCTTCTGGAAAAATGATGTGATTGATAGCCCATATGCAGTGCCTTTATGGCAACGCATGCCACATAGGACACAAGAAAGAGTTGGGAACCATGGTGCAATTAGACAAATATGACCTGATTGTTATCATGAAAATGTGGTGGGATGGATCACATACTGGAACACTGGAACAGAAAGCTACAAACTCTTCAGAAGAGATATACAGGGAAGGAAAGGAGAGTGCATTGCCCTCTACATTTGGGAAGGGATTTATTGTGAAGAGTTGCCTCTGAGAAACAGGCACAGAGAGGTTAAGAGCTTGTGGGTGAGAGTTAAGAACCACACCAAGAAGGACACCTTGTGGTCAGGGTCTACTGCAGGCTGCCTGATCAAGGGGAACCTGTGGATGAGGACTTCTGGCTTCCACTACACAAAGCATCATACTTGCACACTCTCATCCTGATGAGGGACTTCAAACACACAGATGTCTGCTGGGAAAGCCACGTGGCGGGCAGTAAGCCATCTGGAAGATTCCTTGAGTGTATTGAGGTTAACTTTCTGGTCGAGGTGCTGGACAAACCAACCAGAGGAGAAACACTACTTGACCAATGTGGATGAATTCATCAGGGGTCAAGACTTGAGGAATTGTTGGCTGCAGTGATCATGCCGTGGTTGGGTTAGTGATCTTAAGGAATATGGGCCTGGCAAAGAACAAAGTCAGGATCCTGAGCTTCTGAAGAGGAAACTTCCAGCTATTTGATCTTAATTTTATTTATTTTCTTGGGTACAAACATTACTTTTTTTTTTTTTTTTTTTTTTTTTCCCCTCAGATTTTCCACTTACAGGTTTTTAAGTTTCTACATATATATATATTAATGTGGCTGCTGTTGAAGAGTGTGGGAATGAATTGTTGAATGTGGGATTTTTTTTCTTTGCAGTATGTGGGAAATTTATTTTAAATTGTGTATCTTTAATTGTACTCATACTTACGGAAGCCATCCCATAAGTCATGTGAAGGGAACAGCATGTTGGCACATAGAGCATATTCTCCCACGTGCCTGGTGACAGGACGAGGGGGAATGGGCTTAAGTTGAGCCAGGGGAGTTTTAGGTTGGATGTTAGGAAGAACTTCTTTACCGAAAGGGTTGTTAGACATTGGAACAGGCCGCCCAGGGAAGTGGTGGAGTAACCATCCCTGGAAGTCTTTAAAAGATGTTTAGATGTAGAGCTTAGGGATATGGTTTAGTGGGGACTGTTAGCGTTAGGTCAGAGGTTGGACACGATGATCTTGAGGTCTCTTCCAACCTAGAAATTCTGTGATTCTGTGATATGTAGAGCTGTGCTTACAGTAAATCAAAATGAGAGCCTGAAAATCAAAAACATTTATATGAGTTTATTTCTTAGATGGCACATGCTCCTAAAAATGCATTCAGGCTAGAACTATAAATATGCTGGGCTTGACTTTAGAATCAGTAGTTTGATAATGTTTCAAACCAACATTGGATTATGTGCTCTAGTAAAGAAAAAGAACAAACTGAGAAAACAAAAATTAAAAGAATATTACCACATGCACATCCCTTAACACACATCTTTTCAATGATTACTTTGTCCATTAATAATTTCATTGCAATGCTACAAGCTCTACCTTTTATTTCCAGTGAGATGGACATACGTACTTTTAAAGTAAAGTGCCCTTATGCTGATTACGGTTATAAAACTATTATCTTACTCTCTTACATATTCTGTTCAGTAAGATTCATGGTTGATAAATGTCACAATGTTGATTTCAGTTTATGAATATTAAGGTCTTCTAATTTAGTTTTAATTGGTTCTCCTAAAAATGACAACACATCACAGATCCCCTAGAATAATATATTCTATGTGAAGGTAATTATGTTAATGGATTTGTTTTAGCATGAAGTCTACACATCTCTACCAGCTTCTCATTTGCAATAGTACGCATTGAATTATGATCACCATTTGCCTAACCAGTATTGAACTTTATGGGATTTACCTTCTTGTTCTAATACATTGTGTGGTAGAATTCTAGAAAGAAGGGCATTTAATCACTTTTAATCACATTAAAAGGTGACAATTGAGAAGTAAGGACTGATGAAAAGGCCTCATTTGTTTTGCTCTTTTCTTGCTTGTGAAGACAAAGTTGGAATTAAATTCACTTTTCAGAGGGAACTGACAGTGAAATAGTAAACCTTGTAAGTCTTCATCATCATTTCATTTTTGGTTTAGGAGGTTGATCCCAGGCACATTTCACCCCCAGCTTGATTCAAGTTCTCCACAACATCCTGTTTGGAACTGGAGGGGATTAAAAATCATTACTATACCTTGATTAGATGCAACTGACATGATATTTTAGGAGAAGATGGATGGAAACTACAGGTTTCCCAGAGAAAGTATGCTTTTATTTATTTTATGATATTTTTTTTAAGTTGGATTTCTTTTTTTTTTTGTTTATTTTGTTTGTTTGATTCCATGATACAGACTGATACCAGTGGAGATACATAGGGAAAGAATTAAAATTCCTGGTAGCAGGAATTAATCAACAGGGAAAAAAAAAAAAAAAAAAAAAAAAAATCCTTAAAACTTCATTTGTCTTTCTCTCTTTATTTCTTCCATCATTTTTTTTGATAGTTTTTAATATAAAAATGATTCTTTTAACTTTCATTCTGTTTTTGTTCTTCTTACACTTAATTTCCACTAACACTGAAAGACAGCATAAACAACATTGAAAAGAATGTGTTGATTTTTAGAGCAGAAGACCGTTTTTGAGAGTGTGCATGGGATCATTCCAGTAGCTAACTTTAAGCAGGAAAACTCTTGTTGACTCATTAGAGACATTTACTTATAAAGCAACAAGAAAGCAAGGAGCAGAAAAAAATATTTGGATGATTTTTTTTTTTCAAATTATTTTTCCAGCAGAATTTAGTAAAAAAAAAAAAATTTTGGAGAACAGAGGTGAGTAGTCTGATAACAGTGAAGTGAGCACCTTCATAAGTAGCTCAGAGAATTTATGGAGCCTTCAGCCTTGGAAATATTCAAAAGACTGGGCAATCTGCTGTGAGTCATCCTGCATGAGCAACTAATTGGAAAAGGTGATATCTACAGAGGTGCCTTCCCTCCTCAACCATTCTGTGATTCTGAGTTTGTTAAGGGCTCATAGGTAACAGATCTGCTGTTCACAGTATTTTGGTCTTCTGTCTCTTAGTTATTAAGATTCCTTTCCCTTGATAATTTATCCAAGTAAAATTCATTTCACTAATTCATTTGAAAAAGCTGAGTAGTTAATCCTGTTTATTTTCAAAACACTTCGGGGTTTAATGTTGTCACGGAACTTCAACACTAATAAAATGTGATTGATGACATCAAATACATGTTGTTGTTTTGCAATACAATCACAATATATTTATCATCCAATTCTGATCAGAACACTGTATGACTAACATAATATGGTGTCAAGACAAAATATTTTAACAAAAAATGCCTCAAAATAACTTTTTATGAGAAAGATTTCACAGTACAGAAGTCAGTATTGTGGACTGATGCATTGGGTTTACATGGCAAGATTGTGGTAGTCGGGAGTGCTGTAAGTGTAGTTTCTGTGAGCAGAGCCCAGCAGCTGTCCCATGTCTGAGAGGAGCCAGATCCTGCTCCTTCAAAAGGGACCTGCTGCTGGCTAGAGCTGGACTATTAGCAATGCTTTTTTGTTTTTTTTTTTTTTTTTTTTTTTTTTGTTGTTTGTTTCTTTTTTAGTTTTAGTCACTGTTATAGTTTGATAGTAAAAGGCAACAAATTATATTAATCTCCTTTCGTTGAGTCTGTTTTCCCTGTGACAGCAATTGCTGTGTGATCCTTATCTCAACCCATGAACCTCATTTCATTATATATTCTCCCTCTCTTCATTTGAGGAGGCAATGTGGTAGAGTTTAGCTGCCCATCAGTGTGAAATCACCACAAATGAATCACTGTCTTCATTTAAGGTTAACCTAGTTAGACAGCCTACACATCTTTGCATACTGGTGCGGGTCATGAGGGTAGCTAACCCCCAGAAAAAACTTCCATTGTCCTGTTGAAATCCAGCTGCCTGTGAAGTGTTCCTTTCCAATTCTCATGTCTACCCTCCACCCTCTACTTCTGCATTTTATAAGGGAAAAATGTATATTTGATACAGAGCTTCTGCATTACAGCTGAGGAAAATAATGTGACGATAAATTATTATCATATTATAATAGCCCTTGGTTGTAAATCAGCCAACCCAATGATTATTGTGATGTTTTTTTGTTGTTGTTGTTGTTTTGTTTTGTTTGTTTGTTTGTTTGTTTTTGTTTGTTTGTTTTGTTTTTGTTTTGTTTTGTTTTGTTTTTGTTTGTTTGTTTGTTTTTCTTCTTTCTGCCACAGGCTCAAACACAAACTAGAGCACATAGTACCTTTTCCAAGGTTGTACCACATTTCAGAATCCAGAATCACAGAATCATCTAGCTTGTAAGAGACCTCCAAAATCACCTAGTCCAACTTCTGACCTAACACTAACAAGTCCTCCACTAAACCATATTACTAAGCTCTACATCAAAACATCTTTTAAAGACCTCCAGGGATGGTGACTCAACCACTTCCCTGGGCAGCCTGTTCCAATGCCTAACAACCATTTCAGTAAAGAAATTCTTCCTGACATCCAACCTAAAACTCCCCTGGTGCATCTTTAGCCCATCCCCCCTCGTCCTGTCACCAGGCACATGGGAGAATAGACCAACCCCTACCTCGCTACAGCCTGACTTAAGGTACTTATAAAGAGCAATAAGGTCACCCCTGAGCCTCCTTTTCTCCAGGCTGAACAAACTCAGCTCCCTCAGCCACTCCTCATAAGACTTGTTCTCCAGACCACTCACCAGCTTTGTTGTCCTTCTCTGGACTTGCTCAAGCACCTCGATGTCCTTCTTGTAGCGAGGGGCCCAAAACTGAACACAGTACTCGAGGTGTGGCCTCACCAGAGCTGAGTACAGGGGGACAATCACTTCCCTAGACATGCTGGCCACACTGCTTCTTATACAAGCCAGCATGTTGTTGGCCTTCTGAGCACACTGCTGGCTCATATTCAGCCGACTATCCACCATCACTCCCAGGTCCTTCTCTGCCTGGCAGCTCTCCAACCATTCCTCTCCCAGCCTGTAGCACTGCTTGGGGTTGTTGTGCCCCAGGTGCAGGACCCGGCACTTGGCCTTGTTGAAGTTCATACAGTTAGCCTCAGCCCATCGGTCCAGCCTATCCAGATCCTCCTGCAGAGTCTTCCTACCCTCAAGCAGATTGACACATGCACCTAACTTGGTGTCATCTGCGAACTTACTGAGGGTGCACTCAATGCCCTCATCCAGATCATCGATAAAGATATTAAAGAGGACCGGCCCTAGAACTGAGCCCTGGGGGACTCCACTAGTGACTGGCCTCCAACTGGATTTGACTCCATTCACCACGACTCTTTGGGCCTGGCTACTCAGCCAGTTTCTAACCCAATGTAGTGTATGCCAGTCAATACAGTTTGCGTATTCTCTCAGCTCTCAACTACAGCCTGCACCTCCCTACTTTCCTAAGTATCTAGACATTGCCAACCAAAAGGAAGTCTAAAGAAGTCTTCCTCAAAAATTATACAATAGGAAGAAAATACTGAAAGTGAAAGCTGACATCAGTCCATAGGTTAAATCTGCTCTAGAACTGAAAAACACACAATGACATTGCCAACAGTTTATAGGTTGTATACTTTAAATATTCTTCAAAACGTTAATAACTAATGAAGTATGCGTTAACTACTTTTGTCATTATATTATACTAAACAAGAACATTATATTATACAAAACAAAAGCAATTTGTCTTCAGAGTATTTTAAGATGATATCTAATGTTGCTTACATTGGAATTCAAATGTGCAGGAGTATTCCTTGAAGAGGATTTTTAAAAGGGATTTAACTGGGAAAAAAAAAAAAAAAAAAAAAAAAAAAACATTTCCACTGAAGATATTTAAAATGTGATTGCTAAGCAGCTAACCTTTTATTTTGTGTCATATTTTCTCTCAAGTCTACTGAGAATAATGGCCGCTTGTATCTCTAATGAGCATTGTAACAGTTTACCTTTCAATGTGACTTCTCTTAAAACATTTTAGTTATTCTCTAAAATGTTAACATTTACACTGAGCTAAACTGCTTTAGAAATTATAGTTTTGACATAGTAATGAAAATGTGCAATTAAACCATCCAAAGCCAAAATGTCCACTTGTAGGTGTACTAGCAGATAATTTGGTCTCTTATTCTAAAGAAAACAAGACTTCTATCAACAGATGATGTCAAATTAATAGGAGGAGAAATTGTCACCCATTTTACAAATGAAATAGTTTTGTAACAGTAATAAAATATGGAACTTTTAATATCCCAGTGTTTTGTTTCACTAGAAGTTATTTTATTTTGCAATGTATGAAATAATTCATATATTGGATTTCGCTATCATGAACTTAAAATAATGGCATTAATATCTTAGACCTACTTTTGATTTGTGCTTCTTTCATTCAAGCTTCATAGTTAGCCAAAATTGTACAAGAAAATCTGAAAATTAGTGAAAATAAGTTGTTACTTACTATTGTTGTTGGACCTGGTATATTTGCAAGGGCAGATTTCCATGTACCTTTTATATACATCGATTCTCTATTTCCATTTTAGGGAAACAGAAAAAATGAAGAAAATGAAGACATGAAATCAAAACAGAGAACAAATTTCAAGATTTATTTCCTAGGCATTTCAAGAGAAACTGCTGACTGAACTACCACATACCTGACATAAACAGGATTAGTTCTGTGGTATAGTACTAGACAAATCTACCTTACAGTGCTGTTCCTTGAAGTCTATTCAAACCACAGTCAGTAGTAACAACTCTCTAAGTCAGATAATCTTTTTGTCTTGGGCACATACTCAGGAAATGCAAAATATCTAATGGAAGAACTTGTTTTATTGCCCTGCTTTCAGTTCTAGTGCTATATTTGCAACTGTTATAGTGCAAACTCACAAGCACTTCCTCCAAATCTTTTATACAATCTATTTCAGAATGACAGTCTAAATGAATTCAAATGCATAAGACACTGATTCCCGGAATGTTAACATATATTTACCCATATTTTTCAGCTCATAACAGAAGAGGAACTTCTAAATGCATTAGCTAAATAATGTGCCATTTTGAAAGCAAATGTTTACTTTTAACTTGTTAGCACATGTTGATGTAAAAATGAGAGATGACAAAAGTCAATTAAAGGCTCTCTGAGCACAACAGTTGAGAAATATTTACACATTTTTCCCAAATATGTAGTTAGGTATCCAGATGAAGTCAGTGTGAAGACTGCTCTGAATTGTTGTCAATATGTTGAATATTTCTACCTAATCTTAAAAATCTCTGTGGTCATTCAGCCAGTTGTCTAATAGCATTGGCTGGTACTGTAGCTTAGAGTCTTAATTAGTGATTTTCCTCCATGGAAAATGACCATGTCTCACAAATACAAGTGCTGTTTCCAAAATATATGAAATGTTTATTTTAATTGTATGCTATTTCTGTATTTATTTGTTTATTTTTGATTTAGTTAATCTGCAATTAACTGAAAGGCAAAAAAAAAAAAAAAAAAAAAAAAAAAAAAAAAAAAAGGTCAATGTTTTGTCTAATTTGGATTGGGTAGGCAGCTAAATAGCTAAGTTCCACCTCAGCTGCTCTCTCACTTCCACTCCTCAAATGGAAAGGGGGAGAAACTACAATGCAAATGGCTCAAGGGTTGAGATAAGGATGGGGACATCGCTCAACAATTACCATGAAGGTCAAAACAGACTCAGAGTAGGAAGATAGTAAGATTTAATGCCTGATACTGACAAGCTAGAGAAGTGAGAAACAAAAGAAAGACACAAAAATGCCTTCTCCTGAGTGGCACAGGGGAATGGGGGAGTGGGGGCTGTGGTCAGTCTATAGCGTTTTGTCTCTGCTGCTCCTTCACAGTCCCTCTCTGCCCCTGCTCCCCATGGGGTCCCTCCCACAGGATGTCGTCCTTCCCAAACTGAGCCTGCGGGGGCTGTCCACAGGCAGCGGCTCTTCAGGAACTGCTCTCACACGGCTCCATCCCACGGGGCCCATCCACCCCACAGGCGCACGGATCCCTCACGGGTGGGCGGCAGCTCCTCCCAGACCCCCTGCTCCTGCGGGGGCTCCTCTCCACGGGCTGCAGCTCCAGCCCGGGGCCTGCTCCTGTGGGGGCTCTCCATGGGCTGCAGCCTCCTCCAGACCACATCCACCTGCTCCACCAGGGGCTCCTCCACCCATGGGGGGGCTGCAGCGTGGAGATCTGCTCCATGTGGGACCCATGGGCTGCAGGGGGAGCCCCACTAGGGGCCTCTCCCTGCACAGGCTGCAGGGGAGCTGCTGCTGCCTGCCTGGAGCACCTCCTGCCCTCCTGCTGCACCCACCTGGGGGCTGCAGGGCTGCTTCGCACTCCTCACTCTCTCCCAGCTGCTGTTCCCCAGCAGCTGTTTTCCATTTCTTCAATCTGCGCTCACAGAGGTGCAAACAACATCTCTTATTGGCTCAGCTCTGGACAGCGGTGGGGCTCTTACGTAACATGGGGCAGCTTCTGGATTCTTCTCACAAAAGCCATCCCTGCAGCCCCCTGCTACCAAAACCTAGTCACAAAACCCTCTATAAATGTGTAATGCTGTTGCACTTTTTTTTTTTTTATGAGAAATTACCTCCCTCAAACTCAAAAAAAGTACTATTCAAATATGGTAGCAATAAAATAAGAAAAATCCTAGCTTTCTTCCATGCTTGGATTCATACTAATTGCAATGTTTGGAACGGGTTGTATATTAGCCTACAGCTGTTTCCCTACCTTACAGCTGAAGCTCACCTTCTGGAATTGCCTTATGAAATTGCTTACAACTAGCTCCGTATCATTGACTACTGACACTGTTGTCAATTCCTTTGTTTTAGTTTTCTTTCCTCAGTTTTAGGTTATTCTTTTTACTCTTCTTCATCTCCTTCCACAGGGTAGCTCAGAATGTCACTCAATTGGGATGAAAGCAGAAATAGTTAAATGACCATTTTAATGACAATTTTAAATCATTGCTGTTTAACACAGCACCCTCAAATACACAAATGTCGTTGACTAGAAGAATCTGCAAATCTAGAAGAATCTACAAATAAGAATCAAAAATGTCTTTTTGCAGAGTTACAATGAATCTGAGGAATTTTTTTGTTAATGAGATTACTTTCTCCAACAGATAACACACACACACAAATAAAATACAATAAAATAAAATTAAATAAAATCAAGCATAACTATTGTAATGCTGTGTAATGAAGTAGCCAGGACAGAAAAAAAAGAAGCTACAGCTTGCTAAAGCATTTCCTTTTTCTCAAGCATTATGACTAAACGACAGTAAACCCTCTGTTGCTTGGATATGCCCCAAAATTAGAGGCCAAGATAAAGCCTATTTGAACATGCAATTCAGAATCTCTTAGCCAAATGGCAGTGCTTACCTCCTCAGTATCCTAGTTTCCAACTATCCTTTGGCTCTGTAATATGAGAAAATATTTTAAATCTGGTTCTTGAGAAAAGACCGGAGGAATTTTTACTTCTTCATTCAATCATCTATAATACTTGTGATTTTTGCAGAGAACATTTAGTATAATATTTCTGTAGCACTGCCAGTGTGTTAGCTTATGCTGATGAAAAATGGAAAGAGAGGAAAAGGGTGCGCATTCCAAAACGGAGAAACTGAGAGTAAAAAGCCAAATTAAAATTTAAAAAAAAAATATATATATTTTTTCTGTTTCTTTGTCTCTTTTTGTATGTGTTTTCTGTTTATTCTTTACATATATATATATATTAGACTTTATTGTTGTGACTATTTCTGTCCATATAGATCACAAACTGATATAGTTACAAGTATACAAAACAAAAACTAGCTACATATCTAGCTACATATACACAACACAATATGGTCACATCATTATAACATACATTTCATCTACTTGTTGAAAATCCCATTAAAAAAAAGAAAAAAAAAAAAAAAAGAGCTGAAACCTGAGTATTCTCATTGTTTTCAGCAATGAAGTGCAATTTGATAAACAAAAAACCCAATATGTAAATCTAAGAATACAATTATTTTCTTTGTCAATACAGGGTCCCGATAACGTCCCTTGATGGAAACTATTGTCACAATCCTCCTTTGGCATGTATTCATAGAAAAGAAGAAAAAAAAAAAAAAGTATTCTTAATATACCTTATGTGTTTTGCACTTTAGAATACTTTAAACCACCTCCACCTGCACTACTTTATACATGAAATAATATTTCATACATGCATGCTTACTCTTGCTTATTTATTCACTTGGACTGAATAAAGTAAAAATTACATCTGTTAAGAGAGGGGAAAAAAAAAACAGACACATTTAAAACCAACAAGAATTTGTATGATCACAGCTATTTCCTCTATTATAAGTGCATTAGTTGTATGTGGAAAACAAAACAAAAAAAGGCATCATCTTGTAGGTTTATTGTTATAAATGTATACTGTGACTGAATTTCAACCAGTAGTGCTTTATGTGAAGAATGAATTAGTTCCATTATTACATGTTCAACTAACATTGTAAGTCAAATGAAAAGAATTTGTGTTTACAATTTATTTTACATTGTTGTTTGCATATACGTGATGGAGGAAAATTAAAAGTCATTCAGCCAATCAGTGCTCTCTCTGTGAATGAACTAAAAGAAATGTAACTGTTTTGTTGGGTTTGGGGGTCTTTTTTGTTTATAAAATCTTAGAGAGATCTCATTTAATAACTAAGACAGTTTAGTCATGTCTCAAGTGCCAAGTTTTCATGACAAAAAAAATAATTTGAATCTTTGAGTTGTAGGCAGCTTGCTTTTGCTTTTTTTTTTTTTTCAGTCTGAACTTTGCAAATCTTGCCTTGAGCCGCATTTTGCAATTCATGTAAATGGTTTATAGCTGTGCTCACACTGCAGTCTTTCCAGGCAGCAGCATCTGTGTGAAAGTTTGTGTATGTATAGGTGTGGGGGTGCATTTCGAGAAAATCTTTCCATTTACAAGTAAATTTTGGTCAACAGGTTCTATCAGATTTAGTATATTCACTATGCTTTATATATATATATATATATATATATATATATATATATATATATATATATATCACAGAATCACAGAATTTTCTAGGTTGGAAGAGACCTCAAGATCATCGAGTCCAACCTCTGACCTAACGCTAACAGTCCCCACTAAACCATTTCCCTAAGCTCTACATCTAAACGTCTTTTGAAGACTTCCAGGGATGGTGACTCCACCACTTCCCTGGGCAGCCTGTTCCAATGCCTAACAACCCTTTCAGTAAAGAAGTTCTTCCTAACATCTAACCTAAAACTCCCCTGGCTCAACTTAAGCCCATTTCCCCTCGTCCTGTCACCAGGTACGTGGGAGAACACACCAACCCCCACCTCGCTACAGCCTCCCTTGAGGTACCCATAGAGAGCGATAAGGTCGCCCCTGAGCCTCCTCTTCTCCAGGCTGAACAAGCCTAGCTCCCTCAGCCGCTCCTCGTAGGACTTGTTCTCCAGGCCCCTCACCAGCTTCGTCGCCCTTCTCTGCACCCGCTCAAGCACCTCCATGTCCTTCTTGTAGCGAGGGGCCCAAAACTGAACACAGTACTCGAGGTGCGGCCTCACCAGAGCTGAGTACAGGGGGACAATCACCTCCCTAGACCTGCTGGTCACACTGTTCCTGATACAAGCCAGGATGCCGTTGGCCTTCTTGGCCACCTGAGCACACTGCTGGCTCATATTCAGCCGACTATCCACCATCACTCCCAGGTCCTTCTCTGCCTGGCAGCTCTCCAACCATTCCTCTCCCAGCCTGTAGCTCTGCTTGGGGTTATTGCGCCCCAGGTGGAGGACTCGGCACTTGGCCTTGTTGAACTTCATGCAGTTGACCTCAGCCCATCGGTGCAGCCTATCCAGATCCTCCTGCAGAGCTTTCCTACCCTCAAGCAGATCGACACACGCACCTAACTTGGTGTCATCTGCGAACTTAGTGAGGGTGCACTCAATGCCCTCGTCCAGATCATACATATATATATGTATGTATATCTATAATAGAGAAAGTCTAACCTCCTGTGTACCTCTGGGTAAACTTTCAAAGATGAACATTTAATCTTTATCTACAGTGTGTGAAAATAGGAAGATGTACACCCAACATAGAAGCATATATATTCTTCTGCATTGTTCCAAAGCGGTTCCCTTCTAAATCATGGCCATGTGATCCTGAGAAACTCTTACTTCACAGTTTTCATTTTTTGAAGAAACATATTATTTGATTTCTTGAAACAATAAATTTACAGACAGTTGACAGAAGAGAAAATTTTTTCAGACACACATTTTTGGATAACTAACGCCCATAAAATGTAAAAACAGTCACATAAGACTAGTCAATTAAGCTTAGCAGGTTTGTTTAGATGGGTTACAAATCTTCTCTCTTTCATAAATGAAAGCAATCTGTAGATTATTCAAAATCAAGTTAAATGAAGAAGCTGTGTTTCTATACATCTGGTCTTGAAGAAATCAGGTGTTAACCAACTCTTTATAGGTCAAAACCTGGAGTGACATATGGTATACTGGGAAGATGACACTCACCTGTTGTGGTAGTATAGTGTTACCACTTTGCTGTATGAAGTCAGACAAAACACACCACATTTCTAGTCCCAGACCTGCAGCCCCATGGATCTCATAAAAACATGAAATGGAAGTCATCTTCCCATAGACAGCAGAATGGGAAAAGACAAAACTTCACATTTTCCTCTTCTGTAGCACATCCCATATGCAATTGAAAGACAGGTTCATACACACATACATATATATATACATATATATATTGCTCATACTCCTACATATAAGCAATACTACTACAACCATGGCAAAGAAAAGGAAATTAGACTATCTTATCGCGAGTTTGATTTGAATTTTAGAAAGTATTTGAATAACTCATTCTCTGTGAAACTCTGACCCTGATCATTATCCCACCAATAAGTGAAGATGAAAACTGATGTCCTCAATACAAAATCCAAGAAGATCCTGAACCTGTAAGTACTTTTCAGCAGTTAACTGGAATATGATTAAATCTTTATGTTAGGTTAAATGGTGAACAATTCTCCATATTTTTAAGGGAACTTTTACATCAACAAAGATAACAAAGAGATTGAAAGGCTTGATTGGCAAACACAAAATTAAACACATATTTCTGGTGTATTATATAAAATCACTGACAATGAAAAAAATAAATTACACCAATTATTAGAATTATATTAAATAAACTCTTAAAGACTGTTTATGTTTAACACATTATTATATTTTTATATAAATTCATATTTGCTGTATATAATTTTGCATTCAATAGCAGCTGCTCATGTAAAATGATATTTCTGTAGACAAGTGGTGTTGTGCTAGCTTTGGTTGAAGATACAATTTTAGTTTTCTCTTTACTCAGATAACCTTATTTTGATATATAAAGAGATAAGAACAGATCTTACTTGTTAACAATATGTTAGCTTTACATTAAGAGTACATCATGCAGAAGTGTTACTATCATCCTTTATTTATTCCAAACTATTCGCTCAGTTCTTTCAGAACTCTAAAAAAAAGTGAAATTAACTACTTAGAAAAGTAGTTGGCTATTAAAAAACAGTAGTTAACTTTTTAACTATCACCTTTTAAAAATTGCTAATTATTGAGATTTTGAAATATATTCTCTCCAATACTATTAACAGACAGCTGGGGAAAAGATAACTGTTTCTCCATTTTTTATGAACAGCTATTCCTGCAGTACATAAAAGTGACTGAAACCCTTCTAAGAGTGCTGTTCTAGTATCACTGAAAACTTATCTTTTTGAAATAGTTTTTCTCCTCCCAGTAGCAGTTGGATAAATTAGGATATTACAAAAGCCATCCAAGTTTTTAGTCCTATTTAGCACTGCTGTCTGAGATCATGGTGGTGAGTTGGCAATGGCCAGGATAAAAAAGGGAGACTTTAATTCTGAATCATTTAAAAATACTTTTTATCTGAGAAAACTTTTTATTATCATGCCCTGTAAGCTTCATTTACACTACCAGAATTCAAAATTTACCTGAAGCTAAATTTGCTTTAGCATGACAGTGTAGACTGCAAATTTGTCAGGCTGCCAAACAATGCAAAAGGTTATTATTATCAATTATTACTATTATCATCATCATCATCATCATTATTTTTTACTATGATGTACACATGTACATCATAGAAGCATGTACAAGCTAAGTTGTCGTGTTAAAGCCCATTAACCGATATGGGTCCAGTTGAATTCAGAGTGCTGAACCATCACAGTCACAGATTCACCAGTAACATAGTATGCCTCGCTCTAGTCGCATTCAATGAGAAATACCATGACTAGGAACAATGCAATTAAGTGCAATTTATTACAGCAACAGGTACACAGGTTCTTCGGATTGCAGACAATAAATTCACTTTCTACAAAAACAAGCTAGCTTGCATGAAATACACAACCTGGCTATTAAAGCATTAAAAAGGCACAGAGACTCTGTAGAGATTCCTAAGTTTCCCAGGGAGGCACTTGGTATAACCAAGTGTCCAAATCTTACCCAAAGGTGTCCCAATGTGGGATGGAAGAGAGGCAGCCCATCAACTGATCTTGGAAGTCACAATGGTATCTTCCCTCACATCCCATCTCTTTTAAACCAATTTATATTATTTTCTATCTTTTAGGTGGAGCTTGAGTGACTCTAGTCATGCATACCTTGGTTATGATTGGTGAAAAGTTTTCTTGCTTTCATTTAATGTATAGGCTCCAAGAAATTCAGAGTGCATGCTCAGTGAGGGGTGGCTGTACCTTGGAAGTGGGTAACTTTTGGGATGGAGGTGTGTTTTGGTATTATAATGATATTCTAACAATCAAAAGTTCACTACAGTACACCATTTTGTCAGAAACATGACAGGTCGTTGTCTCAGGGTAGCAAATGTGCAGCTTATTGGTTTCTGTGTGCACAAGAAAAATCGAATTCGCATCTTGTCAGAGTCTAGCCATGGTGTCCCCACTCCACCCTCCACTCCGTACCATTCCTTAGAGTCAGCACACCAGCTTCCCCTAGTGCATTAGCATCTAAGGTTGGAGGCCTAGGGAATGCTTAGGTAGTGCAGCTACAATCCACCCTGAAAGCTTCTTCAATGTTGTACATTTTCTTTAAAATGCGAATATTAGTTTTATTTCCCTGGGCACCTTAGACAATTATTCCACAAAGATAAATTCTTCCTCTTTCTGTTCAATGATTTCTTTGGATCTAGATCACCAACTACTTATTGTAACATTTTTAAATATTATATTATTTATTTTATTGTCTTCTAAATCATTTTCTTACCCAAGATGGTCTCTCAATTGGAAAAAAAATACTGCAGTTGTGTAGTTCATGAAAGAGTCATAAGAAGATGCAAAGGATGGTGAAAACAGGAGTAAGAATGTCACACCATGTATGTATCAGTAAACAAAGAAGTGTATAAACCTTGCATGACAGATACTGACAGATTCTGGTGATGAGAACTGACAGTTCTCCAAGAATTTAGAGAACTAAGGGTGCACAGCATTGATTAAAATTAGGTCATGTTTGTTTTACTTACCTTGCAAATCTTATAAACCTTTCAAAAATGTTTTTCAAAAAATGGTTTTCATCACTGAAGAAGTTTCTCAGAAAACTATTTTTCTCAACAAAAGCTGATTGAGAATAAAGGAATATGTGGGAAAGATGTTTTCAGTGAACTCCTCATTGGGCAAATATGATTATTAAGAAATATCAATCAGAAGAAAAATTCTTTATTTCACTATTCATAACCTGGGGATAATAAAAAATAGCAGTTTAATGTTATGGTTGAATATTGATGGGAAACAGGATATGTTCTGTAAATTTTTAAATCTTGTTAATAAAAACATTCAGAGATTTTAGTTTTTCTTGTTTTCATATACGCCTTTAACAGTTTTAGTAGACGTTTCTAGCAGACTCAATAATAAATAAATTAAAAAAAAATATCCTGTGATTCAATGGCTGTTTAGTCAAATTCTTAAATGACATCAGATGCAGCTAATAGTGCACCCTCAGTAAGTTCGCAGATGACACCAAGTTAGGTGCGTGTGTCGATCTGCTTGAGGGTAAGAAGGCTCTGCAGGAGGATCTGGATAGGCTGCACCGATGGGCTGAGGTCAACTGCATGAAGTTCAACAAGGCCAAGTGCTGGGACCTGCACCTGGGGCACAACAACCCTAAACAGAGCTACAGGCTGGGAGAGGAGTGGTTGGAGAGCTGCCAGGCAAAAAAGGACCTGGGAGTTTTGGTTGATAGTCAGCTGAATATGAGCCAGCAGTGTGCTCCTTTGGCCAAGAAGGCCAACGGCATCCTGACTTGTATAAGAAGCAGTGTGGCCAGCATGTCTAGGGAAGTGATTGTCCCCCTTTACTCAGCTCTGGTGAGGCCGCACCTCGAGTACTGTGTTCAGTTTTGGGCCCCTCACTACAAGAAGGACATCAAGGTGCTTGAGCAAGTCCAGAGAAGGACAACAAAGCTGGTGAGTGGTCTGGAGAACAAGTCCTACGAGGAGTGGCTGAGGGAGCTGGGCTTGTTCAGCCTGGAGAAGAGGAGGCTCAGGGGTGACCTTGTTGCTCTCTACAGGTAACTTAAAGGAGGCTGCAGCAAGGTGGGGGTTGGTGTGTTCTCCCACGTGCCTGGTGAAAGGACGAGGGGGAATGGGCTTAAGTTGAGCCAGGGGAGTTTTAGGTTAGATGTCAGGAAGAACTTCTTTACCAAAAGTGTTGTTAGGCATTGGAACAGGTTGCCCTGTAAAACTACAGGTTGCCCAGAGAAGCTGTGAATGCACCGT
Source organism: Aythya marila (assembly GCF_965140915.1). Classification (NCBI taxonomy): domain Eukaryota; kingdom Metazoa; phylum Chordata; class Aves; order Anseriformes; family Anatidae; genus Aythya; species Aythya marila. The sequence goes on along the minus strand of NC_139080.1, from coordinate 81,823,256 downwards.
TCCTGGAGGTGTTCAAAGACTGGTTGGACGAGGCCCTGGACAACCTGATCCGGTGGGTGGCATCCCTGCCCATGTCAGGGGAACTAGGTGATCTTTAAGGTCCCTTCCAACCTGAGCCAGTCTGTGATTCTGTGCAAACAGAAAAAAATAAAGTTCAGTAGATAGCTGTGTAACATAGTAAAACATCTGCATTTCTAATATGATATTTACATAGATATGATATTCTACTATGATATTTACAATATTATTTTTTTAAGTGAAAATTTACAATTTTTTTTATTATTTTTTGTAATAATAACATTAATTCTGCTAACCAAAATTAAATATAAGCTTGATAATATCATTTTTAACACTGTCTTCATATGAGTCTTTATATTGTGAAATCCTGTCAAATATTCTTAGATTTCCTTTCATAATATCTACTCTCAGTAGTTAGTAACTGCCTAATGCATACCAAATATAACAGTAAAACAGTGTGAAATATTTGTTTGTTTTTAAGATGTCTGTATGTCTTTGCTTTTAGAAATATTGAATAAATAAAGAGACATGGCAATTAAAAAAATATATATTTTTTTTATTTTTTATTGTGAAACATAGCGTAGCAACACAGGAGAAGAGCAATGAAAATAATTTTTTCTGAATGCAATGTGATTTTACATTTGAAATCTTTAAGCAGCCTAAAATAGAACCAAATTATCTATTTTTTCCAAAGGTAGAATTTCCCACATTTCTCCAGTAACTGGGCAGCCACCTATTCTTCTTTTTCACTATGTTTTTTTGTTTAACTGCTTATCATGACCAGAGACGAACATCTGGATGCACTTTAACTTTTCTAGTTTTAGCCACATTTTCTAACCTAACACAAAGTTTAGTTCTGGCAAAGAATTTAGACAGGTTGTTTCATGTATAATGAGGGTAATGTTTTCAAGCTTGAGCCAAACATACATAGACATACAACTTCCATGAGAAGTAGTGTTGAGCTGCAACAAAAGCGTTTGTGGTTTCCTGCTGCCCATATACATTATAGTTTGTCTAGATTAAAAATTAGTCACTCTTTTTCCTAGTGAATTTAAAGGAGACAATGTATTTCAATTACCACCAGGTTGAAATCCTTCATTTTTTCTATATTCTTGGGGCTTTTTCCAATCTTAAATTTCATATTATGGAAAACATTGAACATACTCTAAGAGTAGTAATATTGACAGAGATATGCCACGTAATTTATTAATGTATTTAATCTACTAATTATATTCTATATTAAAATCTTATTAATATACTCTTCAGCTGAGCTATTTGTTGAGTTTTCTTGTTGGTTCATTTGTGAGGGAATTAAGTGCAGGAAGTGTAAGAACAAGTGTGTCAGACAGATGAGTAGGGGATGTAATTGAGCACGGAATAAAAAACAGACAAACAAACAAAAAAAAAACACAAAACAAACAAACAAAACCAAATGAATATATTCCAAAGAATTATAGAGAAGTAAAAATATTTTTGAATATTACCAGCAGGGACTCAAATAAAAGGAATCAATTCTATGCTGAATTGTTTAGAATCCAATATTTCTCTAGTTGTTGATTATGAAAGAACATTTAATACATTTACTATTTTTGTTGAACTGTTCTTCAAAAACAATTTTGTGTCTCTGCAAATGAATAATTTTTTATTAGTGGTTATGCCATTAAATGTCTGTTTGAATTGCTTTAGCTTTACAACACACTCTTACCTTATAAAAGACTTACTATTCAGAGTGTATCGGGTCTGAGTATTTAGATTTTCTTACTCTCAGTACCTCATTTTTACTTTTGATACAGGGATAGATATGTTCTATGATTCTATGGTTCCAACTAGTCCAAGAAATTCTGTAGAGAGGCTGTTAGCTAAGCTATTAAATTACTTCCTATCTGAAGGCACTGCAGTACCAGTTACACTTTTATGTACATTTATTGATCCCGTTAGCCTTCTAAACAATTTTCCAAATGTCCTAATTGTATTACAATAAAAGATCTGAAAGGTTGGAATAAATAAATAGATAGATAGATAGATAGATAGATAAATAAATAAAACAGTACAAACTGGACTTTAAGATACACTTATCAGAAAGCACATGCAAAAAGAGAAGAATCAAAAATTCCTAAAATACATTTAAGTATTGTAACAAAGCAAATCAAAGCAAGTGTTTCCACACATGTATTAAAGTATATTTGGAAGGAAGACCATGACATCCATTTTTAGGTCAGACCTGTATGCTGCCAACAATATATAAATACAAGGAAGATAAAAGCTTTGCTGTCAATTCCCTAATGAAAAATCTCTGCCTCTGACCCTGAAATTTGTGCAAAGCTGGTAATATGCTTGAAAGCTCTTCAGTGTGCAACTAGTCAGGATTTTAGATGCTGCTGAAATGTTTTGTGTGTATTCTGTGGAAAAGCCTTTTTAATAAAACTGGAAGCAGAGATGGGAATGAAAGCGTATATCTCAGGGTTTCTGTGGAGTTCAGTTGCTATGGGCCTAAGCTGCACAGGGGGAAAAGAGGATCTATCTTTGCTTCCATTGAAGTAATTCTCTGCCTCTCCTGCATTTCCATTCATGGTTAGGAGGTCTCAGTAGGTATGATAAAGACCTTGGAGCCTCTTCAGGTGCCATAATCAATTCTTCTGGGATTTTGTAGCCCCACCATGATCCTGAAAGCACAGTAATTGGAGCTGTTGCCTGCAAGATATGGCATACATGTAGTTCCTAATCTTAAATTAGAAAAGCAGAAGTGTGATATGCTGATATGCAAACCTTTACTATCCTATTCAATGCAAGGAATTTTAGTAAAATGTCAATTATAAGTTTACCAGATCCCTCAGAAAGGAGTAAGTGAAAGTCAGTAGCAGATGTATAACATTATGTTCACACATTCCCCTTCATGTGAATTTGTGCAGTCAAACTTGTCCTCAACACCATCCTCTTCCAAAAGTAACCATTTCTTCTGTTCTTGTTGTTATAGCTATTTGTGCAATAGCTCCTGAGTCTTGATCCAAATACCTAGTTTAACAAAGACTTAGTCTTAAACTAAGCTTGAAAAAAAAAAAAAAAAAAAAAAAAAAGACAAACAACAACAACAACAACCAGCTAAGTGTAGAACACAAGAAGTTACAAAAAAACAGTTTGCAGTCAATCCTAAATCTAGAACAGTTTCTTTTAGATACATGGATGTAATAGCACAGTCTATGCTGATGCAGAGGGAAGGTACAATACCTCTAAGCTGACCTGGAAGGTGCCTTTCATATCTGCCATGTGTACCAGACTGCCTCTAAATTCACACAAACCAGAAGCTGCAAAGGTTTTGTTTCCCAGTCATTAACATTTCTATATCAAAAAGCAATCTTAGTTCCACAGGAAATATATTAGTTTTGTATTGTTTTAAATCACAGATTATGAGGCTTCTCAACCTGCTTGCCCTCTCACACTCTTCATCCAGCAACTACACAGCTGTGGCAAAGACTTGTGTCATGACAGAAACAGCTAGAACTCAAATCTTCTAGATAAACAGTTCCATATCTGTTTCACCTCAAAGCACCTCCTAACATAAATAAATAATTAAATAAATAAAACATCTTGACTTTAAGATCATATGGTTTGATATAAAAATGAATGGCTATGAGGACAAGGGAGGAGAAATCCTATAAAATGTGCAATTTTGACCTGCAGTCATTTAAAGTCAATAAATGTAGACCCCTACTGTGGTGTTTTTATGGAGCTACATCTTTAGGGTAGAATGAAGCTTTAAGAACCACTTCTGAGTGATATAACTGATCATCATATCATGCTAGATTGAGCCAGAATCTAAGTGTCATGCTGGCAGCACTCTGATTGCATTGCTTCTGCTCTTACCTAGCTAACAGATGTCATTTTATGTCAGCAGGAGACTTTTCCACATCCTCTGGCCTATTTACTATATCCAATTTGCATGTTGCCACTGGGCAAGACATTCACAAATATTTGATGAGCTTTCATTGATAGGCTGCTGAAACTCTGATTTCTCTGTCATTAGAGCTTAATATTGATTCAGCTGGGATCTGGTCAGATGTGGAAAAGCACTGAGCTATACAAAAACATTTATTCAGAATAAATGCATTATAAACAGGGAAAACACTGGAAATCCAAGTATCCCTAACTTGTTTCCATATCAGGCTGCATCTTGCTGACTGCAAAATTAATACTCTGACTGTGTACTGGAAATCAAAATGTCAACATGTATGCAGCAGCCAATGCTATTAAAATTTCTCCTATACTTCCTTAAAACGTCATTAAGATGGTATCTCATTTCTCAGGATTTAAACACACTTGATGTGTGTCTCTCTTTTGACAGGCACTGGCTACTGTAATACCATTTGAGGAGATGTTAGACATCATTCTGGTTCTGCACCAGCTTTTTCAATGTACAGCTGCTCAACTATTGACAACACCAAAACTAAATAGCCCCCAAACTACTATAATATCTCTTCCCTGACTGACAGCTCATCACAGGATTGATTTTAGCTGCAGGCAATTCTCCTCAGTGGCACCCTGCTGTGCTGTCTCCATGAAGCGCAAGTTATGTCATTTAGCCATAAGTTATCTGTCATCTGTAGGATCCTTTCTGTAGTGATTGGGAAATCTGAGGTTACACCATCACAATGAGTCATATGTAATTTCAGCAGAATTTTTTTTATTTATCACTAGGGTCATTTTAGTTGCGAGGGCATAGGCCATGGATTTAATTGGCTTAGTGGTTAATTGTGGATGCGGGACAGATTTATCCTCATTCTATGGCAATTCTTTCTGGATTATTCCTGGGGAATAGCAGTGTCTTTTTTTTTTTTTTTTTTTTTTTTTGATCAATCATAGCATCCTTACCTGGAATTCATTGAGCTGACAGAATATTAGGACAGAGAAATAAATAAATCACCCTTTTCCCTATTTCTATCCAAACACTTGTCTTCTACTGCTACTATCTCAATTGCTTTCGCTTGCTCCCTAGTAGTTCAGCCTTCAGGGACCCTCTGAAACTTGCATGACAGCCCTCAGTTCTGTTTGGCAGCACATGCTGTAATCAACACCTCCATGTAGCTCCTTTTACTTCCCTTCCTTTCTGCAGAATTTGATCTTTTTAAATATTCCTGGATGCCTTTCCACTGAATACAAATATAAATATTTAATTTAATTAATTATAATAATTTATGCTTTGGATTTATCTACACAGCTAATAAGAGGCCTGGAAAAGATATGATAGTAACAATTCCTCACTCCTTTGTTTCCTGTTGTAGAGTTTTTACCACTTCCAAAGCACGTCTTTAGTAGTATAAATCACACAAGAGTTTTGTGAAGTTGACAAAACTTAGATTAGAGAAAGCTAAGTTTCACGGCTTTTTTTTTTTTTTTTCCTCCATCAGTCTCTGTACCAGTTTCTGGGAGTTTACATAAGCACTGAAAAATTCCATGTATATGTATATGATTATAATGATGAGGGAGGATAAATTGTTCTGGAAGAATATGCAGTACCTAAAATGTCCACTGAAGAGACTAGTCTTTTTACCCTCATTCCAGTCAAAATCAGAGTCTGGAATATTTAGAATATTCCTGCTATCTAACGGAAGAATCAAATTATTGTCTTGCTTGCTGGTGAAAGGTTAAACAGGAGGAATAGACGTGTATTTGTGTTTTGTCACCTCTCAAATGCCCATCTACACAAGCTCAGAGGAGCACAGGGGCACAAACGCAGACGGGAACCCAAATCTCTTGTAGAGCCATCAGTCCCAGTGACTGAACTTGAAATCCATCACCATGAGTATCTGTCTGTGATGTGAATGGCCAACCATGTATATACATTTATATATGGCATATACATGTGCTCTGTCCATGCACCTGCTGGGAGTACATCTTCCGCTTTTGCTGTTGTTGGATCTGGGGACCTGCTGCTGCAGCAGCAGTAAATTCGTCTCTTTTGGTTGACTGGATCTGGCAAAAAATATTTTCCTCTAATAATTTTGATAAACATTTTTAAGAAACCTCATAAATGTCTCATGCAAGGCTTCTAAAATTCAGATTTGGTCTAAGAAGTATGATTAATCATTTAAGTTTCTTCCAGATTTTTTTAACCCAATTCAGGAAGAAACAACATATTTTTGGACAACTTTCTAACATCAGCATTACCTGTGCATAGAAATATGAAAAGAAAAAAAAAAAAAAAAAAAAAAAAAAAAAAAAAAAAAGCTAAAGAACTTATTATTCATAGTGTGGCTTTCCACTATATGTTTCTTGCATTATTTTTTTTTTCAGTTGAAAAAAAAAAATCTGCTTTTCAGTTACATGACCTTCTAATACCAGATTTTTGATGTAATATCAACCATATATAAAATGAATGCCCTATCTGAAATTAGTCAGTGGCACTGAAATGTTAGCACACAACTTTTCAGCTGGTACAAATTGGCAACAGTATGACAGATTCAAGGAGTTGTTAATTACTTTCTATGACCTGAAACCTGTTTTCAAATCTCTAAGAATCACCCCAGAATCTACTACTGATTTAATACATCACATTATTTATATTTGTAATTAATTAATGTTTTAATTTACTGATTTCATACATTAATAAACTTCAAATCATGACATTGTATCAAGAGAACTGAACCTACTCTATAGACAGTGGCACAGATGTGAGGAGCTATGAACCACCAATTCTATACTGGAATATGTTTTCTTTAAAAAAAAAAAAAATTGTTTTGTTTTGAAATCTGAAATCAAAATCATCTTCAGAGTGTTCTTCAGGGTATTTTGTTTAAGACAGTATACGTGGGAAATTACAATAAATTGCAATTTTTTTCCGGGTACAACAACATTTTTTACTAGTAAAATCTGGCAACTCTGAGAAAAGCATAGTTTTCAAACAAAGTATTTATTTATTTGTTTGTTTGTTTGTATTTCTTGTTTTCTTGTGTTTGTGTGTGTTTTTGTTATTTTGTTTTGTTTTACCACTGGGGGAAAAAAAAGTTGGTGTTCTCTATTTGTTTGTTTGTTTGTTTGTTTGTTTTACAAGTAATGGACCAAATGTTTATGAAGTGTGTGTTAGAATAGTTAGTGAATATCATGCTATTTAGCCATAAGCTCATTTTCAGTCTCCTTAAAACTCAATGTTTACGCACACACACAAAAAAAAAAAAAAAAAAAAAAACCAACTTTTTTCTTTTTTTAACTTAAATTAGTAGAATTCATGAAAATTTAAAAAGTAGAGACCATTCCCTGAACACGTAAGGAAATAAGGTCAATTTTGATTTAACACAAATATTATCTTGTAAAAGTTTTTGACTTTTTACATATTAACTTTTTGAGAACTTACCTATATTAGAGAAATTGCATGATCTCAGATGTTTATAATATGTACAAATACAGAACCACCATTCTCAGATTTGACATTTGGTCCCTTTTGACACTATAATCCTGTCTCAAAGTTTTAAGGATTTTTTTTTTTATTTTTTTTTTTTAATGTGAAACCAAGAAATGCATTTTTTTCCCCCAACATAGACTTTCAGGTGAGAAATATGTCATACAGAGTTATTTATTTTTTGAGTATCATTAAAGAATTTGATTCAGTTTACCGAGTTCAAAACAAGGTATTGTTAATGGTGTTTGGAAGGGGAAAGAAAAATATGGATAACAAGAACAAGGAAAGGAAAATTCTTCTGAAATATTTTGTAAAGTGATCTTCCATATTATCATAATCTAATGATAATTATTGTAGAAAAAAATATATTAACTCTTCTAATATTACTGAAAGCTGCGAGATCATTTTTTTAAAAAGAAGTTTTAAAGTAAAACTAACAAAGTGTTATATCCTACTGCTCCAGCTCTTCAATGTCTTCTCTATGCCAACCCAAGGAAATCATGGTTGTGCAAGTTCCCGTACAAAACTGGATTCTTAAATCTCCGTTCACTCAAAATTTCCCCTGAGTTAATACATGCCTTGATCTGACCTGTGAGAGCTAGCGCTGACAGACTTATTACTCCAAATATCAGTATGAAGTCATATATTTATCATTTGAGTCTCTACTTTGTGAATTCTATTCTAATTTTCCTTTGTCCACCTTTTCACCCATACATCACACTATCATTTTTTCCTGTATTATTGTTTGCATTGTTTTAGCAAAATTAGATTTATAATGATGTATTGTAATATGCATGTGCAATTGTTTATAGAAAAACATACAGTTTCAGCTGAATTTGAAAAATTCTAGATTTTCCAGATGGCATGGAAGAATGAAGAAATACTTGAATATAACTTTTAAATAAATTGTGAGAAACAAAGTAATTGAAAACAGTTATTATTATAAGGATATATATAACAAGGATCTTAATCCATTGGCCTTGTGATGAAAGATGAACAGCTTTGCCAACTTGAAGGCTTGTTTCAAATTTTATATGATATTTAACAATCAGAAATTGAACTGCATTCATATTTCATTAAACATAAAATACATATTTAGACATTTGGACATTTTTAATTATTTTAAAATTAATATTTTAGATAGTTACATCAACTTAAAAAATTGAGTCTGCTGCCAGTGTGAATAAGAAAAGGTGAGACCAAATGCAGGCATTGCTAATATAGGGGGTTTTAACAGTCGTAGCATTTCCTCCCTGCCTGTAAACATGCTGATGTAGTTTGTTAACTCCAGCTCTGATGAAAATAGATGTCAGTATCTATATCACATAAATCTTAATAAATGTAAAAGCTTCAGGGCTGTACCTCATACATAGTTATTTGCAGTAGGGTCTTCCTTATGTTCTATCAAACTATTCTGACTATTCTGACATTGTTAGAAATTTACGTAAGGTATCAGAGCAAAGACTACTGCATACTTAATATGCTGAACTGCAGAATTGTTTTTTTAATAAACCTCATCTAATTATTTCTGTGGTACTCATAAGGTACTTTCTTTATTACTAAACATTTTAAATATATAAGGGAAAAATATGTTGCAGTATATAGTCCATAATACATTATATTAACTGTCTGTTCATACAGTCACAGAATCACAGAATTTGACATGAATATTAGTTTAAGAAAGCAGTGACTTGCGTTTGCTCTGAGTTGGCTGCCTAAGCTGTCATTTTGAAATGTTAAAACACTTAACTTCACTTTGTGTCATTTTTAGCAATTATTTTTATGCAAATAGTTTACAGAAATACTAACTTCATTGCATGACAAAAAATGTAGAATTTATAATATCCTCTTCATTTTGTTTCCTGTTGCAGATAGTCCATTGCTCTGTCCAATTCCTGTTTTAACAGCAATTAGCAGCAAAAAGCACCTCATATTTTCTCACTCTCTGCATGAGCATGAATACACACCAGCATTAGCCAAAACTTTATTTAAATAAACAACATTTGCAGTACAGTATTATCTCCACTGGAGGATCCTGAATTTAGTTGCTTCTTTTCTGTTCTCATATTTCACCTTTAGTGATGTTTTAGTAACAACAGAACTTCTCTTCATAAACACCTGATATAGCTACAGTGTCATGCACCACTTCCCTGTATTTGGGAGATGTATCTCTTTTCACACTATGCAATGTTAAATACACCTGCCAGATAAATGTCTTTCCCTTTTCATTGACAAGGAACATGCACTCACAAACAATGAAATTTGTAATATTTATCTAGGTATTGCGATGTACTGAATGCTTGCATTTCTTACATATATCACAAGTACAAAAAATATATATTTGTTTCTAAATGCAATCTATATCTAAAAGCACATATTTTGAAATAAAATTATAAATTACACATATAAGTATAAGAATGCACTCACACATACACACAGAGGCAAAAAATTATCTTACCTGAAACAGTATGAGAATACTGAGGTTAGGGAATTGGTTTGTAGTGGTGCTAGATATGAACAGCTTGAACCTACATAAAAGTACCTACTTTTAAACAGTTATATATTCAATATTTGGTAAGCTAGATAAATTACTTGAAGAGCATGGATTCAAAAGTGTTTTTAATCTCTCTCTAAAAGACAGACAGACATAGGTTTATGGATACTCAGATTTTTCTTGTGGCTTGTGCAAGAATGCAAATAAATGTATGTATGTTTATAAAAAATACACATTTAAAGAGGAAAAAAAGAAAAGTTGGACTCCCTCCAAGACCTGTCAAACCATAACAGATGTCCGAGCTGGGAGGACACTTTCTAAGCTGTCTGTAAGGCTATCAGAACAAGCCATTCCCTTGTCTCAGTCTACACACACCACTTTGAAAGATTTCCCTGAATTTTTTTCTGGTATTTTCTTATTCCTAAGGAAGTGTGAAGCTTTCAAGGAAGAAATGAAAGGAAAATAGCAAAAAATAGAGAAAAGAAACTGTACAAAATGAGACTATAGCATAGTAGCTGCATCTGGACTATCAGATTTTGGTGGCAGAAAAGAAAAAAAAATCTAGTGAATATTTCATTCTCTCAGTAATTTTTTTTTTCAAATGTTCATATTCAAATGTCTAGAGGTGACAAAATATATCTTTCTGTAAGAAAGATAAACTTGAAATGATAGTGTTAAAGTGAGTCTGTTATTAAGAGAGGCTCCAGATGTTCCTGTCTATAGGAAAATCTTGCACACACACACACACTCATGCACAAACAAACAAACAAAAAAATATATGAGGGATTTTCCTCTCATAAATAAGGAACAACATTTTTCAAAACTCCAAAAATAACTAAAGGATAAATTTAAGGAATCCAAGGATAAGACACACTAGTGGTGTATGATTACCATATATTATATAAATCTATTGATAACCAGTCCTGTCACCAAAGAAAGCAATGAGATCAATAAAGAAATCAATACTAAGTATCATGGTGTAGAATAAAAATAACATTTTTGAATGATTTTTTTTTCCTTCTGAAAAGGAATTTACATATAGAATGAGGACTAAAATTGTGAGATTAATTTATGCCTCCTTAGATGAGTGAATTTTATTTTATTTTGTTCATAATTCTAAAACGTTTTAAATCCATCCACAAACAGATATTTTTATGGAAGAAACAACAGATGAAGAAAATAATGGGAGGGCAGTAAAGGATAGGCATTTGCTTTTTTTAGTACATTTCTGCCTACGTAATTATATATGTTTTATTTTCTGTGATTTCTATATATGACATGGCCATGGAAGGGTGTTGATAGTAGCTAACTCTCAACATCTTACTAGAAAGGCAAAAGAACACAATAAATAGAATGAATATGGGAACTCCTATTTATTTCCCCCTCTCTCCTCTTCCTTGCTTACTTATTTACATTTGTTCGTTCGTTCGTTCTTTCTTTCTTTCTTTCTTTCTTTCTTTCTTTCTTTCTTTCTTTCTTTCTTTCTTTCTTTCTTTCTTTCTTCCTTCCTTCCTTCCTTCCTTCCTTCCTTCCTTCCTTCCTTCCTTCCTTCCTTCCTTCCTTCCTTCCTTCCTTCCTTTCTCCTTTCTTCCTTTCTTCCTTCCTTTCTTCCTTTCTTCCTTTCTTCCTTTCTTCCTTTCTTTCTCTCTTTCTCTCTTTCTTTCCTTCTTTCCTTCTTTCCTTCTTTCTTTTTCTTCTCACAAGAGAATTGAGAAAGAGACCCCTAAGGATCACTGAGTCCAACTCCTGTGTTCATACAAGATAACAACACAACATCATACTATATGTGAGAGCATTGTTCAAATACTTCAACTCTGGCAGGCTCAGTGTTGTGACCACTTCCCTGGGCAGTGTCCAACCCCCTCTTGGTGAAGAACCTATTCCTGATATTCAACCACTCTTGCTGCCCTTATCTTGGGTCCTGTCACTGTCCACAGAGAGAACAGATTTCCTGCCCTTCCACTCTCTTCGTGAGGAAAAAACTCACAATTCCATACAGAAGCACAAAACTTTTTTAAGCACTTTCATTTTTAACTTCTTTATCAATCAAATATTTTTAATTGTTTACATTAGTTTCCTGTGAAAGATTGTGCTTCCTCTATTTTCAATACTTTGATATTAATAATTTTTTTTTTATGTTTAAATAATATTATGTTTAAATTTAAATGTTTTCTATCGACATTAAATGCTGCGGGTTGTGTGATCTGATGGTAATAAATCATGTTACACAATGTTTGCCATATAAGTGACTTTATCAGTTTCCAATTTAGTACATTGAACTAAAAATGTACATAATAAATAAATTAATTAATTAAATATGACTGATCCTAATAACTTCTGTGTTTTTTTCAGACTTACAGATATTTTTCTCTGCCTGATGTTATGGAAAGTAAATAAATAAATAAATAAATAAATAAATCTATGTAAATAAGAAAAAATAACTAGCTAAACTGAATAAATGTTTTGCTAGATGCACAAAAGAGTTTATAGAAACAGAAAATTATAGGTCTGTATTGTTTGGTGCTCTACAGTTACCTGCATTTTGAAACAAGAGTAGATAAGGAGTGAAAAGCATTACTTTAAGTTTATAAATTTTAATATTTTTCATACGTTTAAATTGGTATACTCCAATTCTTAACAGCTGAAGTCATGCTCAGACAATTATCTTCATAATTGTACACTTAATTCAGCATGTTCTACTGGAAGAATTCAAAATTTCTTGGTAAAATTTAAGCTATACAAATATGTTACAACTTTGTTCTTTCCACAGGTTTATATTGTATTGCTATCATTTTGCTTATAATTTACTTACTTTTTTAAAACTGTATTATCTTATTTGTTATTTCAGTTGTCATTCTACAGAACTATTCTAAAAATTACACTACAATACAACAGACTCATAATATCAAGATATCATAGAATCATAGAACATCCCAAATTGGAAGGGATAAGGATCATCAGGTTCAACTCTTGGCACCACAAAGGTGTACCCAAAAGTTTAGACTATGTGACTAAGTGCGCAGTCTGCTTCTTAAATTCCAACAGGCTTGGTGCAGTGACTACTTCACCGGGGAGCCTGTTCCACTGTGTGACCACCCTCTAAGTGAAGATCCTCTTCCTGATGTCCAGCCTAAACCTCTGCTGCCTCAGCTTAATACCGTTCCCACAGGTCCTGTCACTGGTGATTACGGAGAACAGGTCAGCGCCTGCCTCTGCACTCCCCTCAGCCTCCTCTTCTCCAGGCTGAACAGGCCCAGTGCCGTCAGCCACTCCTCTTTCCCTCGAGTCCCTTCACCATCTTCGTCACCCTCCTCTGGATACTCTCCAACAGTTTAATGTCCTTGTACTGTGGTGCCCAGAACTGCACACAGTACTCGAGGTGAGGCCACACCGGCACAGAGCAGAGCGGGACAATCACTTCCCTCGACCGACTAGCAAATGCCGTGCACCCCAGGATACAGTTGGCCCTCCTGGCTGCCAGGGCACACTGCTGGCTCATATGTCTGTTCATTAGAGCTTTATAATCCTTAAGTTTATGGGGTTTCTTGAGTATATATTGCATGTTTGATATACACACTGGAAACCTTACTTAAAGCAAACAAATAAGCAAACAAGCAAATTTAATTAATTTTTTAAATTGATTAAAACATTTTTAAAAAAAAGCAAATTTAATTATTTAAAAAAAATAATTAAAATATCTTTTAAAAAATAATTAAATTTAATTAATTTATTAAAACTAATTTAAATTAATTTTAATAAATTAATAATTAATAAATTAATTTTAATAACTTAAATTAATGTAATTATTTTTTAAATAATTAAAAAATAATTTAATTAAACAAATTAAAAACTGCCTTTTTTTTTCCAGACTTTTTCTTACAATCTTAACTAACTTCAATGATCCTTTAAGTTTTGCATATGTGAATTGTAATTTCTGAGTATAACTAAATTACTTTAATAATAATAATAATAATAATTTTTTTTTTTTTTTTTTTTTTTTGTAGTTTCAATTCCATGCATGAGTTCACAGAGAAAGACCATGCAAGATTGTGTTAAAATATTCACTGGGTCACTTCAAGCAGTATTTTCAATGCTTTACCATAACAAAACAATTGTAAAATTATGTGTTAATCTCAGACTGAAGTTGTAAATAGTTAGGCCATCCTTATTTTAATTAGTCATTATTATTCAAAAAGGAGTAGAATAATATCCTGACTTCCTGTATTGAATATTTAAATTAACTACCTGGCTTCCTTAAGGTGATATCTATTTTAAGAAAATAAGTAAAGAATATGTTTATTCTCCAGTTTCTTCAGGAAAACCAAAAGAGTGTTGCTTTGATTATAATCCTTTTACTTTTAATATCATACTGGTTCAGTGCAATCTCTGCACTGAATTAAAAGAATTTATTAAAAATACCTATTACAGTCATAGAAATAGTATTTTGCATTGCTGGCCTTGGAAATTTTGCTTGAGAAGAGTTCAGTGAATGAAAACTTCAAAATTTGCTGAAGATTCAGTGTTATCTGACCCTCCAGAAAGCACATGGTCAATTGCTGTATATGCATGTATATATTCATGCATACTTAAGAAGTCATGATGATGATTGCTCAGTCTGAGTGAAGGGGAGTGATTCAAGCTCCCTTCCATCCAGAGCTTTCCAGAGCTCTACCCCAGCAGGTGACAGCGTCACTGTTAGTACTGGCTAAGTGCAAGGAGAGAAAGCACACAAACCCCGTTTAAAGTATTATTCTTTATTAGCACAGAAATATAATTGTCCTATAATATATTATCCAATTAAAAACTTCATTTTATATGGATCTGAGATTTTAGTGAATTAATCTGCTTTTATTCTTTCTAATAATTTTTTTTTTTCTTTGCATAATGTTTTAGGTGCTCACTCTGAAAACTTGTATTCATGTTGTTATTCTTCACTTATTTTAAAATATCATATTTTAATGTGTGTATTATGACTATTATTATGATTGTAATCCAATTAATAGGATATATTTAAAAAGACCAAAATATGCACTTTTTAATGATTTATCATATTAAGTTACAGTAGTAAAAAATTGTCTTTATGCAGACATCTATAAGACATCTGTCTTTATGCAGACTTTATACAGAGATATATCTATTGTCTGTTGATGTGTTTAATGTTAACAGCTTTCCAACCTCTTTAAAACTATCTGAAGTTTAACTACTTTAAAGTAGAATGGCAGAAGTCCATAGCTTTGCAATGAGGCATAATCCTACTTATTTGTTCATTCAAGATCTCCTGTCTTTCATGAACCATTGAATTTAAATTAATTGTATTACTTTTTATGTTAGTAAAGATCAAGAACCTGAACAAATGTTATAAAACTAGAACTACACAAGTGTTATAAAACTCAACTTACATGCAGCTGCTGACAAATTCAGTTTCTCAAAGATGTTGAACAGAACATGGACTGACTATGACAGTTAAGATGTGTTTATTTCTACAAAAATAAAACACTGAACTAGAACTAAATTGACTTAATTCCTAGGAAAATGAAAAGGATCAATATATTGTTTCAGCCTCGTTATATCTTATTAGTTGTTCATTATTCATTTGCAGTCAGCTAAAATATTGTGTTGTAGAGAAAGTATTAAGAAGGGCAGTATGGACATTAAAAAAGGTTGTAAGATGGTTGCCATGGCAGCTATAACATTGCACACGAACACAACTTCAAGCCTCTTGAATTTACTTATTTATTTATGCCCACAGTTCTGCCTCTGGCATAAACCTTTGCAACTGAGTTGAAGGCTATGATACATGTCATAGTTTTTTCACTGTAAAATCTGATCAACCAGCTTAAAAGGGAAAATTCTCATAGTCAAAAGAATGGAGGGAAAAAAAAGGGGGGGGGGGGGGGGGGAAGGACACTTTACTGCTAAGCTTTCATCTACAAAGAAATAGACGCAAAAGTGATTATCTGGTTGTTTTTGTTTGTTTGTTTTTTATATATATAAAATATAAGATTTTAATTTTTAGGAAAAATCCACAATGGCTTAGTATAAAATTCATGTAGTAAATTGCTTGCTTTACATGTGAATTAGTTTATTAGTTTATTGAAAAATGACTGCTTTAGGACTTGCATATCTTTACATGAAGCTGTATATGGACAGTATTGCTAGAAAGTAAAAACAGAACTCATTCAGGGACAGTAACTAAAATTATATAATAACATAACAGGTTTTTATTTATTTATGTTAATGGGTAATTGTATCTGTATGGATCTTCATGTAGGTGACATGAAGTGAGTGACAATTCAGTTAGAAAACCAAACAAAAACTCAGAAACTGTAGATCTACACTACATAACCTTTTTCTAAGGAGATATAAAGTTATTTTATCCTTTCCTTCCATTTTTATGTCTAACCACTTACTATTTTTTACCTACTTTTCATGTTTTGTTTTGTTTTGTTTTGTTTTGTTTTGTTTGTTTGTTTTTTGTAAATTTTGGTTTACCTACTACCACAATTCAAATAATACATACATTTTTGTTTCCAGCAAGAAGATATTGAAATACATTGTGTTGATACTGAAACAGTGATGGTATTGCAATACAAAGGGGTCCTCCCGTTAAAAACTTAGTATACCCTTCAGCTTTTTCACAGACTCATAGAATCAAAGAATATTCTGACTTGGAAGGGATCTATAAGGGATACTGAGTCCCATTCACACAGAACAACTCAAACATCAAACTATGAGTCTGAAAGTATTGTCCAAACGCTTCTTGAACTCCATGGCTTGATGCCTTGAATGCTTCTCTGAGGTTCTGGTGCCCGACCACCCTCTCAGTGAAGAAACTTTTCTTAACATTCAACTTCACCCTCCCCTGTACCAGCTCCATGCCATTCCCTCAGGTCCTGTCACTGTCCCCAGAGAGCAGAGCTCAGCGCCTGCCCCTCCGTTCCCCTCGTGAGGGAGCTGCAGGCCACCATGATGCTCCCCTCAGCCTGCTCTGCTCTGGGCTGAACAAACCGAGGGACCTCAGCCCCTCCTCATCTTCCCATCTAGACCCTTCACCATTTTTGTAGACCTCCTTTGGACACTTTCTCATAGTTTTATGATCTTATACTGTGCCAACCAAAACTGCACACTGTACTCAAAGTGAGGCTGAAGCAATGCAGAGCAGAGGGTGATGCACAAGCAATGCTGTGCTTGATGTACATTAGGTACTGGCATCTATGCCGGAGTATGGTTTGCCTTTGTGCACAATGTTGACTCACATTCAACTTGCTGTCAAACAGAACGCCCAGATCCCTTTCTGCAGGGCTGTTCTCCAGCACTCATCCCCCAGACTCTACACATATCCGCATATCCATATATTCCCACACTGGGAAAATGTAAGTAGTTTTGGCAATAGGGTGGAAAAAAAAGAGTTTCTACTAGCAATCTGCTAGCCCTCTGCTTTTTAATAACTGGGAAGACAGGAGCCTATGATAGCAGAGGTGTATCAAAAAGACATACATGAATGTTTTATATTTAGTATTTTTGATTCTGTGAAATAAGGAAGAACTCCACTTCATGAAAGAGAAGTTAGTGCTGTCAGGATGTTATTGAAGAGAAAGTCATACATGGACGTTAACATGAAACAATATCCCAGTCTGCTGTTGAAGAGAAAGCAATGACTAGTATATCACTGACTGCTGTTCCTGGTTATCCTTATATCTTCTGTCTTTCCCTCATCAACAAGAGTCCTGAAGCTTGATACATTTAGACTCGTTTATGCAAAATATGCATCCTGGTTTGTTTCTCAACAGAAGTCCTCTTGTTGGAACAGTCTTTTGGATTCCTGGTTAATCCTCATTAAACTCATTAATCACCTTCAAATTTAGAACTCTTTTCCCTTCCTGCTTCTCCCCATAGCTGCTTGCCAATTTTTAACCTTTTGAAAGTTATTTCTGTCTCATGACATAGATTATAGAAGTGCCAAAAATTGCCAGCTCCTTGTAAAACATAGGGAAAAATGTACGAGTCTCATCTTGTGGTTCAATATTCATTTGCTTGTCATGAAATGTTAACCTCAAAGCAATGTATTGACTTTTACCATGTCAGTTAAGATTTAGAATTATAAAGGTCTCCTAACTGTATATCAAAAAAGGTTTTAAATACGTTCTATAAATGTGTACATGCACAGACACACACAAGTTTTTGCATATAAGTAGTTTTATCAGTCAGAAATGTAAGTAACTGTGGGTTTTTGTTGTTGTTGTTGTTGTTTCCTTTTCTTTTCTTTTTAACACATTCATAAGACATAAACTCTAAGAGCTGATAAGGGTGAGTGTCAAGTCAGTACAGACATAACTTCCCGATGAGTGGTTACAGAAGTGGGAGTCACACAAAAAAAAAAAATACTCGTACTTCACAGAGAGCATTTGTTCCTTAGTAATATTTGCAAAGATGTCATCAATATTGAAAGCAGGTAAGCTTTAGAAAAACTTATTTTAAAGCAAATTGCTTCCAAATTTGACATGTTCGTGATCTCAGACCTGTTTGGGTTTGTGACAGATTTTAAAAAGATTAGAAGAATTAAGATAGTAAGAAATCTTACATGAAGACACTAGACAAGGTGGACCAAAAGAGAATCACCATTAATTCTGTAGTTATGAGCTGAGGGTGGAGAATGTCATCTGAAAACATCAGTGAATGAAAAGTTAATGTCTCATATACACATGTACAATGATTTTCTAAGACAAAGACAGAAGAATAATAATTCTGATAATTAAAACATAATTAATACAACAAATAATACTCTCAAAATAATACTACATTCCTGCTTCAGGAAGGTAATATCACTTTTTAGTCCTTTTTCCTTGTCTTCCAGTTCTGGTCACTATTCAATAAACCAAACTGGGCATCCCTCAGAGACCTTTAGGCTTGATCTTGTGAGATACACTTGGAGTTTAAAACTACAGCTCATTACGTGTGTAAAGGTGGAGTCTCTGAAAGTATCAGTTCAGGCCTGCTCTGAAGAGGGAAGCAATCTTTCAGAAAAAAGAAAGAAAGAAGGAAAGATGGAGGAGGTTAGAAGGGGGAGTGAAAGAGAGAGAGAGAGAGAGAGAGCAACATGAAAAGAATGAAATATCTTGTTTCTCTACACACTAACCAAACAGTTTTTGAGTCCCTGCAGATTTCCTTTGGATCGTCTTGCTCTTAACAGGAGGTCACATAGCATATCTTCATTTACAGTGTCCAAAGCCAGATTTCCTGGACAGTAGATGAGAATATTTTTTCATCTGCCTCTGAATCTTCTGTCCAGGAATGACAAATAAAATTATAGGATATAAGAAATAGAAAATAGAAAATCTCACCAATATTTCAGGCAGCAATCTCCAAAGCTAACTTTTCCTTCTTTCCACTGTAGTCAAAAGAAAGATCAAATAATGCTACCCAGCAAAATTAGAATAAATATCCTTTATTCATGGCAATGTGATTTTGTTCTTAACCACCTCTCTGTGTTCTCATAAAAATTTAAGATAAAATAAAATAAAATAAAATAAAATAAAATAAAATAAAATAAAATAAAATAAAATAAAATAATAAAATAAAATAAAATAAAATAAAATAAAATAAAATAAAATAAAATAAAATAAAATAAAATAAAATAAAATAAAATAAAATAAAATAAAATAAAATAAAATAAAATAAAATAAATCTACCAGAAAAGTGAGAGTTGGACTACAAATTTCAATTTCTGTGTCTTTTCTTTGACTTGTTTAATGATTTAAATTATTTCATTTTCCTACCTCAATAACAATAGCATATAAGTAATATAATTTGCTATAATTTCTCTGGGAGAATTGCCTAACCTCTGTCTCTGTCTTCATCTGGCCAACATTCTCAGTCACCTGGCTAATTCTTTGTTATTGGGATTTCCTTGGCAGTGCTACTGTATAGTTCTCTATTTCCAATGCATCTCTCTTTCTTGCTGCTGTCCTTGAACTTTGGTTTATTGCCAGAATGAAGATGGAGGTAACACTCTTGGTAGCATTAAACTGAAATGAACTGTGATCAAGATAATTATAGTGTTTTTGTGTGTGTGTGTGTTATTCTTCCATATGTTTGAAGGAAATTAGCTTATTATAACTCTTCCTTGGGGGATTTTTTTTTTTTAAGAAAAATAAAAGAATAGAAAGACTTACCATGTTTTGCAATATACAAGAGCTGCAAAATAACAGAGACACCTGTCCTTCCTCCACTTCCTTATACAAATCTGAAATACAAGGCTAAGCCATTCCTAGACCCACGCCTCTACTCACACACTAAAGCTGTTCTATTCAGCAGCCTAATGCTGAGTTTAAACCATCAATATGTGATTAAAAGGCTCATGTAAAGGTTAGCAGTGGAAGGTGCTGAAACAACTTTTGTAGAAGGTGAGCACTATGACTGCCTCTTTCCCTTACTGTGGCCTCAGAGAAAATCACAGAATCACAAAATCATTTAGGTTGGAAGAGACCTCCAAGATCACCTAGTCCACCCTAAGACCTAACACTAACAAGTCCACCACTAAACTATATCACTGAGCTCTAAACGTTTGAATACTTACTGTAGGCAGTTATCTAGCTTTTTATTTATTTATTTTCCTAGAGACCGTGCACATTATCTTATTAATGCTAATAAATGCTTTGACTTGGTAAAAGTACTTTTGCAGACAAGTAGAGTTTCATCCTAACAGATACCCTGACAAATATAGACAGGATCTGGTTTTCTTGAAACAGGATCCTCCAAGAACTGGTGTCAAGGAGACTGCTTAGACCAACCTCCCATGCAAAGCGGGACTACTGTTGACACCAAATTAGAATGGTAGTGGATTGACTAGCTTAGTCTTGAAAACTTTCAGAGGTGGAAATTTCACAGAATCCTTGGGAAAGCAGTTCAGTGACTCCTTCGGTGTTGCATTATTCACCTAATGACGTTTTTTACATTAACATGGCACCTCATAATTCAGAGTTTTCTACTGATTCTGTTATTGTTTTAGGTTCTGCTCTTTTGTGATCGATGTTCACATTTTTTAATATCAGCTTGTAGGTTGATAATAGATACCTTCTTCCCTCCTTTTCTCCTAACTAAACAAGCACAACTCCCTCAAAGTCTTCCTACAGGTCTTGTGTTCTTGACTGCAGGTTATAAAATAAATAATAAAATATAATAAAATCAAAAATATATAATTAATTATTAGTTATATCTACTAGTTGAATACAGATATCCTAGCGATTCACTTTGGCAAAAAGTTTAAAAGCATTAACCTCAGGTATATAACCAAGAAAGTTACAGTTCAGAGTAAAAGGCCTGACTTTTATTATTTTAATTGCAATGCCTCCATGGAACTGGGAATAGGAAACATATATATTTAACATTCTGAACAAAGAAATTTCTAAATATCACACATCCCAACAGTGTGTTATGAAGTAGATGAGAATACTACAATGAAGCAGTTTAGAAGCAGTTGATGGAACACTACTGGAGCAAGAAGATGCTACAGTGCTTTACATCACAAAGATGAATTTTACTTCTGTAATATTACATCAAAATAAAACAATTATCACTTACTATTTCATTAATTGCATTTGGTTGGAATCTACATTTTTATACATAATCTACAATCATGCAAAATCTGCATTTGTATACAAATCTACATTATCATATACAAAATCAAGTGATAAAACACTGTTAATGTGAGTTCTTAGGAAATATTTTTATCCTGAGGCATAACCTCTTCTATGGGCTTTCAAGGATCACTGTCCTTCTAGAACATGTTTTCAAGACAATTGGACACAATTTTCTCTCTGTGATAGCCAAAAAAAAACGTCTTTGTGCCAGCGGTAAAAGGCAGACAGATAGACGCTGGATATTAGTCTTCCTTATCAAAATCTGTGGTAGCCTCGCAGAAATTAATGAATATATACTAACCCACAGATATGGAGGTTATTGTCTCTCCATAAATATGATGATAAGAGATTCAGAAATTTGAGGTAAAACAAAAATCAGAGATTTTTATGAGATAAAAGATTCTTGAGTCTATTTCCAAAAGGACATTTCTCATTTTATTGTGTTGTGTTTTTTTTTTTTGTTTGTTTGTTTGTTTTGTTTGTTTGTTTTTGTTTTTTAATAGTAAGAAAGTAAACTGAATTTTAGCTACAGCTGCTCTGTAGTCCATAGAATATCATTCTGAAAAACTAGTTTACTGCCCTGAAAGTTCAGTTTGAAATACATGACTTTTGAAAATTGATCATTATGGTTAGGTTGTCCAGGTGTTTATGGAATGTCATCATGGGTTACTTGACTGAAAACATACATGAAACCTCTGCCCAGGAAGAGAACTGAAGTCACTTGTGCTAAAATTGATCTTATTAGCACAGCCAATACCTTTTTCATCCTGAACTAGTTATTACCGTTTCTTAAGACTTGTTCTTACCATGTTGTTTTTTCTCCCTATATTTGAAAATACAGAGCCATGTATATATGCATATATATATTATATATGCATATATATATACATATATATATACATATATATGTAAATATATATGAAAGAAAATCTTTCCCCCTGTTTGTTATTCTTCTATGTGGCTGGATGTCTTAAGCTCATCAAGAAATGTTTTTCTTAACAAATACCTATGTCTGTGCTCAGAAAAATATTTTGTTCATATTGATTTAAAGTTCTTATCAATTGAAATCAAAATCTAATCTAATCAAACAGGAATTCTGAATTATGTTTCCCACAGCATTCTCCTCAAGAAACTGGCTGCTCTTGGCTTGGAATGGCACACGCTTCGTTGGGTTAGAAACTGGCTGGATAGCCAGGCCCAAAGAGTCATGGTGAACAGAGTCAAATCCAGTTGGAGGCCAGTCACTAGTGGCATCCCCCAGGGCTTGGTGCTGGGGCCAGTCCTCTTTAATATCTTCATCGATGGTCTGGACGAGGGCATTGAGTGCACCCTCAGTAAGTTCACAGAAGACGCCAAGTTAGCTGCGTGTGTCGATCTGCTTGAGGGTAGGAAGGCTCTGCAGGAGGATCTGGATAGGCTGCACTGATGGGCTGAGGTCAACTGCATGAAGTTCAACAAGGCCAAGTGCCGGGTCCTGCACCTGGGGCGTAATAACCCCAAGCAGAGCTACCGGCTGGGAGATGAGTGGTTGGAGAGCTGCCAGGCAGAGAAGGACCTGGGAGTATTGGTTGATAGTCGGCTGAATATGAGCCAGCAGTGTGCTCCTTTGGCCAAGAAGGCCAACGGCATCCTGGCCTGTATCAGAAACAGTGTGACCAGCAGGGCTAGGGAGGTGATCGTCCGCCTATACTCAGCTCTGGTGAGGCCGCACCTCGAGTACTGTGTTCAGTTTTGGGCCCCTCGCTACAAGAAGGACATCAAGGTGCTTGAGCGGGTGCAGAGAAGGGCGACAAAGCTGGTGAGGGGCCTGGAGAACAAGTCCTACGAGGAGCGCCTGAGGGAACTGGGCTTGTTCAGCCTGGAGAAGAGGAGGCTCAGGGGCGACCTTACTGCTCTCTACAGGTACCTCAAAGGAGGCTGTAGCAAGGTGGGGGTTGGTCTGTTCTCCCACGTGCCTGGTGACAGGACGAGGGGGAATGGGCTTAAGTTGCACCAGGGGAGTTTAAGGTTAGATGTTAGGAAGAACTTCTTTACTGAAAGGGTTGTGAGGCATTGGAACAGGCTGCCCAGGGAAGTGGTGGAGTCACCATCCCTGGAAGTCTTTAAAAGACATTTAGATGTAGAGCTTAGGGATATGTTTTAGTGGGGACTGTTAGCGTTAGGTCAGAGGTTGGACTCGATGATCTTGAGGTCTCTTCCAACCTAGAAAATTCTGTGATATGTATTAGTAACAATATAGCTGATGTGAATTTTTTCTCTCTAAAGTATTCCACAAACTTCTTTTAACTTCTTTTAGGTGCTATTGATGCACAAATTGGTAAGTTAGTATAAAGAATAATAAATAAATAATTTTTACAGAGATTTCTTTGAGAAATATTTGCAGGCTGCTATCAACAGATGAAGATTTTTAAGATTTCATGACACCTGGATAATTACTGTCAGAGAAAAGTAAAAAAAAAAAAAAAAAAAAAAAAAAAAAAAAAAGTACATAACAGAAAATGTTCTTTGAAAAAGAATAAATAATAAATTAGTAAGAGATATATGGGGGGGACGGGGGGGGGGGGGAGGGGGAGTGAGGAAAGAGAAGGGGGAAGAGATCAACAAACTTACCTTTTCTATAAGTACACACAACACTTCATGCAGAGTCACAATTTCAAACCACATTCAGCTGCCTACCAGCTTGTCAGCGCATTTACAGGAGTTAGTTTTTTCCTTGTCTCTCCTTAGGACCCTACACACTGCTGTCAAAAAATATTGAAGGTTTTCACATGCCTATTTCCTTGGCTCATTTACTGAGTCTCTAAAGACAACAGTTTAGCTGGGGTCAACAAATGACCTCAGTATTTCTAACTGTGAAAAAATATTTTCAGGCTGTCCATATCAGACTGTGCTTATCTTGGTGTGTTATCTTGGTGTGCTTATCTTGGTGTGTTACCAGTCCATTTGTTAACAATAAGTTCACCATCAGCTTGGTCAGCTGAAAAACTATTCCCACAGTTAAAAACAAACAAACAACAAAAACAAATTGTCCTCTGAAAGCAATATCAGAACCTGGCAGAATACAAATGAGCACTACAGTTTTCCATGCACATTTATTGCCTTTATCATGTTAAAACTCATTCAAATTCACTTGCATGTTTTTAATTTAGATAAAACAATAGTCATAATCACAGTAATTTAACAGAACACAACAACCAGATATTGTTAGCATTGTCTATATCTGTTGGGCCTTCTCTCTTTTATAACCTGCATGTGCTGATCTAGAAAAGAAAAAAAAAAAAAAAAAAAAAATCACTCAATCTCAGAATAGCTTGGGTTGGGAGGGGCTTTAAAGATCATTTAATTCCAGCCCCTCTACCCAGGGAAACCCACCACTAAAACAATTTTCTCAATTAATACCGATATACCAGCCTGGTATATTAGAACCTTTGGAACCTCACTCTGGATTCTGCTAACTGTCCCAAAACCTGTCACTAGAGTGATATTGAAGAAATTCCAAATACAACTACATTTGTTTCTTAAAAACATCCATTCATTTATTAAATTAGTAATTGAATTATATATTAATATAATTGAATTGAATTGAATAGTATATAGTAAATTTCACAGATCTTTCACAAGCTGTGTTTGCTTGTAAGTCATTTTGATGGCTATTTTTGACAACCATGTGAGTAATACAAGACATATCGTTCTTTCTCAGGATCATTCACTGAACATTTATATTCAGTGAGGCATGATTTAGAACTTTGTTAGCATACAAGAACAAAGTGCTTATGTATGATTTTCTTAAGTAATTATCTATCTTCATGCAGAAGAAGATAGATACTCTGATTTGCCTGATAGGCATCCTTCAAGATTCTCTCTCAATCTGTTGTCCAATATCTGTTTTGCATTTCATCTTGTGATCAGAACTAACCTTTCCTCTGTACCCTAGAGAAATTAATAAAATTAAAATAAGATGAAGGGACTAGAATACAAGACTTGTGAGGAGAAACTCAGGGAACTAGGGTTATTTAGTCTGGAGAAGAGAAGGCTGAGAGGACATCTCATTACTCTGTACTTCATCTATTCTCCTACCTGAAAGAAGGACATGGAAAGGAGGATGTCAGTCTCTTTTCTTAGCTGACAAGTTTCAGGATGTGAGAAAATGGGATCAAGTTGTATCAGGGGAAGTTTACACTGGGTATTAAAAATAATTTCTTCTCTGAGAGCTTGGTCAAACATTGGAATAGACTGCCCAGGGAAGTGGTGGAATCACCATCCCTGTAGGTATTCAAGAGACAGGTGGACAGGCCATTTAGGGACACAGTTTAATGATGGGACTTGGTAAGTCAGGCTGATGATCTTGAAGGTCTTTTCCAACCAGTGGCTCTATGATTCTATACTAGTATTATCCCCATCATGTTAATATTGTCATAAAAATTAAAAGTACCCTACAGAACTGTCGTGGTTCTGCTCGAGTGGGCAGCCGAGCTCCACCACAGCCGCTCTCTCACTCCCCCTCCTCAAAGAGGAATGGGGAGAAAATATGTGAAAAGGGGCTCAAGGGTTGAGATAAGGACGAGAAAATCACGCAATAATTATTGTAACGGGCAAAACAGACTCGGCATAAGGAGATAGTAAGATTTATTGCCTATTACTAACAAGTGAGAGAAGTGAGAAAACAAAGGAAAAAGCAAACCAAAAGCACCTTCCCCCCCATCCACACTCTTCCACCTCCTCCCCCCGAGAGGCGCAGGGGAACGGGGAATGGGGGTTATGGTCAGTCTACAGCACTTCTTCTCTGCCGCTCCTTCTCGGTCACTCTCGTCCCCTGTGCTGTGGGGTCCCACCCACAGGATGCAGTCCTTAATGAACTGATCCAGCGTGGGCTTCCCACAGGAAAGTTCTTTCAGAACTGCTCCAGATATGAGTCCGTACCATGGGGTCCATCCCTCAGGAGAAAACTGCTCCAACCTGGCTCCCCTACGGGTAGCAGCTCCTGCCAGATCACCTGCTCCTTCGTGGGCTCCTCTCCACGGGCTACAGGTCCGGCCCGGAATCTGCTCCGGCAGGGGTCTTCCACAGGCGGCAGCCTCTGTCGGTGCAGGGCCACCTGCTCCACCGTGGTCTCCTCCACGGGCTGCAGCATGGAACCCTGCTCCACCGTGGTACTCCATGGGCTGCAGGGGGACATCCTGCTTCACCATGGTCCTCACCACAGGCCACAGGGGACTTCTGCTCCGGCGCCTGGAGCACCTCTCCCCCTCCCTCTACACTGACCTTGGCACCTGCAAGGCTGTTCCTCACTCCCTTCACTCTCCCAGCTGCTGTCTGGCGCAGCGTTTTTTCCCTGTCTTAAATATGCTCTCACAGAGGCGCAAAACAACATTGCTTATTGGCTCAGATCTGGAAAACAATGGGGCCCTTCCCAAACATGGGGCAGCTTCTAGATCTTTCTCACAGAAACCACCCCTATGGCTCCCTGCTACCAAAACCTTGCCACGTAAACCCACTACAAGAACAAAGCTGTTTCAGGGTCCACTCAAGTGCTCAGAAACTTTTTTTTTTTTCTTTTTTCTTTTTTCTTTTCTTTGTTCTGAGAACATTTTAAACATCGTTTAAATATTGGCAAAACTAAATGGCTCTCAAACATGCATTATTCTAACACCATAAAGTCACTCACACCTATTGTATAATACTGATATCCTATGCATGATTCTGTAACGATAGCTTTACATGGATATTAACTTACAGAAAAAAAAATTAGAGACCTATTTTGAAATAGTGTGAAACCTGAGTTTAAACTGAAATGAAGAAGAAAGATGGCTTCTATTAGAAGCCATCAGAAAAATAAAAAATAATAATAAATAAATAAATAAATAAATAAATAAAAACATCTTAAATTCTTGACAAAACCTAATTGCAATGGAAACTGCTGTGGAAATACGTGTGTACATAGAAGATTAGCCTGTTTCTTCCCCCACTGGAAGCCCCACTGCTGTTGACCCAATTCATTCATTTTCACCTGTTCTTTCAACCACTAGCTCTGCATATCAAAAAGATTGGTTGCTGCTTAGTTCACATAGTGGTAACACAGTACTATTTAGAATGTCTTTTGTGTAAATTGGTGTCTATAATCTTTTTTTTTTTTTTTTTTTTTTCCAGCTACTGCAGTATTTATAGGTTGATCCAGTGAACCAAAGTGAAATGACTATTGCTTTCTGAAGTAGTGTGAAGTGTTACCAAAATCTGTTGTTTAACTGAAAAATTTTAAATGAGCATGTGCTGTATCTAAAATTAAAAAATGTATATATAAATGAAACCAGAAGTGCAAATGGTGCCTTTAATTTTTTTACACATTAAACTTTTGTACTGAAGTAATGAAGAAATTAATGTATTGAATATCTGTTATTTTAGAATAAAAGTTTAGTGCATTGTCACTGTAGCTTAAAAATTATATTAGGATCTTACAATTACTTGTCATCTTATCTGCCTGTAGGTACATTAATTGAATCAGATATACACTTTTTTTTTTCTTTTGCTATCATTCTGCAAATAATTTTTACTTTAATATACAAACATTTTTAACAATAATATGTACTGCTGTTTAACAAGTATAATGGATTTACATAGCAGGGGAACTGCAGGAGTGGCCTCTGTGAGCAGAACGCAGCAGCTGCCCCATGTCAGAGAGGAGCCAGATCCAGATGCTCCAAAAGGTACCTGCTGCTGGCCAGAGCTGGGCCATCAATGATGCTTTTTGGGCCTCTGAGAGAACAGAATCAAGAAAGGGGAAAAATCCTGCTGTGCTGCAGAAGCTGGGAGAGAGGGATGAGATGTAAATGAGAAGCAGCCCTATAGCCCTGAAGGTGAGTGTAGAAGGAGGGCAGGAGGTGCTCCAGGCATGGAGCACCCCATGGATCCCATGGAGAGGTCCATGATGGAACTGTGGAAAGCCCATGTAAGGCTAGTTTGGAAATGACAGCATCCAGTGGGAGGGACCCCACACTGGAGCCAGGGAAAAGAATGGTGGTGAAGGAGAGACAGAGACAGAGTTATGGACTGACTGCAGCCCCTATTCCCCTGCACCACTGAGAGGAAGGAGATAGAATGAGGTAGATGGAGTTGGAAGATGTTTTTAGTTTGCTTTTAGTTTCTCACTACTGTAGTCTATTATTAACAATAGGCAATATATTGCATTAATCTCCCTTATGCTGTCTGGTTTGCCCATGATGGAAATTGGTATGTGATCTCCCTGTTCTTTTCTCAACCCACAAGTTTTTTTTTTTCCAAAATATTTTTCACCCTACTCAGTTGAGGAGTGGGAGTGAGAGAGCAGTGTGGTAAAATTCACTTAGCTATTGGTGTTAAACTACCACAAGTTACTATTACAAATATATATATATGTATATATATTTATTTATATGTATATATGATATATATACACACATATATAGAGAGAGAATGATTTCCATATCTGGACCACTGAAACACCCAAGCTTTTCTCAATAAAGATTTTATAATGAAAGGATATTTTTCTCCTAGTTTTAAATGAAAACATTTTTGCTGGTCATTTGTAGTATGTTCCATACTGGAAAAAATAAAGAGAGAAAGTTCATAACAGAGGCAAATAATAGAGTAGATAGGTAGTGTAGGAAGCTGTATTTCCTTTGAGTCAGAAAGGTGTAGGATTTTGCTTTCTGCTCAGCTCATTGTTTAAAATGGCTTCTATCTAGCTTTTGTTTGTTTGTTTTTATGTTGCTGTTATTTTGTTTGCTTTTCTGAAAAGTGCCCTTAAAAGTTTGAAACATTACTCAATGCAATTAAAATAGATCATTATGTCAGCAGATTGGCTGGGGAAAAGTTTAGTAATTTGTTTTATTTAGTGTGCAGTTTTAAGCAATGTAAAAGGCTTGTCAACTTATCCGTAAAATCTATGCTAACTTTATCACTGTTGCACCTTTATGTCTTAATCCACCCCAATTCGTAATCTTGTTTGAAAATTTACATCAGTAACTATCTGTGGAATGTCTGAGTTTCTAGCCAATTTCTTCAGGATAAATTTCAATGAAACAAACTAAAGAATAAGTTTTAGAAGGATAAAGGACATAATAGAAAAAAAAATCATTAAGTACCAAAATATCTTAAATGGGATTATGTTTACAGATATTAAAGCCGCAAAATCCTAAAATCTTTTTCCTTTGTGTTCTACCAAGCCTGTGCATCTCAGATTATTTCAGTGCATAAGGCCATTTAGTTCTTATTCACAACTTTCAGGGCCAGGAGAAAGCATTAGGAAGATCTCATCCAATATGTTACCTATGGTGTATCACAGACATCTGAAATATTCTGTTTGAATTGCAGCACATCTTCTGGTAATGTTCAATCTGGACTTTGAAAAGTGCAGTTCAGTAAAATCTATGACAGTCTTTGGCAGATAATTCTCATAACATTCAGCATTAGCAATATAACTCTTTCTTCTGCCAGCCTTGTCTAATTTTCTGCCTGGGCTTCCAAGCTACACATGTTCTGCTTAAACTCAGTCAAAATAAATAAATAAATAAAATAAAAAACCTCTAAAGTTCTTTTCTGAGTTGGGAGGGAAAAACTGTATGTAGCTTTCATGTGCTTTATCTTGATTTTTTTCCACTACTGTAATGCCAATATATAAATGTAGAAAAATAAATTGTCCCATGTGCCTAATTACATTGAAAATGAGGGCTCAAGACTGTAAACTGGCAAGCCAAAGATTGTAATATTATGGGACATTCAGGCAATGTTCTGAACCACAGTGAAGATTGTTATTAGTTTTAAAATATTGAAGCAGTGAATTCCTCAGCATATTTCCAGTACTAAGCAGGAAGGTTATGGGTTACCCTATGCCAATGCTACAGTTTGTACTACTAACTTGTCAATTTCATCACTTCTGATCTGAAAGTAGTGTTTACAGAAACCAAGGAAAGTCTAAGCTATGATTAAAAATGTGTATATCTTAAGTAACCTATCAGCTGATTTCCCGAGAGTCACACACTGGAAGATGAATTGCTTTATCTAATACTTTTACTTTATAGTGATATTCAGAGATTGACAGCTAGATAACATTTCTGTGCCTACCCCTGGAATAATGACTCCATGTCTCCTTGTAGCGTCTTACAGGAACAGCTGGTGTGGGAAGAAAGATGAAGGAATTGACTCCCTAGATCTAATGAATATTTTAGTGAAAAAACTTTTTTTTTTTTTTTTCTTTTTTTCTGATCCAGACACTAAGAAATCTTGATCACCTATGGCTTCAACAAACAATTATCCTCATTTCCTTAACATACATGTACACACTACAGCTATCTACAGGAGTGATGAAGAAAATGAAATTATACTTCAGATAATTTTTCTCACAGTTCATCAAAATGGAGGGGGAAAAAATGGAAATAAAACCAAAATGATTCCATAGAGGAAGGATGACAGAATTAGGTGATACAACACCTTGTGAGGACATATTCATGACATCTTGACTGTTCACCTGAGTATGGAGACATCAGTGTTGTGCTTAAGTGTCATCACATAGGGATCATGTCATTTGCACCAGAAAAGCATCAGCAAGACAGGAACTGCCACTGTACTCTGGTGACCATGATGAAAACAGCAAAGCACTTGTCCTTTTTCACATTTGAGATTAGTTAAAGCTGACAACTGTTTTATCACTGCTTGAACCTGAGCTGCATGGCAACTAAGAGTTTGCAGCCGATCATGAATGAGGTGAGGATAGGAAAAAGAGAGGGACTTCAACGTGTGATCAGGACAGCTTTGTTCTTTAATGAAGAGGCTTACTATGATTTTCTCTTTTAATTTCTGGGTGTGTCTGGAATTTTGTGACATGATAAAGAAGCCACTGAAGCTGGCAAAAGTCTGAGAAATAAAATTTACCACCTGCTGTTCCCACATACATGGGAGTAAAGGAGGAAATTGAAGCACCTTGAGGCTTCCTGGTAATGGGTCCTTGCAAAATGCTCAGCAGCCCCTTCACATACACACAGACTCCACAGCCTCTCTGGGAAACCTGTGCCAGTGCTCTGTCACTCTCACAGTAAAGAAGTGCCCTCCCTTATTCAGATGGAGCTTTCTGTGCTTCATTTTGTGCCTGTTGCTTCTTGTCCTGTCACAAGACACCACTGAAGAGTCTGGCACCATTCTCTTGATGCCCCTCCTTCAGAGTAATAAGATTCTTGGTCTTCCCTTCTCCATGCTGAACAGGTCCAGCTCTCTAAGGTTATCTCCATACAAGAGATGCTCCAGTCCCCTTATCATCTTAGTAGTATTCCTCTGGACTTACTCCTGTAGTTCTGTGTCCCTCTTGTACTGGGGAGTGCAGAACTGGACAGAATACTCCAGGCAAGTAGAAAACTGAATTGCAAATACTGACAGATGAAATACTATAAAGACAAACAGAGAAGCATACCTTGGGTGAATATGTAATATACACTACTACATGAAAAATCTTTCTGCCTGTTAATTAAAATGGAAAAGGCTACAGGCTTCTTATCTACACAGAAAATAATATGCACAGTAAACCTGAGCATGAAAAAAAAACAGGCTACACTGAATAAATCTTACTCTGAAAGTAAATTCTAAAATTTTCAAAGTTAGTTTGTGGTATCTGTGTTTTTGTGAATGTGTTTGCTTTTAGATTTCACAAAGACTTTTACAGTTTTATTATAAGGCTGTGATAAAAATAATTAATTAATTAATTAATTAATTGTTCCAATAAATGATTAGAATGGTTTTAAAACAAGTCTTGAAATATCTTTCCAAGGTGTATGTAATATCTTCTGTCTCTAAATTGGGAGTTTATATAGTTTGTTGAAATGTGATAGCATATAAACACTGTATATTCACTAGCGAGGTGGATTACAGTTGTATTCTTTACATAGGTTTACTTTTGTTCTTGATGGCATTTATAATTTATTTTGTGTATATTAAGACTGTTTTTCATATGATTATAGGGGAAAAATTATTGCTTGGCAAACCCAAGATTGCCAGCTATGAAAGAAATATAATTTTACTTTTTGTGGAGATTTTTTTCCTGATTAACTGTCATTCTCAGTATGATCATTCTTAATATGCTATGCAACAGGAATCTTGAATTTTAAAATGCAATTAAATACAAAATATAAAAATTATCACATAAAGTTAATTATTTTACATATCATTTCTTTTTAATATAATGAATAAGCCTATCAGGGTTGTCTTTGGCTATTTGTATGTAAGCAATTTGCAAGAATATAAAGTTTGTATTGGTTTTACTAGATCATATAAATACTGATACAAGCCATATTCAAACACTTACACACATGAGTAGTAAAGATTTAATTGAATTAATCATAATCACAGAAATATTCTTGAGCCTAATAATCAAAACTTCAGTTCACATTTCAATTCATCAAGTAAAAAAAAAAAAAAAAAAAAAAAAAAAAAGTAGACATGGGATAGAATTTAACTGAAAAAGATAGATAGATATATATATATATTTCAATTTAAAAGACATAAACCTACAAGTGATTATGCTTATATTTTCATTTTGATCCATATATTTGATTTGAATGTTATTTTCAAAATTTCTCTGGAGAAGGCAGTATTATAACATATATGACTTCAAATACTGTGTAAAGAGTGGATAGAATGCAGCCCTGCAGAGAAAAGTTTGGAGGTACAGGTTTGGGGGAAAAAGAGAGGAGGGTCAAGGGAGGATGAGGTTGAAAAAGGGGGAGCAGAGAAGTTGTGGATGTCCCATCCCTGCAAGTGCTGAAGGCCAGGCAGGATGGGGCATTGAGCAATCTGGTTTGGTGGGAGGTATCTATGTCTGTGGCAGGGCTTTGGAACTAGATCTTTAATCATAGATTCATAGAATCATAGAATCATTAAGCTTGGAAAAGACCTCCAAGGATCATCTGTTCCAACCACCCCCAACCACCAAAATTACCCACTAAACCATGTCTCTAAGCACCATGTTCAGCCTTTCCTTAAATACACCTAGGCATGGTGACTCTACCGCTTTCCTACACAACCCATTCCAATGCCTGACTACTCTTTCTGAGAAGAAATGTCTCCTAATTTCCAACCTAAACCACCCCTACCACAACTTGAGGCTGTTCCCTCTTGTCCTATCACTAGTAATCTGTGAGAAGAGGCTGACTCTCAACTTCTCACAACTTATGTACCTGTAGAGAGCAATAATGTCTCCCCTGAGCCTCCTTCAGACTTAAACAAGCCCAGTTACCTCAGCTTCTCCTCATAGAACATGTGTTCCAGACCCCTGACCAGCTTTATAGCCCTTCTCTAGACATGCTCCAGGGCCTCGATGTCTTTCTTGTATTAAGGGGCCCACAACGGAACACAGTACTGGAGGTGTGGCCTCATCAGAGCAAGGTACAGGGGGACAATCACCTTCCTGGTCCTGCTGGCTAAACTACTCCTGTTACATGGCAGGATGTCATTGGCCTTCTTGGCCACACTGCTGGCTCATGTTTGGGTGAGCATCGACCAACACCCCCAGATCTTTTTCCTCCTCAAAGCTTTCCAGCTGCTCTGCCCAAAGCCTGTAGAATTGCATGGGGTTGTTGTGGCCAAAGTGGAGGACCCAGCATTTAGCCATCATCAGCATTTAGAACCTCATCCCATTGGCCTCTGCCCATTGATCCAAACTGTCAAGGCCCCTCTGCAGGACCTTCCTACCTTCCAGCAGATTGACATTTTCCCCCAACTTGATGTTGTCTGCAAAAACACTGAGGGTGCCTTCACATACAAACCATCAATAAATCACTAAAGAGGATGGGCCCCAACACCAACAACGCTCATGACCAGTCACTTTAAGACGGTGTCAAGGCTTTTGACACTGTCTCCCACAGCATTCTCCTCAAGAAACTGGCTGCTCAAGACTTGGACTGGTGCACGCTTCGTTGGATTAGAAGCTGGCTGGATAGCTGGGCCCAAAGAGTCGTGGTAAATGGAGTCAAGTCCAGTTGGAGGCCAGTCACTAGTGGCGTCCCCCAGGGCTTGGTGCTGGGGCTAGTCCTCTTTAATATCTTCATCGATGATCTGGACGACGGCATTGAGTGCACCCTCAGTAAGTTTGCAGATGACACCAAGCTATGCACGTGTGTCGATCTGCTTGAGGGTAGGAAAGCTCTGCAGGAGGATCTGGATAGGCTGGACTGATGGGCTGAGGTCAACTGCATGAAGTTCAACAAGGCCAAGTGCCGGGTCCTGCACCTGGGGCGTAATAACCCCAAGCAGAGCTACCGGCTGGGAGATGAGTGGTAGGAGAGCTGCCAGGCAGAGAAGGACCTGGGAGTATTGGTTGATAGTCGGCTGAATATGAGCCAGCAGTGTGCTCCTTTGGCCAAGAAGGCCAACGGCATCCTGGCCTGTATCAGGAACAGTGTGGCCAGCAGGGCTAGGGAGGTGATCGTCCGCCTATACTCAGCTCTGGTGAGGCCGCACCTCGAGTACTGTGTTCAGTTTTGGGCCCCTCGCTACAAGAAGGACATCAAGGTGCTTGAGCGGGTGCAGAGAAGGGCAACGAAGCTGGTGAGGGGCCTGGAGAACAAGTCCTACGAGGAGTGGCTGAGGGAGCTGGGCTTGTTCAGCCTGGAGAAGAGGAGGCTAAGGGGCGACCTTATTGCGCTTTACAGATACCTTAAAAGAGGCTGTAGCGAGGTGGGGGTTGGTCTGTTCTCCCACGTGCCTGGTGACAGGACGAGGGGGAATGGGCTTAAGTTGAGCCAGGGGAGTTTTAGGTTAGATGTTAGGAAGAACTTCTTTACTGAAAGGGTTGTGAGGCATTGGAACAGGCTGCCCAGGGAAGTGGTGGAGTCACCATCCCTGGAAGTCTTTAAAAGACGTTTAGATGTAGAGCTTAGGGATATGTTTTAGTGGGGACTGTTAGCGTTAGGTCAGAGGTTGGACTCGATGATCTTGAGGTCTCTTCCAACCTAGAAATTCTGTGATTCTGTGATTCTGTGATTTATGGTCTGAATCATTCTATGATTCTATAACTTTATGATTTATGTTTCTATGACTCTATGATAATTTAGAGTGGGCCTCCATCTTGCACTGTGTTCCATTTAGTCTCTAGTTTATATTATGCAACTGCCTAACACCTTCAGTCTAAAGATATAGTGTTTCTTCTACCAAGGGTTGTATAAGATTAACTAATTTCTGAAGTCAGAAGGATATTATGTAAATAGCATGTTGTTGGGTTTTTGTTTGTTTTTTTTTGTGTGTGTGTGGTTTTTTTGTTTTGTTTTTGAGAGAGATTAAATACATTAGGTTTACTGTAAATTAACAAAGGTTTAGTAAAGGTATCAGAATAACTAATATAAAAATTAGTGTATTCAATGGAAGTTGTTTAGGGAGGACAGAACAGAATTCCAATACTTCAGTCTTCTGTGCACCATTCTTACCATTCACATTTACTTATTGTACATCATTACATCTATGGAGTTTCTTAATAAAAGAAAAATTAAGCTAGAGATTTTCGGTTCTTTTTAGATTAGAAGTTCAAGGTTTTCAACTCTAATAAACTTTTTTTTTTTTTTCTTCTACTTAATGTGAAAATAAAATAATTCACCTTACTTTCTTGAAGTCTTTCTATTTGTGATAGGCTCCTCAGGTCAAAATACTAGGGGCATGAAATTGCTATTAGCTATAGCTATTAGAAGAAAGGAATAGACTGCAGTCTTCATTAATCACATCTAATAAAACAGATAAGAAAAGAGGGTTAGCAAAAGGTTATATCCTTGTTATCAACCTCGAACTTTAAGTTTCAGAGAAGTGATGTCAAGAAAATGACTGCTATCAATGAACTTGCTAGCTACTACATGAGTAAAGAGGACCAGGGACAGTAATTTTCCTACAATGCACAGAAGATTCATTTTCATATCACTAGGGACTCAAACATAGCATAATAATTACTACTAACATTACTAACGGTTTTTCTAACTGTTTTAAGCTTAATGAGATCAAGTTTCTGGAATTTTTTATACTTTCTAGATTTTCAGTAGGTCTAGTAAGTTGCACAACTGACTCTCAGAGGATTGTGGAGTATTTTTTGCATGTGTCATTTTTAGGGTCTTTAAGATATTTCCACCTAGAACTTCAAATGTTAAAATTAGTGTCTCATAATTTTATTAAAATAAAATTAGCATAAAAATATAAAATAGTTCCTTGTTTGTTAATAGGATGATGTCACACAGCTGTGAGTTTGCAGAAGCTATTACCACATGCTTTGGCCTCATAATAAGCTTCCAATAAATTATTTTTCAACACACAAAATTACTGTCCCTGGTCCTCTTTACTCATGTAGTAGCTAGCAAATGTTCTAACTCTAAAAAGTGTTTTGCAACATATTGTCTTGGGACATTTCATTCCTCTTGTCATTTACAGTGCTGTGACTGTCATCATGTTCCAGGAAGAAGTGTTTATTTAGCAATACTCTTTCAGCATAAAGGGAGAAAGCCTAACATAAAATGACATACAAATACCTTTGCATACTTTAAAAAGTCCACTTCTGCAAAAGTGCCTGTGTCTGCAGTAGCAGTTTTTCAACCATGCTTTGTTTTTATATTATAGTATATTATGTTTAGACTCTTTATGGCCCAAAGTACTCAAAAATCAGATTAAATCAAGAAGATGAAGCCTAGGAGTGTGAATTATGGCAAATGCATCTTTCCACTGCATATCCAGATTATCTAATGTATCTGGCAATTGATGCCATTCTGTGATGATTGAAATGCCCTAAATCTTTAAAGTTAGAAATATTTTTGCCTTAGATTACAAATTACAATATTTAAATATACACTTACAATCTGAAAAGACATGAAATGATTGGTCAAAGGAGAGATTTTGATTTTCTGCTCAAACTGTTAAGAAATAATGCTTTCATCTAAGAGCTCACCTTCATTTCATGCACAGAAAAAATTAACAGCTGTTCTCATCCTTATATATAGGAATAATTATTTTATTTTTAAAAATCTCTGAACTAATTCTGTATCATCCCAGACAATTGCTTATTTCTAATTATCTTCAATACGGTCCTGTAAAAGTTATATCAAATACATGTAGTATTTGGGCGCAGAGGAACCAAGTAAATATATCTTTAATAAACAATGTTTCTGCAGTTACTTAAATCTTACTGTCAACTGAGCTCATCCTCATAATCAGTTAGATATTGAAGATCATATTTATGTATGATAAGGTTACACATTTCCAATATTTCACATGAAAAACTGATGCCCTCAGTAGTATAAATTCTGACCATAATACTCAAGCAACAGGACTCATAAGAAATATGTGCTGACTTTACACTTCTACATTTTATTATGGAAGTGACATTTCTGCCATTTATTGCCAACTGAGAGATGAAGTAAAAATAAAGGGCTTACAAAAGACGTCACTAAACTTATATGAAACCTTAAGTTTTTGGATTTAAATAGTACTTTAATGGAAATTTGTAGGTTATACAGCTCCGAACCATCCCAAAACATTAGAGATGGAATGGCAGTGGTCCTCCAGAGAAGGACCTTTGAGATCCAGAGTTAACAATATAAACACAAGAAGAAACTATACAAACTTCAGGAATGTAACTCAGGCTGCATGGTGTTTCCTGGCTCCAGCCAAATTTTGTCTTGCACAGGTTAATAAATTGTTGTGTTTGTTTGGTTGGTTGGTGTTGTTTTTTTGTTTTTTTTTTTACATTTTACTTATTTATTTATTCATTTATTAGTGGATGAAGAAAAGATATCTTATTGGTTGGGAAGGAAACATCCAAACAAAGCAACAAAATGGATAAGTATTTTGGCCTTCAGCAGGGAAGGTTTATTTTTGCAACAAGGTTTAACATCATTTCTTGTTTCTAGGTCTCATGATTTGGACAGATGGTTAAGCTCCAGATTTTTCTCTAATGCATATTCTCCTCCTCTGAAAATGGCATACCAGTGAAAAAGGCAGTAAGAGGTAAACATAAATAACTTTTCCTCTCTCTTTTTTTTTTTTTTTTTCATCAGTGACATGAGTGACAAAGTCCATTCTCTGCTGAAGAACATCATATTTGTTGTATCCTCTTTGTATCCACTTTCCTTACTGCCTGCATCTCACAGCTGAGTAGACATCTCCTGTATTACAGAGTAAATATTATCTGATTTCTTACTGTTTATTTTCAAAAATATGGTCTTCAAAACACTGTGGAGAAAAAGATGAAATGGAAGCACTTGGCTCAGCCAGTCATGGTTTGCATATCTTTTTATTATCCCAGTGCATTAAAAAACTGACTGGATCTTTTAATAGTCTCTTTGTAATATTTGTGAGAGTGTCTCTTCATCCAGAGTATAATAATAGATTTCCCAATTTCACTTAATAAAAACGTGACTGATAGGAACTGAATTTCCACACTGAGAGAACTGTATTACATTTTAATTTTTGTGTGTATATCTCAATATCTTTTTTAAATAGTGATTTATTCCGTACATTGAGCAGTTATACTTTCAGAAATAGTTGCCTGTTCAGTATTTTTTTCAATGTAGACTTTTGGCTTCTATTAAACGGACTGAAACTTCATGGTCTCTACAGAAATTAGGAAATGCTATTCTGGCCTGATAATGGAAAAAGTGCATGTTTGACATGTGATACTACATGTATTTGCTGAAAGCTTATTTTTAAACTTGTAGCAAGTTTAAAATTCAGCAGCAATTGTAAAATTTCTTGCTAAGTGGTAGAAAGTTTATGTCTCTTATTTTTTTAAAGGACAATCTTTTTAACCAGAATTAAGAAGTGTTTATAATGTAAATGTATATATATGCATATATATGCATATGTATTATTATAGCAGGGGAGAAGCTGAGAAGGGTATGGTAAGAAACAGCCATATCAGTGTTGTCATGGGTGCATGGCTAGGCTGACGCTGCTAATTAATTAGCCCTAATCAGACAGGAACAGGATAGAAGCTATGTACACAAGCTAGCTGTATTCAGATTTCATAGGTCAGATGGATTTCACCTAAGTGTGCTAAAAGAGCACAGTGTTGATAATACTCTAATGTTTTTGCTATTGCTGAGCCATGTTCTCACAATATCAAAACTGTACCTCCAGACCCCCCTCATGTTGGGGATGGGAAGACACTGGGAGAGGACACAGCCAAGAGCCAAACTGATCAGGTGGACACACCATCACACTCAGCAATTAAAACTGGGGAAAAGAGGAATAAAGGAAAGGCAGACATTCATTAATAAGGGGTGTCTTCTAAAGCAACTCTTACATATCCTGAGACTTTGCTTCCCAGGAAGTGTTTGAACCTACTGATGATAAATAGAAGGTAAGACCAATTTTGTTTGTTTGTTTGTTTGTTTGTTTCATCTTATTTTCTCCCTTTGTCCTACTGAGAAGTGTGAGGTGTGAGTGAAGCTTGGTGGGCACCTAGTGACCAGCCAACGTCAACCAACACAGAGCCCATGATGACTGGAAATGTTACCAGTAAGGGAAACAAAGACAAGTACCTAAAGAACTACTGTCCAGTTCATCTCACTCCTTGAAAAATCCCAGCTCTGGCTTCTTAGAACCATTTACAATCACATCAACACAGTAAGATAATCAGAAACAACCGACACAGAATTATCAGCCACATATCACTCCTGACTACGCTGTTCAGCTTTTGAATTGCTGGCTGTGGTGATGAAAAATAGCAGTGGGTGAAATACACCATGATTAGTAATGGCTTTGTCAGTCTTCCATTGCATTCTCACTTGGAAGTGGAGGTGGTATGAACTGCAAGTAAAAAACATTAGGTGGAATGAAAACTACCTGGTCCTGTAGGCTCAGACCAATGCCTTGACATCCAGCAGCAGGCTTCTAACAGGCAAATTAACCAGGGTCACAATATAGATACACGATACAATATAACAATTATATATTAACATATATAAAATATGACTATTATAATAAGCATCAACACTTAACTAATATAGTAAATGTGATTGACTTAACAATAGTCCATTTTTTGAACAGCATGATGCTTTGCACACCAGAGGTCTATTCTAGTCCGTATTCCATCTGTGTTTTCTCTTCCACAAAAGATTGTTGCTTTCTGAGTTCATGTAAGAGTCTATAATCTCTAACACCTTGTAAGTTAATTGTGCACTCTGTGAGGATTTTGCTGAATGTTCAAGTTGCATCATAAAATTCAACATCATAGTCTTTCTTTTTCTCTATCATTTCTTGATAAAACCTATAATTAGCTTTATCAGTGATGTGACTCTTATGAAATGAGATTTTCATAGTGAAATTACTTTACATTTATCTGCACTTTTATTTCATCTTCCAATTATTTCTCAATAATTCAACATCAAAGATACATGTATTTTGATATTTTTCAGTTTGGTTCTGTTTTTATTAACCTGACCATATTACATATTTATCAAGCACCTCAGTATTTAGGTGAATAGGTTGAACAGCATGGCCACTATCTCCTACTGTCTCCTAAACTACTTCAAAATTTATTTACTTTTTCATAAACAATTATTATTTATCCATCTGAACATGTTCTCCTTTTATCCTATGACAGACTGGTTTATCTGAGGTGTTTTTGTAAAGAACAGAGCTGAAATAAATTTTGGAAAAATAAAAAAATAGTCTCTCAGTCATCAATTGATTTATACACTCATTGATTCCCTCAAAGCACCCCGTTAGATATGTGAGACACATCAGTTCACAAAATAATATTACCTTCTTTTCAGAACACCATCCCTGCAACCACTATTTAAAGAAGAGTTTACAACCCGTAGTCAGTGGTTCAAAAATTTTAACCTTGATTTCCTTTAAAACACCAGGATCTTTTGGGCCTATTCCAACCCAAAGCTTTCTTTGATTCTGTGAAAGAAAAATTCATTCTCTTCAGGATTTTTCAGAGTTTCAGTGTAAACATCAATTCTTTATTCAAGGAAGGAAGGAAGGAATTCAAAGAAAAAGCATTGCCTTCATTTTCACAAAGCTGTCTAAATTGACACAGAAAAGTGTGAGATTTCATGAGAAAAAAAAATCACTTCTGAACTTATTTTGAACTTCTTTTGAGCTGGAACTTTTTTTTTTTTTTTTTTTTTTTTTTTTTTCCTTCAAAAATGAAGCAATATAAAGTGAAATTATTAAAGGACGCTTTAACATACACACACACACATATACACGCACACCACTATTTACAATGTCTAACAT
Organism: Aythya marila; assembly: GCF_965140915.1. Lineage (NCBI taxonomy): Eukaryota > Metazoa > Chordata > Aves > Anseriformes > Anatidae > Aythya > Aythya marila. The sequence goes on along the minus strand of NC_139080.1, from coordinate 81,781,483 downwards.
AATTATATAAAGAATAAAGAATTTTTAAAAATAGAGGAAAGCTTTCACACTTAAATTACATCATTTGATTTGCCAGCCAAAAACAGCATGTAAAACTGTCAAACTGCATAGTGCTTCAATGTTTTAATATTTTTTCTCTATAAAAAAAAAGAAGTGAATCAAAGTACGTTTTAAATGAGCTCATGGAAAATCAGTGGATATTAATTTACTTAATCCTTTTATGGTGTGCAACATTGTAAGCCTCAAACCTCATGGATAATAGATATCTTGAGTTCAGATCCTCATTTGGCAGGTAGCCCCTTTGACTGTGAAATAGTACTATTTTAGCACAGGCCTCAATCTATTTCTGACCTTTAAAAAAAAATTGTTAAATGAGATTGATGAAGCTGAGATTTTTTATCTTCTGGAACTATCATCATGCCATATATCTGATTATTTTCCTGTTTTATGAATTTTGTACATCCTCTGACACTTCCAAGTTATCAGTTATTGCTCTTCAAGTAAATTATCTGAATTTAAAGTGATTAAGTATTAAAGGTAAGGCATCATGTGTCTATCATTGTACAATCAAGTAAGTATTATCTGTCTAATTTGTTAAGGAATGTTTTAGTAATGAATCACTGCTGAGGAAAACAAATACATTTGTTACTCTATAATTATGTTTTCTACAGAAGAGTACATAATTTTTCATAAAAAAAGGTCACTAAAATCAAAATATTTTGTCCTAGAGTACCAGTTACTATGACATAAGGATAAATTTCAACAGAACGTGCTCCAATTTAGTGGGTTGATCTTAACATTCAGGTTCCTATACACCCAGAGATCACACAACTTCAAGTATTTGAAAGTTAGAACTGAGGTTGTGGAGGCACAACAGAGACCTCAATGGTTTCTAAGCAGGGTTTCCCAAATCAACATTGTGTGGTCCAGTGCTGATCCTGGTTAAAAATTTGTCTCCAACAGACCCACAGTTTCATATCTGTTATCTTCAAATCTAATTTCAATGAAGTCTTAGAATTCTTATATATTTATTTATTTATTATTTCCACAGGATATACTGATACTGATTTTAATTCCAAATTTGATTTATGTCTTAATTTCCTCAGGTGACCAAGGATGTGTGGTCAGACTAAACTTAGAAGTTACTTTCTGTATGGCAGCTCTCCTCCTCTAATAACTTTAAAAGTTTTTGGCCAAACTAACTTCAATTGTCAGATGGGTAGAGTCTATGTTTTGACAAAAGGTTTTTATTTTATTATTTTATTTTATTTTATTTTATTTTATTTTATTTTATTTTTGGAAAATAGTTGCTTTTTCTTCGACTGAGCAAACAACTCTGCAATATGACCTGAACAGTTATTAGCTGTGCTATTTACATACATAAACTTACAGGATATGTCTCACAGGAAACAGTTCTGTAGCATAGAAGGATTTCTTCCTTCCACAGGTTTCACAGACTCACCATTTCTGAATTTCTATTTTGCATTGGTGCAGTCTCACCAGGGGTACTGTGTGCAGCTGTGGGCTCCCCAATCTACAATGGGTGTTAAGCACGTAGAGGAGGGTAACAAGCCCAGCCCAAGGGCTGGACAGCCATGCTGTGAGGAGAGGCTGAGGACACTGGGACTTCCCAGCCTGGAGAAGAGGAGGCCCAGAGACGGCCTCGCTGCTCCCAACAGCTCCCTGAGGAGGGAAGCACAGCCCCTGCTCCCTAGGAGCTGCTGGCAGGGCACACAGGAATGGCACAGAACTGCTCCAGGGGAGGGTCTTTCTGGACATTGGGAAGCCTTTCTTTACCCTGAGGGTGGCCAGACACTGCAACAGGCTTCCTAGCAAGGTGCTGGGTGCCCCGAGCCTGTCCAATAGGCATTTGGACAATGCCTTGAGTACTGTGCTTTGACTTCAGGTTAGCCCTGAAGTGGTCAGTCAGTTGGACTGGATGATCTCTGAAGGTCTTTTCAAACTGAACCATTCTAAAGGAATATATAATATTTTCTTTAGAGTCTTTGAAAAGAAAAAGGGGACTATATTCCCTTTTTATCTTTGACTTTGGAAAGTAATCAACTACAGTTTGTTTCAAAGAATATGCATGCTGATGAGATATTTTAAGATTTAAGATTAAAATATTCCAGGAAACTGGAGAGTGGGGGAGTTTGTATTGAGTGAAATTATAGGCCTTATTTCATGGATTCCAGTGATCTCTGAGACATGTAACAATTAAAAGTACAGGACACCCATACATCACTGATTATTTGTCAAAATAATTTTTTTTTTTTTTTTTTTTTTTTGCTTTTGCTGCACAAAAATTATCACAGCTAAATGACAACAAAGTAAATTAGTTACTTCCAATATAAAAAGAAGTCATGTGTGTTCACTGAATGTATAAAAAGAGACTATTAAGATTTAAGACCATATTTTCTATTCTAATGAAGAATATTATTTTTCAAAGAACTTGGGAATCTGGAGAAGTCACTGTTGACTGGAACCTGTCAGACATTGTTCCAGTTTTAAAGAAAGACAAGAAAGAAGGTAATTACAGGACTGCTGATCTCACTTCAATGCCTAGTAAGATTATGGAGAAGATCATTCTGGGAGTTATTGAAAAACAATTGAAGGACAACACAATCATTGCTCATAACTAACACGGTGTCATGAGGGGGAAATGCTGTTCAACTAAATTTCCTCTTATAACAATGTTACCCACCTAGTTAATCGTGGGAAGCCAGTTGACATAATCTTTTTGGATTTTTCTTTCACAATATTCTTCTGGACAAATTGTCCAGCATATAGCTAGAGAACTACTCAGTATGATGGGTGGACAATCAGCTGTTGGGTTTGGCTCTAAGGGTTAGAGTAAGTGGGTTTACATCAAGCTGGTGGTCAGTCATTAGTGAGGTTCCCCGGGGCTCCATTTTAGGGACATCTCTCTTCAATATTTTTATAAATGACCTGGATTCAGGACTCAAATATACTCTGATTTTGCAGATGATCCTAAATTAGGAGGATCTGTTGAATTCCTCCCCTAAAAGCCCTTGAAGGTAAAGTAAATAAACAATGTGCCCTAGAAGCCGAAATGACCGATCACATGCTGTGGTGCATTAGGCACAACATTGCTAGCTCATCAAAAGAAGTGATTGTCTTGTTCTACTCTGTGCTGTATAACACAGATTAGCACCTTGAGTACAGTGTGCAGTTCTGGGCATCACAAGATAAGAAAGATGTAAAACTCTTAGAGAGTATCCAAAGGAGGGCTACAAATGGTAAAGTGTCTAGAGGGCAAGATGGATGAAGAGCAGATGTAGTCACTTGTTTTGTTCAGCCTAGAGAAGAGGAGACTGAGGGGAGGCCACATGGTAGTTTACAGCTTCCTCACAAGGAAGAGCAGGGGGGCAGGTGCTGATCTCTTCTCCCTGGTGAACAGCAACAGAACACAATGGCTTGAAACTGTGAAAAGGGAGGTTTTGGTTGGGTGTTAGGAAAAAGTTATTCACCAAATGGGTGGGTGGGCACTAAAAAAGGCTTCACAGGTAAGTCACAACAGCAAGCCTGATGGAGGTCAAGAAGCATTTGGACAACACTGTCAGACACAGGCTTTGATTTTGTGTGGTCTTGTGTGGAGCCAGGAGTTGGACTCAATGATCTTTGCATGTCCCTTCAAACTCAGGATATTCAATGATTCTACAACTGCTGATGTGTAACAAAGACTGAATTTCTGATGTAGGGCATGGTCTGGGGAAAACAGAACAACGAACTTTGCATGAAATTCAACAGCGTGGATTATTATTGTTGATAATATTTGTAGATGAAGACACAGAGACACAATTTTCTTAAAGGTCAAGATTACTCCAAATTATTCCTTTATTTTATTTTATTTTATTTTATTTTATTTTATTTTATTTTATTTTATTTTATTTTATTTTATTTTATTTTATTTTATTTTATTTTATTTTATTTTATTTTAGGGTTATAAAAGACCAACTCTTTGCAAGCTGTAGTAAGTACAAGGCAAATATAAGGAAAGATGGATCAAGCATCTCTGATGATCTTTTAAACATTTTTATTTATTTATTTTTTCAACAGACATGCATCCTTATTACTAAAACATATATGAATAGTGTTTCCAATCCATCATTAAAAATAATGATTTGACATAGTGAACGAAAAATTTGTAATGAAAGACACAACACCTCAATGTACCTGTTTCACAATAGAGTTCATTGGGAATATGACTGCATTTGAACAGAATTAACTGAAGACAATGTGAATTTTTTAAGATAGAAACTATTTTTCTCATAAGATTAATCTTTGGTTGAACACTAAGAATTTGAAAGGACCTTGTCCCCTGTCATTTGGAGTTATTATAGGTCTTTTTAAGCATTGATATAGACTTTTTGAAAACATGAATGAATGAATAAAAACTGAAAGATTTTACTACCTATCATTAGCACCACATGTTTTAATCTGAAATATCATTTCCACATTTCTTCTGAATGGAAGATGAAACATACTGCACAAAATACAGGCAGAGACTAGAATATGTAGTTCATAGCAGCATTATTTATTTAATTATTTAATTATTTAATTATTTCAGACATTTATATGGAAACATTACATTAAATTCCTTCTGGAGCTGGATTTTTTTTTATTTTTTATTTTTTGGAACTATGAGAATTACCTCTAACTCAACACATGGGCAATAAAAAGTAAAATTAAGTCTGTATTATCTTTCTTTTTTAAGAACTATCTGTTCTTATATCAACAAAATAAACCTTGTTACATCATTTAGTTTCTGCTCAGGTTGAACATTGCCCTTGTAATTCAAAGCAAACGTTTAAGAAAAATAAAATTGTATTTATTATGAATATATATTTTATAAATTATAAACTAAATTATATCTCTGTATAACGTAAGTAATAATCACACAATAACCAGAAGGGATCTCTAGATGGCATCTGGTCCAATCTCTCTGCTCAAAGGATAATTTAATTCCACCAATTCAGAATCTTGTAAGGGATCCTTTATTATTGTTGTTGTTGTTGTTATTACTTTCAGCGGATCTAAATTCTAATGCCAAAGTCAACTCAATCTGCGTTTCAAAGGACATTTAAAGAAGTCACACTTATCCATTCAGGTCTTCCTGATTTTCTTATTTTTAGTTGGGAAACAAAAAACACACACAAGACTTTGTTTAACTCAAGTTCAATTAACAACAAGTCATTTCACTATGTTGTACATTCTACCGGTCATTTCAATAGTAAAACACATTTTAATTTTACTATCAATGGTCTCTACAGTCCTTTAAACAATGTCTGTGTTACAAATAATGTACATTGTTTATCAGAGGGAAAGTTTCAGGCAGTATATGTTATTATCGTAAAACTTTTCATCATTGCTTAGTCACAGAAAATGGATAGAAACTAAAAGAGCCATAGTAATGGATAAGGAGAATAAGAAGTATTTCTGCTTTTCATTAAGGACATTGAGGGAAAATACTTTAATAATTGCTTTGCTTCTTTGTCAAAAAATTTTGGAGGAAGGCTTTGGATTTAGGTCACCTAATTTTTAATATGAAATAGTTCAAGTTTCAAAAAATACTATATCATTCACCTTATATTTTTAGCTACTTTGATGACTGAAGAAAGCAAATAATGAAAAAGAATCCCTAAAAATTAAACAAACAAACAAAAAAATTTGTATCTGAGAACAAAACACATGTTCCTTTCATTTAAATAGCACTTTGTCCAGAACAATCAGTACCTTGTGAAGGGAGGAATGTCTGTAAGGCTGTGAAGGGTGATAGTGTGAGTATATGCATCATGTACAGGACTAATCACAACTGCTGAACAGATACAGCTATGGGATATTTCTGAAATTCAGTAATAGTCAGTCTTAAGTCTTAAGTCTTAACTCTCAGTTCATCTCATGTTCCCTAGGAGTATGCATGCTATTGATTGGCATAGTGTGCAATTAAAGGAAAGTACAAACATTTACATTCTTGTCACACATAATACTCTCTCTGCATTTAAAAAATAAATCTCCTTTTTTTTTTTTTTCCACCTTTGCCAAAACTTGATATTGGATGCAAAATGGAGTGAAACAGGGTTGAACACAAAGTGAATCTTGATCATTGCAAAGCAGTTGTGTTTGTTGCTCCTCCTGCCAATAACCCTGGAGAGGACTTTCAGGTATGTCCAGGTGTTAACTTTTGGTTTCTGCAGCCATCATTTCTCACACACAATGTTTTTGTTCAAGTCCCTTAAGAGAAACAATTTGTAACCACCAGGGGAGGGCTTGGTGGAATCAAACCAGAAAGAGTAATCAAAACTATCATTTTCCTATTATACAGGGGAAAATGCTTTTAAAAGAAATAATCTTGAATGTGTTTGAGTTCATTTTTTTCTAAGCAAGAGCAAACCAAGTTGTTTTGGAAGCAGACTGAATAAGATGGCTTAAGAATGAAAAATGAAGTGTATTTATCTAGTGTTAGTACAGCCAGACTACATCCAAGGTTGTTTAGACTCCGTACAGGGCTTGAGGGAATCCATCTGTAGTGACAGTAGGAACTGCAGATGGTCAGTCATTCCGGTGAAAAAAAGCAAAGGTGATGAGGAAAGTGGAATGAAATATTTCCTAACTTCCTAATAATGTTCAATTTTCTTGCAGCTGGATGTGGTTTCTCACATCTGCATTAAGAATAGTAACATTCCTTTTCTCCAGTACTAATTAAGCACATGATATTAAAATAAACACAGTTTACTTAGAGATCATGAGTAGGAGAAATGAGAGCAGTTGTGAATAATCCATATGCAAAGCAGCCAGCATCACTTACAAAACAACACTGTTTACGGCTTCTTTTTCACTAGTGTGGTTACTTTATAAAACCTTTATATTAATTTTTTGACAGCAAGTTGAACTTGTTTTGCCACCTTAGTGGACCCTCTTCTATAAAACCATGTTTTACCTAAATAATTATGGAAAGTAAGGTTTTTTAAAGATTTGAATGCCTATAAGCTCTGAGGTTATCACAAACACTGCAATACCACGTGCCTTGAGAAGGTTTTCACAGTATGTTTGGGGCTTTTTGCTACTTGTGATCATAAAGGTTAGCTAATGGTGCTTTGTTCAAATGCCAGGGTTCAAAATTCAGCAGAATTCACTGCTTTTTATCAAGACCTCACTGTAACTTGACAGTTTGCTGAAACAGAACATTAAAATATAAAATAAAATCAGATTGCCCAGTGTTTAGAGAAGAAATTGTTGCTTGCCAGAATTTAGTACATCTCCATATAAAATGCATGTTTCCCCTCCCCCACCCCCAAAAAAAGAAGCTTTAATTCACCCTACTCTCCCTGTCTGTCCGTCCGCTCTTCTCTCCCCCCGCCCCCCCCCATACCAAGTTTACTTTGAGCACCACATTATACTTTTATACTTCAAGTAAGTTCATATAAATCTTATTAATAAGTTCTACTTTTGGTTAACTAATATTAATAAATCTAACAACATATGAAAGTCACCAGTGCTAAGCAATGGGATGGCACATTGGCAGATAACACACTTTTTTTCTAATGTAAGTGACTGCATTTGATAATTCACCACCCTTCTCAGTCTGACTGATTCTGACAAAATGCTGAACTTTTTATAACTCAGATGAGAAAGTACCATGACTGATCACGCACAACCTAGTTTCAGACAATACTTTTTAAAATTTCATTCATTAATACCTGATAAAAGCAAGAATTTAATACACCCAGACATGAGACATATATATTAAACTTACTTTATTAAATACTTTTCTGTTATGTGTGTGTGCTTCAGTTGGAGTGCCAGAAGGAGCCAGAAAGCCTTTTAGACATTTTCTGCTTTCTTACTAAAGAAAAGTTCAGAATTTTCAATAGCCTGGAATCTAAAAATCATTTAAATACGCAGATAACTCACTCTTAAAAGTAATAAACCTTAACATTGTTTTCAAGGGGAGATCTATCTTCTCTTACAGATTCCTTAATTTTTACTTTCTTTTCTCCCACTATATTTATTAGCTTTAATTTAATTATCCTTTTGTTTCACAAAGGTATACAGAATTTATTGCATGCTACTCTTTCTATTTTCATCTATTTGTTTAAACAAAGTTAGTTTGAAAATATCGGACCTGATTTTTTCCACAAAAAATGCTTATTTGGTGAAATGAAGAACCATAAATAAAGAACCATAAATAAATAAATAAAAGGTCACTGATATTTCTCCTAATTACAAGAAAATTTTACAGGATGTTGTCCAACTGATCTCTTTCTATGCATATTAGCAGGAAATCAGTAAGATCTGAGAAAGTCAGATAAAGTTCCAGTTTCATATGAAAGCCATAAAAACTACAACATTACTATTACAACAGGAACTAACAGTAAGACAAATTAGAATGCAAGTCTGCCTAAAGCTGTGCAACTCAAGTTCTTGGTACATAATTTACATCAGGTCTGGACAGGTTTTCCATTTTTATTAGATTCAATAAAAGCAGAAATAATCAGAAAGCTATATAAGAAATGAAAACACAACCAAAACAAAGAAAGGACTGAATGACAACTGAGGGGAAAAATAAAATAAAATTAAATGAAAACTGAAGTAAGAAACTGTTAAAAACTGAGTTGGAAAATAATAGGAAAATGAAAATAATTATTAATTAATAGAAATTTAAATCTAATTTAATATGCTTCTCTTAACATCACTTACATGTTAATGATCTGCAACCATAGCAACAACAGAAATATTTATGTCCAGTTTCATTAATGAAGTTAATTAAGATAATACAAAATAAATGTGAAATGTACAGTAAATTATTTGGCCAAGTAAGTGGTGTTTTGTTTTGTTTGCTTTGTTTTGCTTTGAATTATTATTTCCGGAGATATATATATTTCTGGCCCTATATACAAATACCATAACAAATAGTAGAACTGAATATGTAGATACATGATCTAGATACAAGACAGAGAAGACAGTCATGTTGCTTACATCAGTCTAATAAGCTAAGAAGTAGAGTGATATAATTTGGTACAACATTTTTGTCTGGCCACTCTTTCATGGGTCATAGAAGTAATCCTTGCCTAGTAGTTGGAAACTGTGCTTTCTCTGTAACGCATCTCCCTAGAAGGTCATAACATTTCTTCAGAAAGTTTTGGATGGTTTTAAGTAGAAGGGTTTGTGATAGCATGTGTAAATAACATAAAAGAGGTTTAAGAGAACAATTAGGGTTACAAACTATTGTGCAAACCAAGAAGAGTGTAAAGTTAGCCTTTATCAATAAATAAATAAATAAACAGAAAAATTATATATATTAAATATATAGAAAATGACCTTTTAACATTCTCCTAAGCACACCATTTTACATTCCATACAAGCTGTCACATGTCCATGTCTGTAAGGTTGGGATTAGCCAGAGCAACCCCCAACAGGGGCTGCTGTGCTGGCATGACAAATTTGTCATTAAATAACATTTAAATGTTATGTGCATATACGGCACCTTATTACAAATTGAAACACTTCAGTATAAGATCTGCAGTTATCCCTTTTGTACAAAGGAGGTAACATCCAATGCACTATGGCACCACAATATGTCATGTTTAATACCCAAAATTTCTAGAGAGGTTTATAATATTTTGATGGGAATAGGCCACCATGGTCCTGAAAGCACATCCCTGCTGGCCACTGTTTATTTTCATAAAGCCAATACTGTGGACTTTTCACATTTAACCATGTGTGCTTTTGTGTAGAAACCCTTCTGGAGGGCCAACAAAGAAAGCGAACAAGAAAGAGAGAAAACATTAAACTCTGTAAGTGTTATTATAGGAGATCAGCAAAGAGCAAACACTAACTCAGCTATCTTATTTTAGATTAAAAAGTGTGCTTTGATCCCTTTACATGAAACATTGAGTGCTCACTTTGGAGGAGATGAGAACTTATCATTTCTTCCTCATTAGCTAGCTAATTCCCATTGCACCTTACTTTCTGTTACTTAGTATACCAGGGCAAAGAATGCAGATTTAAAAAAAAAAATAAAAATAAAATAAAAAAATAAATTAAAAAAAAATCACTGTATTTTTCTCTGAGCAGAGAAGGGATTTATTAACTCCATATACTCAATCTTACTCCATCAAGTTTCAGCAATATTATTTCTGTAAACTGCCATTCTTCCGCCTGCTCAACTCTGGCTGGAAAACTGCAGACCCTTCAAAATGTCTATGCAAACTTTTCTTCTGCAGAAAACAGAGCTGTGTAGACAATAGCGTTAAAAGGAAGAAATGTACATTTTCTTTCTGTGATGCTGGGTGGAAAAAATGCTCTGCATCATGAAAGATCTCTAAGATCCATGGATTAAGATGAGTACTGCTGGGCCTGAGAATTTTCCCAATTGAACGAAGGCATGTAGTTTATTACCATAAACACATAAAAAAATAACATTTTTATTCACCCTTAATTCATAATCACTTCTAATCTGTGTTGTTGAAATGCTAAAAATATTTTGTTACATCCTAAGAGTCATTTTTTACCTGGACAGAGTTGTCTGTATTAAGTTAATCTATTGCCCAATATTTTGTTAACATTATCTTGGGAACGTGATGGTTGCAGTCCTAGATGTGATTTAACAAATAAGTAGTATGAAATAGCATTCTTCTTCTTGGCATGGATTAAATACCAGCTGCTTTGATATAACATGAAAAAATCTATGTCTTTCAAATGAATATAATGTTTTACAATCAGCTTGGTTCATATTATATAGGGAATTACAATTTTATTCATTGTTGTTGGGAAAGATATATTCTACTACAGCATTAACCAGGAATCAAGATAAGAAGCTTTAAGACTTTAATTATAAAGGTTTTTAGCTTTAAAGATATGCAAACAAGATTAATGCTAGTGGGCTTGAAAGCTACATGCGATCTCTGATGACAACTCTTGCTTTAAGGCAAATACTTGTTTCTTAATTAAAACCCATGGTACCAAAATAAAGAGACCTATATAATCATTTTTATTCTCTAGACAGAGTAACAATCAAAATATTGACACTAGTCTCAATCTCTACACCCAGAGGTACTGTAAGAAAAGGGTGAGATTTGTAGCATTTATTCATGAAAATTTCCCACAGACCTAGAGCTGTCAGTCACTTATACTAATCACCATTATCCATACATGATCATTACATGCACAAGCCCTCACTAAAATAAAAGTACATGCATCAGATTTTATTGATGCAATTGATAAAAATTCTACTGTGTCCTTTACTTTTATTAAAGATGAATAATTGGGAGAATCTGTCTGTATTGTAGGAACTGTCATGAAGCAGTAGTAACAAGGCATTAAGAATTAACCAAATAATTTTTTCTTGTACAAACGAGCCTTGTAAAAATAATGGTAGGACACAACACTTTAATGAACAACACCATCAAATGAGAAAGCACAAATACACTGGACTTTATAGTATTTACACCGAGAATGTAAATTACTCTTCAGAATTGAGTAACAGTGTAAAATAAACATATTGGAGAGTGAATACAAACTTTCTGAGACAGGAATTGTGATCTGACAAACCGAATGATGAGGAAATAACAACAACCCAGTCTAACACTTCTGTAGACTAATTTCCTAAATGCATTCTGTATTTACTTGTGAGAGAACAGGTCACAAGGGTGGGAGATGGAGTGAAAGGGGGGACAAGGGGAGCAGGTAGTGAAGGGTAGAGAGAGAAGATGGATGGGGGAAGGAAGGAGAAGAAGAGTGGGAAGAGAGGAATGGGGAAGGATAGGGATGGGACAGGGAGGAAAGGGAAATGGGAAGGAAGGAAAAAATGAAAAAAAAAGAGAGGAAAAGAAGGGAGAAAATGGAGAAAAAAATAAGTTAGAAAAGGAAGGGAGAAAAAAGAAGGAAGAAAGAAAAGAGAAAATGGAGAAAAAGGGAAAAAGAAAGGAAAAAAAAAAAAAGGAGAAAAGAAGGAGAAAGAAACAAGAAAGAAGGTAGGGAAAGAGAATAAGGATAAAGAAAGGGAAAGGGAAAGGAAAGAGAAAAGGAAAGGGAAAAATGGAAACAAACAAACTGTCGTGGTTTAACCCGGCCGGCAGCTAAACACCACGCAGCCATTCGCTCACCCTCCCCCCTCCCTCTCTGGGACGGGGGAGAGAAATGGAAAGTGAAGCCCATGAGTTGAGATAAAGACAGTTTAATAAGACAGGAAAATAATAATAACAAAAATAATAACAACAATTATAATAATAATAATACAATGGTGATAATAGGAAAGTAATAATAATATGTACAAACAAGTGATGCACAGTGCAATTGCTCATCACCCGCTGACCGATGCCCAGCCTAACCCCGAGCAGTCCGGCCCCCTCCCCCCGGCTAGCCACCCCTATATATTGTTTAGCATGACGTCAGATGGTATGGAATACCCCTTTGGCTAGTTTGGGTCACCTGTCCTGGGTCTGTCCCCTCCCAGCTCTTACTGCACCCCCAGCCTGCCTGTTGGCAGGACAGAGCGAAAGGCTGAGGTGTCCTTGGCTTGGTATAAGCACTGCTCTGCAACAATTAAAACATCGGGGTGTTATCAGCACTCTTCTCATTCTAAGCCAAAACACAGCATTCCACCAGCTACTAGGAAGAAAATTAATTCTGTTCTAACTGAAACCAGGACATCTATCCACCCCTTATTCCATACCATTTATGTCATGCTCAGGTTACACTCTTTTCCAGACATTCTAATTAGTCACCTACAGTAGTCATAGTAGTGATAACATACAGTATTATATAGTAATTAACATGGTAAAATTCAGTTCATGGGCTATTCTCACCCAGTATTAAATCTCCTTGAGGTACACACCGGACCTCTCCGTTCTTTTGCATCACCCACCAAGTGTATCCAGGTCCCTGAGCGAAAACAATTCCACGAATAGGTTTGCCTTTTCCTGAGGCGGGCGTAGCCCAGACTGTTTTACCCAGCATATTTCTTACATGCACTACAGGAACTTTATCCCCATCTACAGTACGTAACAGGTTTGATTGGGCAGGTCCAGCTCGGTTGGCAGATGCCCTAGTATTGACTAGCCAGGTGGCCTTTGCCAAATGCGTATCCCAATTTTTGAATGTCCCAGCGCCCATTGCTTTCAATGTAGTCTTTAACAGTCCGTTGTATCGTTCAACTTTACCAGAGGCTGGTGCATGATAGGGGATGTGATACACCCACTCAATACCATGTTCTTTGGCCCAAGTGTCTATAAGGTTGTTTCGGAAATGAGTTCCATTGTCTGACTCTATTCTTTCTGGGGTACCATGTCGCCATAGGACTTGCTTTTCAAGGCCCAGGATAGTGTTCCGGGCGGTGGCATGAGGCACAGGATATGTTTCCAGCCATCCGGTGGTTGCTTCCACCATTGTAAGTACGTGGCTCTTGCCATTGCGAGTTTGAGGGAGTGTGATGTAATCAATCTGCCAGGCCTCTCCATATTTATATTTCAGCCATCGTCCTCCATACTAAAGAGGCTTTGACCGTTTGGCTTGCTTGATTGCAGCACATGTTTCACAGTCATGAATAACCTGTGCTATAGCGTCCATGGTCAGGTCCACCCCTCGATCACGAGCCCATCTGTATGTTGCATCTCTACCTTGTTGGCCTGAGGTGTCATGGGCCCATCGGGCTATAAATAATTCACCTTTATGCTGCCAATCCAGGTCCACCTGAGCTACTTCAATCTTAGCAGCCTGATCCACCTGCTGGTTGTTTTGATGTTCTTCAGTAGCCCGATTCTTGGGCACATGAGCATCTACGTGGCGTACTTTCACAGCCAGCTTCTCTACCCGAGCAGCAATGTCTTGCCACAAAGCAGCAGCCCAGATGGGTTTGCCCCTATGCTGCCAGTTGTTTTGCTTCCATTGCTGTAACCATCCCCACAGGGCATTTGCTACCATCCATGAATTGGTGTAGAGATAGAGAACTGGCCATTTTTCTCGTTCAGCAATGTCTAAAGCCAGCTGAATGGCTTTCACTTCTGCAAACTGACTCGATTCACCTTCTCCCTCAGCAGCTTCTGCAACTCGTCGTGTAGGACTCCATACAGCAGCCTTCCATCTCCGATGCTTCCCCACAATACGACAGGACCCATCAGTGAACAGGGCATATTTCTTTTCATTTTCTGGTAACTGTTTGTACAGTGGGGCTTCTTCAGCACGACCCACCTCCTCCTCTGATGATATCCCAAAGTATTTGCCTTCTGGCCAGTCCATAATCACTTCCAATATTCCTGGGTGTCCTGGTTTCAGTTAGAACAGAATTAATTTTCTTCCTAGTAGCTGGTGGAATGCTGTGTTTTGGCTTAGAATGAGAAGAGTGCTGATAACACCCCGATGTTTTAATTGTTGCAGAGCAGTGCTTATACCAAGCCAAGGACACCTCAGACTTTTGCTCTGTCCTGCCAACAGGCAGGCTGGGGGTGCAGTAAGAGCTGGGAGGGGACAGACCCAGGACAGGTGACCCGAACTAGCCAAAGGGGTATTCCATACCATCTGACGTCATGCTAAACAATATATAGGGGTGGCTAGCCGGGGGGAGGGGGCCGGACTGCTCGGGGTTAAGCTGGGCATCGGTCAGCGGGTGGTGAGCAATTGCATTGTGCATCACTTGTTTGTACATATTATTATTAGTAGTACTATTATCATCATTGTATTATTATTATTATTATTATTATTATTTTCCTGTCTTATTAAACTGTCTTTATCTCAACTCACGGGCTTCACTTTCCATTTCTCTCCCCCGTCCCAGAGAGGGAGGGGGGAGGGTGAGCGAACGGCTGCGTGGTGTTTAGCTGCCAGCCGGGTTAAACCACGACAGTCTTTTTGGCGCCCAACGTGGGGCTCGAAAGGTTGAGATAACGGCAGATCTGACCAGAGTGTGTTAAACTAAAATTGGTATAAGTATTAGACCTGCTTAATAGTCACTTGTCATAATGCTGATTGCTTTAATCTCAACTGTGCTGCGCCTGTTTTCCAAATTGAGTATTATAGCACGCTATTTTCCGTATGTGCTCTCTGTCATGTTGTTTATCCTCTCCGGGCCCTGGTTTCAGACCATTATGGTACTGTGTGTTGTATCAGTGGCTTATGAGATGATGAAATATCTGGCCATGACTCTAACCTGGTATTTGTACTCAGTAACATCTTCGATTCTATACTTTGGAAACTGTATTTTGGAAACTATTAGCAATTGTATCTGTTGCCTTTTTTCATTAGGGAGTCAATCTGTGGAGGGGAAAGGGGAAGATAATTTTTCTTACTTGATCACTCTCCCTTTCTCCTTCACCACCCCTGTACCCTCCTTGATCACTCTCCCTTCCTCCTTCACCACCCTCTTATCCTCCGAGTTTATTACAATAGCTCTCCAAGATATTGAATATCCTTGGGATACTCAGACCAGCATAGTCCTGTTGTTCTGCCTCCTGAATGCACTTCAGGTTCTGCTCAAAGTTAAACAACTACTTAGGAAGCTCATCCGGAGATCTGCCCGGAGGCAGTATAGTTGTGGGTGGCAGGGAGTATGGGAGGATATGGGCAGGCATCTAGACCAGTTGGCACCCCCAGTGTTTTGGAAATTCACCCCTGAACAAGTGCAAAATCCTCAAAAACTGGCAGAATGCTTGAATAAAAGGTGTCGCGATTCGGGAAGTTCCAAAGTAACACAAATCATTGTAACATGCTGGGGCCTGGCTTACGCCTATCGAGCTGCCATAGATACTGCTATCAACTTAGTGACAGATCCAACGGCCACTGTGACCCCTACGGTGGACTCTGCAGCCGCTCCAGTCCCAGCTTCTGCAGATGCTCCAGTCCCAGCTCCTGCAGCCACTCCAGTCCCAGTTCCTGCAGCCGCTCCAGTCCCAGCTCCTGCAGCCGCTCCAGTCCCAGCTCCTGAAGCCGCTCCAGTCCCAGTTCCTGAAGCCGCCCCAGTCCCAGCTCCTGAAGCCGCCCCAGTCCCAGTTCCTGCAGCCGCTCCAGCTCCAGTTCCTGCAGCCGCTCCAGCTCTGGTTCCTGCAGCTGCTCCAGTCCCAGCTCCTGCAGCTGCTCCAGTTCAAGCTCCTGCAGCCGCACCAGTTCCAGCTCCTGCAGCTGCTCCAGCTCCGGTTCCTGCAGCCGCACCAGTTCCAGCTCCTGCAGCTGCTCCAGCTCCGGTTCCTGCAGCTGCTTCAGCTCCTGCAGCCGCTCCAGCTCCTGTGTCTGGGTCAGAGAAACGAGCTGTAGCAGTGCAAGTTGACCCTGCAGAGGGTATTCCAACCTCTGTGGCAGACCCTATAACAAGGTCAGAGAAACGAGCAGTAGCAGTGCAAGCTGCCCCTGTAGAGAAGGTGAAAAAAGGGTATAGAGATTCAGGTCGTTTAGAACGCAGAGAATCTTCTGCCAAATCTAGGTATAGAGACGACAGAGACGACGACGACGCTGGGCCATCAAGGGTTCAGGAGGAGGAAGATGAGGATGCCGAAAAATCAACAGTAACTACCCGAAGCCTAAACGAGCGTGAGTTACGAGATGTGCGAAAAGATTTTGGTCACTGTATAGGTGAGCAGCTTGTCACCTGGCTGCTCCGATGCTGGGACACTGGAGCCAATTGTGTGGAATTAGACGGCAGGGAAGCCAAGCGACTGGGATCCCTTGCTAGAGATGCAGGCATTGACAAAGCAATTGCAGATGGAGCACAATCTCACAGCCTCTGGAGGCGTCTCCTCTCAGCTGTGAGGGAAAGGTATCCCTTCAAGGAAGAACTTTTATGTCTACCAGGCAAGTGGACCACTATGGAGAAGGGAATCCAGTATCTGAGGGAATTAGCCGTACGGGAAGTGATTTATGAGGATCCAGACCTCAGACAAACATCCAAAGATCCAGATGAAGTCAGGTGTACACGACCCATGTGGCGGAAGTTTGTACGGAGTGCACCATCATCATATGCCAGCTCATTGGCAATAATGGCCTGGAAAGAGGATGAGGAACCCACAGTGGATGAAGTGGCTAAACAACTCCGGCAGTACGAAGAAAGTCTCTCCTCTTCCTTACAGGCCTGCGTCTCAGCTGTGGAGAAACTTTCTGAAGAGTTCCACCAACTTAAAGAGAATCTATCTTCATCCCCACCTGAACCAACCAGTGTCCACCGACCAAAAGAGAACACTGTGGAGAAACTTTCTGAAAAGGTTCACCAACTTGAAGAGAGATTATTCTCCTCCATACCTGTACAAAGCAGTGTCTCAGCTATCAGGGGTAGTCGTTCATCCACACAAGGAAGACGATATGGTGGGTACTCACCCCGTGCTACCCTGTGGTTTTACTTACGAGACCATGGAGAGGACATGAGAAAATGGGATGGAAAATCTACCGCGACCCTAGAGGCACGGGTACGTGAGTTGCAAAAGAAAACAATCAGGAAGAAGGGATTCTCTGAAAAGTTTGCTGCTCCAACTTCCAGCAGACAGTCCTTCAAACACAGAAACGAAGAAGATTCTGACCAGGATTAGGGAGGCCCTGCCTCCAGCCAGGGGGAGGAAAGGGATAATCGAGTTTATTGGACTGTGTGGATTCGATGGCCTGGCACATCAGACGCACAGAAGTATAAGGCTTTAGTAGACACCGGTGCACAATGCACTATAATGCCATCGAGCTATAAAGGACCAGAGCCCATCTATATTTGTGGAGTGACAGGGGGATCTCAGCAGTTGACTGTATTGGAGGCTGAAGTGAGTCTGACTGGGAATGAGTGGGAAAAGCACCGTATTGTGACTGGCCCGGATGCTCCATGTATCCTTGGCATAGACTATCTCAGAAGAGGATATTGCAAGGACCCAAAAGGGTTCCGGTGGGCTTTTGGTATAGCTGCCTTAGAGACAGAGGGCATTAAACAATTATCTACCTTACCTGGTCTCTCAGAGGACCCCTCTGTTGTGGGGTTGCTGAGGGTCGAAGAACAGCAAGTGCCAATCGCTACCACAACTTTGCACCGGCGGCAATATCGCACTAACCGAGACGCCCTGATTCCCATCCATAAGCTAATTCGTCAATTGGAGAGCCAAGGAGTGATTAGCAAGACTCATTCACCTTTCAATAGTCCCATATGGCCAGTGCGAAAGTCTAATGGCGAGTGGAGACTAACAGTGGACTATCGTGGCCTGAACGAAGTGACGCCACCACTGAGTGCTGCAGTGCCGGACATGCTGGAACTTCAGTACGAACTTGAATCGAAGGCAGCCAAGTGGTACGCCACAATTGATATCGCTAATGCATTTTTCTCCATCCCTCTAGCAGCAGAGTGCAGGCCACAGTTTGCTTTCACTTGGAGGGGAGTCCAATATACTTGGAATCGACTGCCCCAGGGGTGGAAACACAGCCCTACCATTTGCCATGGGCTGATCCAGTCTGCACTGGAGCAGGGGGAAGCTCCTGAACACCTGCAGTACATCGATGACATTATTGTGTGGGGTGACACAGCAGAGGAAGTTTTCGAGAAAGGGAAGAAAATAGTCCAAATCCTTCTGAAAGCCGGTTTTGCCATAAAACAAAACAAAGTCAAAGGACCTGCATGAGAGATCCAGTTTTTAGGAATAAAATGGCAAGATGGACGTCG
This sequence comes from Aythya marila, assembly GCF_965140915.1. Lineage (NCBI taxonomy): Eukaryota > Metazoa > Chordata > Aves > Anseriformes > Anatidae > Aythya > Aythya marila. Next base: position 81,762,852 of record NC_139080.1, on the reverse strand, counting down.
TCAAATCCCAATGGATGTGATCAACAAAATAACAGCTATGTCTCCACCAACTAACAAAAAAGAAACACAGACTTTCCTAGGTGTTGTGGGGTTTTGGAGAATGCACATCCCAAATTACAGTCTGATTGTAAACCCGCTCTACCAAGTAACCCGTAAGAAGAATGAGTTTGAATGGGGCCCTGAACAACGACAAGCCTTTGAACAAATTAAGCAGGAAATAGTCCATGCAGTAGCCCTTGGGCCAGTTCGAACAGGACCAGATGTAAAGAATGTGCTCTACACTGCAGGCGGGGAGAACGGCCCCACCTGGAGCCTCTGGCAGAAAGAACCTGGGGAAACTCAAGGTCGGCCCCTGGGGTTTTGGAGCCGGGGATACAGAGGGTCTGAGGCCCGCTATACTCCAACTGAAAAGGAGATACTGGCAGCATATGAAGGAGTTCGATCTGCTTCGGAGGTGGTCGGTACTGAAGCGCAGCTCCTCCTAGCACCCCGATTGCCGGTACTAGGCTGGATGTTCAAGGGAAGGGTCTCTTCTACGCATCATGCAACTGATGCTACATGGAGCAAGTGGATTGCACTAATTACTCAGCGGGCTCGAATAGGAAACCCCAGTCGCCCAGGAATATTGGAAGTGATTATGGACTGGCCAGAAGGTAAATACTTTGGGATATCATCAGAGGAGGAGGTGGGTCGTGCTGAAGAAGCCCCACTGTACAAACAGTTACCAGAAAATGAAAAGAAATATGCCCTGTTCACTGATGGGTCCTGTCGTATTGTGGGGAAGCATCGGAGATGGAAGGCTGCTGTATGGAGTCCTACACGACGAGTTGCAGAAGCTGCTGAGGGAGAAGGTGAATCGAGTCAGTTTGCAGAAGTGAAGGCCATTCAGCTGGCTTTAGACATTGCTGAACGAGAAAAATGGCCAGTTCTCTATCTCTACACCGATTCATGGATGGTAGCAAATGCCCTGTGGGGATGGTTACAGCAATGGAAGCAAAACAACTGGCAGCATAGGGGCAAACCCATCTGGGCTGCTGCTTTGTGGCAAGATATTGCTGCTCGGGTAGAGAACCTGGCTGTGAAAGTACGTCACGTAGATGCTCATGTGCCCAAGAATCGGGCTACTGAAGAACATCAGAACAACCAGCAGGTGGATCAGGCTGCTAAGATTGAAGTAGCTCAGGTGGACCTGGATTGGCAGCATAAAGGTGAATTATTTATAGCCCGATGGGCCCATGACACCTCAGGCCATCAAGGTAGAGATGCAACATACAGATGGGCTCGTGACCGAGGGGTGGACCTGACCATGGACGCTATAGCACAGGTTATTCATGACTGTGAAACATGTGCTGCAATCAAGCAAGCCAAACGGTCAAAGCCTCTTTGGTATGGAGGACGATGGCTGAAATATAAATATGGAGAGGCCTGGCAGATTGATTACATCACACTCCCTCAAACTCGCAATGGCAAGCGCCACGTACTTACAATGGTGGAGGCAACCACCGGATGGCTGGAAACATACCCTGTGCCTCATGCCACCGCCCGGAACACTATCCTGGGCCTTGAAAAGCAAGTCCTATGGCGACATGGTACCCCAGAAAGAATAGAGTCAGACAATGGAACTCATTTCCGAAACAACCTTATAGACACTTGGGCCAAAGAACATGGTATTGAGTGGGTGTATCACATCCCCTATCATGCACCAGCCTCCGGGAAAGTTGAACGATACAATGGACTGTTAAAGACTACATTGAAAGCAATGGGCGCTGGGACATTCAAAAACTGGGATACGCATTTGGCAAAGGCCACCTGGCTAGTCAATACTAGGGGATCTGCCAACCGAGCTGGACCTGCCCAATCAAACCTGTTACGTACTGTAGATGGGGATAAAGTTCCTGTAGTGCATGTAAAAAATATGCTGGGTAAAACAGTCTGGGCTACTCCTGCCTCAGGAAAAGGCAAACCCATTCGTGGAATTGTTTTCGCTCAGGGACCTGGATACACTTGGTGGGTGATGCAAAAGAACGGAGAGGTCCGGTGTGTACCTCAAGGAGATTTAATACTGGGTGAGAATAGCCCATGAACTGAATTGTACCATGTTAATTGCTATATAATACTGTATGTTATCACTACTATGACTACTATAGGTGACTAATTAGAATGTATGGAAAAGAGTGTAACCTGAGCATGACATAAATGGTATGGAATAAGGGGTGGATAGATGTCCTGGTTTCAGTTAGAACAGAATTAATTTTCTTCCTAGTAGCTGGTGGAATGCTGTGTTTTGGCTTAGAATGAGAAGAGTGCTGATAACACCCCGATGTTTTAATTGTTGCAGAGCAGTGCTTATACCAAGCCAAGGACACCTCAGACTTTTGCTCTGTCCTGCCAACAGGCAGGCTGGGGGTGCAGTAAGAGCTGGGAGGGGACAGACCCAGGACAGGTGACCCGAACTAGCCAAAGGGGTATTCCATACCATCTGACGTCATGCTAAACAATATATAGGGGTGGCTAGCCGGGGGGAGGGGGCCGGACTGCTCGGGGTTAAGCTGGGCATCGGTCAGCGGGTGGTGAGCAATTGCATTGTGCATCACTTGTTTGTACATATTATTAGTAGTAGTACTATTATCATCATTGTATTATTATTATTATTATTATTATTATTTTCCTGTCTTATTAAACTGTCTTTATCTCAACTCACGGGCTTCACTTTCCATTTCTCTCCCCCGTCCCAGAGAGGGAGGGGGGAGGGTGAGCGAACGGCTGCGTGGTGTTTAGCTGCCAGCCGGGTTAAACCACGACACTGGGCGACTGGGGTTTCCTATTCGAGCCCGCTGAGTAATCAGTGCAACCCACTAGCTCCACGTAGCATCAGTTGCATGATGCGTAGAAGAGACCCTTCCCTTGAACATCCAGCCTAGTACTGGCAATCGGGGTGCTAGGAGGAGCTGCGCTTCAGTACCGACCACCTCCGAAGCAGATCGAACTCCTTCATATGCTGCCAATATCTCCTTTTCAGTTGGAGTATAGCGGGCCTCAGATCCTCTGTATCCCCGACTCCAAAACCCCAGGGGCCGACCTTGAGTTTCCCCAGGTTCTTTCTGCCAGAGGCTCCAGGTGGGGCCGTTCTCCCCGCCTGCAGTGTAGAGCACATTCTTTACATCTGGTCCTGTTCGAACTGGCCCAAGGGCTACTGCATGAACTATTTCCTGCTTGATTTGTTCAAACGCTTGTCGTTGTTCAGGGCCCCATTCAAACTCATTCTTCTTACAGGTTACTTGGTAGAGCGGGTTTACAATCAGACTGTAATTTGGGATGTGCATTCTCCAAAACCCCACAACACCTAGGAAAGTCTGTGTTTCTTTTTTGTTAGTTGGTGGAGACATAGCTGTTATTTTGTTGATCACATCCATTGGGATTTGACGACGTCCATCTTGCCATTTTATTCCTAAAAACTGGATCTCTCATGCAGGTCCTTTGACTTTATTTTGTTTTATGGCAAAACCGGCTTTCAGAAGGATTTGGACTATTTTCTTCCCTTTCTCAAAAACTTCCTCTGCTGTGTCACCCCACACAATAATGTCATCGATGTACTGCAGGTGTTCAGGAGCTTCCCCCTGCTCTAGCGCAGACTGGATCAGCCCATGGCAAATGGTAGGGCTGTGTTTCCACCCCTGGGGCAGCCGATTCCAAGTATATTGGACTCCCCTCCAAGTGAAGGCAAATTGTGGCCTGCACTCTGCTGCTAGAGGGATGGAGAAAAATGCATTAGCGATATCAATTGTGGCGTACCACTTGGCTGCCTTCGATTCAAGTTTGTACTGAAGTTCCAGCATGTCCGGCACTGCAGCACTCAGTGGTGGCATCACTTCGTTCAGGCCACGATAGTCCACTGTTAGTCTCCACTCGCCGCTAGACTTTCGCACTGGCCATATGGGACTATTGAAAGGTGAATGAGTCTTGCAGATCACTCCTTGGCTCTCCAATTGACGAATTAGCTTATGGATGGGAATCAGGGCGTCTCGGTTAGTGCGATATTGCCACTGGTGCACAGTTGTGGTAGCGATTGGCACTTGCTGTTCTTCGACCCTCAGCAACCCCACAACAGAGGGGTCCTCTGAGAGACCAGGCAAGGTGGATAATTGTTTAATGCCCTCTGTCTCTAAGGCAGCTATGCCAAAAGCCCACCGGAACCCTTTTGGGTCCTTGCAATATCCTCTTCTAAGATAGTCTATGCCAAGGATACATGGAGCATCCGGGCCAGTCACAATGCGGTGCTTTTCCCACTCATTCCCAGTCAGACTCACTTCAGCCTCCAATACAGTCAACTGCTGAGATCCCCCTGTCACTCCACAAATATAGATGGGCTCTGGTCCTTTATAGCTCGATGGCATTATAGTACATTGTGCACCGGTGTCTACTAAAGCCTTATACTTCTGTGCGTCTGACGTGCCAGGCCATCGAATCCACACAGTCCAATAAACTCGATTGTCCCTTTCCTCCCCCTGGCTGGAGGCAGGGCCCCCCTAATCCTGGTCAGAATCTTCTTCATTTCTGTGTTTGAAGGACTGTCTGCTGGAAGTTGGAGCAGCAAACTTTTCAGAGAATCCCTTTTTCTTGATTGTTTTCTTTTGCAACTCACGTACCCGTGCCTCTAGGGTCGCAGTAGATTTTCCATCCCATTTTCTCATGTCCTCTCCATGGTCTCGTAAGTAAAACCACAGGGTGGCACGGGGTGAGTACCCACCATATCGTCTTCCTTGTGTGGATGAACGCCTACCCCTGATAGCTGAGACACTGCTTTGTACAGGTGCGGAGGAGAATAATCTCTCTTCAAGTTGGTGAACCTTTTCAGAAAGTTTCTCCACAGTGTTCTCTTTTGGTCGGTGGACACTGGTTGGTTCAGGTGGGGAGGATGATAGATTCTCTTCAAGTTGGTGAACCTTTTCAGAAAGTTTCTCCACAGCTGAGACGCAGGCCTGTAAGGAAAAAGAGAGACTTTCTTCGTACTGCCGGAGTTGTTTAGCCACTTCATCCACTGTGGGTTCCTCATCCTCTTTCCAGGCCATTATTGCCAATGAGCTGGCATATGATGATGGTGCACTCCGTACAAACTTCCGCCACATGGGTCGTGTACACCTGACTTCATCTGGATCTTTGGATGTTTGTCTGAGGTCTGGATCCTCATAAATCACTTCCCGTATGGCTAATTCCCTCAGGTACCTGATTCCCTTCTCCATAGTGGTCCACTTGCCTGGTAGACATAAAAGTTCTTCCTTGAAGGGATACCTTTCCCTCACAGCTGAGAGGAGACGCCTCCAGAGGCTGTGAGATTGTGCTCCATCTGCAATTGCTTTGTCAATGCCTGCATCTCTAGCAAGGGATCCCAGTCGCTTGGCTTCCCTGCCGTCTAATTCCACACAATTGGCTCCAGAGTCCCAGCATCGGAGCAGCCAGGTGACAAGCTGCTCACCTATACAGTGACCAAAATCTTTTCGCACATCTCGTAACTCACGCTCGTTTAGGCTTCGGGTAGTTACTGTTGATTTTTCGGCATCCTCATCTTCCTCCTCCTGAACCCTTGATGGCCCAGCGTCGTCGTCGTCTCCGTCGTCTCTATACCTAGATTTGGCAGAAGACTCTCTGCGTTCTAAACTACCTGAATCTCTATACCATTTTTTCACCTTCTCTACAGGGGCAGCTTGCACTGCTACTGCTCGTTTCTCTGACCCCGTTACAGGGTCTGCCACAGGGGTTGGAATACCCTCTGCAGGGTCAACTTGCACTGCTACAGCTCTTTTCTCTGACCCAGACACAGGAGCTGGAGCGGCTGCAGGAGCTGGAGCAGCTGCAGGAACCGGAGCTGGAGTGGCTGCAGGAACTGAAGTTGGAGCAGTTGCAGGAGCTGGGACTGGAGTAGCAGCAGGAGCTGGAACTGGAGCGGCTGCAGGAGCTGGGACTGGAGCGGCTGCAGGAGCTGGAGCTGGAGCGGCTGCAGGAGCTGGGACTGGAGCGGCTGCAGGAGCTGGGACTGGAGCGGCTGCAGGAGCTGGGACCGGAGTGGCTGCAGGAGCAGGGACTGAAGCGGCTGAAGGAGCTGGGACTGGAGCGGCTGCAGGAGCTGGGACTGGAGCGGCTGCAGGAGCTGGGACTGGAGTGGCTGCAGGAGCTGGAACTGGAGTGGCTGCAGGAGCTGGGACTGGAGCTGCTGCAGAGTCCACCGTAGGGGTCACAGTGGCCGTTGGATCTGTCACAGGGCTTGGAGTGGCCACAGGGTCTGTCACTAAGTTGATAGCAGTATCAGTGGCAGCTCGATAGGCATGAGCCAGGCCCCAGCATGTTACAATGATTTGTGTTACTTTGGAACTGCCAGAATCATGATACCTTTTTCTCAAGCATTCTGCCAGTTTTTGAGGATTTTGCACTTGTTCAGGGGTGAATTTCCAAAACACTGGGGGTGCCAACTGGTCTAGATGCCTGCCCATATCCTCCCATACTCCCTGCCACCCACAACTATACTGCCTCCGGGCAGATCTCCGGATGAGCTTCCTAAGTAGTTGTTTAACTTTAAGCAGAACCTGAAGTGCATTCAGGAGGCAGAACAACAAGACTATGCTGGTCTGAGTATCCCAAGGATATTCAATATCTTGGAGAGCTATTGTAGCAAGCTCGGAGGGTAAGGGGGTGGTGAAGGAGGAAGGCATAGTGATCCAGGAGGATACAGGGGTGGTGAAGGAGAAAGGGAGAGTAATCAAGTAAGAAAAAATATCTTCCCCTTTCCCCTCCACAGATTGACTCCCTAATGGAAAAAAACAATAGGTATAATTGCTAATAGTTTCCAAGATACAGTTTCCAAAATACAGAGTCGACGATGTAACTGAGTACAAATACCAAGTTAGAGTCATGACCAGATATCTCATCGTCTCATAAGCCATTGCTACAACACTCAGTACCATAATGGTCTGAAACCAGGGCCCAGAGAGGATAAACAACATGACAGAGAGCAAATACGGAAAATAATGTACTATAATACTCAATTTGGAAAACAGGCGCAGCAGAGTTGAGATTAAAGCAATCAGCATTATGACAAGTGACTATTAAGCAGGTCTAATACTTACACCAATTTTAGTTTAACACACTCTGGTCAGATCTGCCGTTATCTCAACCTTTCGTGCCCCACGTTGGGCGCCAAAAAGACTGTCGTGGTTTAACCCGGCCGGCAGCTAAACACCACGCAGCCGTTCGCTCACCCTCCCCCTCCCTCTCTGGGACGGGGGAGAGAAATGGAAAGTGAAGCCCATGAGTTGAGATAAAGACAGTTTAATAAGACAGGAAATTATAATAACAAAATAATAATAACAATAATAATAATAATAATACAATGGTGATAATAGGAAAATAATAATAATATGTACAAACAAGTGATGCACAATGCAATTGCTCACCACCCGCTGACCAATGCCCAGCCTAACCCCGAGCAGTCCGGCCCCCTCCCCCCGGCTAGCCACCCCTATATATTGTTTAGCATGACGTCAGATGGTATGGAATACCCCTTTGGCTAGTTTGGGTCACCTGTCCTGGGTCTGTCCCCTCCCAGCTCTTACTGCACCCCCAGCCTGCCTGTTGGCAGGACAGAGCGAAAGGCTGAGATGTCCTTGGCTTGGTATAAGCACTGCTCTGCAACAATTAAAACATTGGGGTGTTATCAGCACTCTTCTCATCCTAAGCCAAAACACAGCATTCCACCAGCTACTAGGAAGAAAATTAATTCTGTTCTAACTGAAACCAGGACACAAACAAACAAAAAGAACAAAAAGGCAAAAATGTGAAAAAAAAAATCAAAAAAGAAGAAAAGGGTGGAAAAGGTAAAAAAAAAAAAAAAAAGTGAAAAGGATGAGAAATAAGAAAAAGGCGGAAAAGAAAGGAAAAGGGGGAAAAGAGTGAAGGGGAAGGCAGGAGGGAAAAGGGATAAAATCAGGGAAAATGAGAAAAAGTACTGATAAACAAGAAAAAAAAAAAAAAAAAAAAAAAAAAAAAGGTCTTCTGGAAGTATACACTTCAGTTATTAGAGAGAGAAAACTTAAGCCCATACCTAGGAAAGAAAGAGGAGCTCCTACTAGATTAGTCGATTAGAAATACCCGAAAGATGTGGAAGGCAGTAAAGAACATAGAAGGCAAATCTGAATGACTCAAGGAACAATGAACATATCCCCATAAATTTCTCAGTGTATCAGAATGTAACCGCTTGTATGTGGCAAGGTTTTGATAGCAGATGGCTGCCATGGTTGCCTCTGTGAGCAGAGCCCAGCAGCTGCGCCATGTCAGAGAGGAGCCAGCTCCAGCTGCTCCAAAAGGGACCCACCACTGGCCAGAGCCCGGCTGTGAGTGACGCTGGTTGGGCCACTGGGAGAACAGATTGAAGAAAGGGAAAAAAATGTTGTGCTACGGCAGCTGGGAGACAGGGGTGAGAAAAGAGAGTGAACAAGCCCTGCAGCTTTCAATGTGAGTGCAGAAGGAGGGCAGGAGGTGCTTTGGTCACCAGAGCAGAAGTTCCCTTGTGTCCCATGGAGAGGTCCTGGTTAGAAACTGTGACCTTCAGTGGTCTGTCCTGGGACTGGTACTGTTTAATATCTTTGATTAATATCAATGACACAGAGAGTGGGATCAAGAACACCCTCAGCAAGTTTGCAGATCACACCAAGCAGCTGACACAACAGAAGAAAGGGAAGCCATCCAAAGGGACCTGGACAAGCCTGAGAAGTGGGCCCATGTGAACCTAATCAGGTTCAACAAGTCTAAGTGCAAGATGCTGCACCTGGGCCGGAGCAATCCCAGACATGAGTACAGACTGGAAGAAGAAGCCATTGAGGGCAGCCCTACAAAGAAAGAACTGGGAGTTCTGGTCGAGGAAAATCTCAACACGAACAAGCAGTGCATGCTTGCAACTCAGAAGGCCGATTGCATCCTGGGCTGCATCTGCAGAGGAGTGGCCAGCAGGTCAAGGAAAGTGATTGTCCCTCTCTGCTCTACCCTCATGAGGGCCCACTTGGAGTACTTCATCCAGGCCTGGAGCTGTGCAGGACAAGAAATATGTGGATCTGTTAGAGCAGGCCCAGGGGAAGGAAGGCTATGAAACTCAGAAAAGTGCTGGATCAACTTCTCCTATGAAGAAAGGCTGAGAGAGGCGGGGCTGTTCATCCTGAAGAAGAGAAGGCTCTGGCATGACCTTATTGCAGCTTTTCAATATTTAAAAAGGGCCTATAAAAATAAATAAATAAATAAATAAATAAATAAATAAATAAATAAATAAATAAATAAAATAAAAGAGGAGGGCAACCTTTTATATATGAGATACATATATATATTTATATATATAAGAGCAACCTTTTTTATATGTTATCTGTTTATATTTTTATACTTTATACTGAAAGAGGGGAGATTTAGATTAGAGGTTAGGAGGAAATTCTTCATTCAGCGGGTGCTGAGGCACTGGAACAGGTTGCCTAGAGAAGCTGTGGATGCCCCATTCCTGGAGGTGTTCAATACAAGGTCGGATGAGGCCCTGAGCAATCTGATCTAATGGGTGGCATCCCTGCCAATGTTAGGGAGGGGTGAGAAGTAGATGATCTTCAAAGTTCTTTTCCTTAGGACCTAACCCAAGCCATTTTTTGGTATTTAAACTACAAAGGTATCATTTCTACTGAAGTGTCAAGAGAAGGGTGCAACAAGAGCCAAGACGAAGCAAATGAAGTCTAGATGACATTCTCATGTTTGAAAAAAGTCAATCCATTTGAGCAAATTAATTCCTTGGGCCACGTCAGAATGAGTTTTCTGAAGTTTGTTCTAAACACAAAGAAGACAGTCGTTCTGTTAAGGAAGGCAGAACAAATTAGTACTAGCACAAATTATTTTGGGCATGTCTGAAGGCAGAGAGAAAAATAAGGCAGTGCTATGACAAATGCAATTAAACATTCAGATATGAAACATTCATTATTGGAAAGAATGCCACAGATTTCAATGAGGATAAAAAAGATACTTCCTTTTACCTGATATTCAGCTAGATTCACAGGTGCCTTACAGTAAGGAGGAAAAAAAAAAAAAAGAAAAAAGAAAAAAGAAAAACAAAACAAACAAACAAACAAAAAAAAGATAAATATAAGATTTGTAAAATAAAGAAAGAAATTAATAGAAAGACAGACAAAGGAGCAAGAGAGATGGAGGATTATTTCCCAAAAATATTTGGCTCTTATTTTACTGATTCCATGAATTTCAAGAATTATCATCCCCTTTGCCCTTCCAGTCTCTTTTTTTTCCTTTCCTCATTCATCTGTCATCCTTTGATGGGACACTACCACAACTTCAATTATTCTTCTCCTCCAAAATTGAAAGGTTTGAAAGATGAATAATGTGCCAGTACACAGAGCTTTATCTTTTGTTTTACTAACAGTTTGACCTTAAGATGATAATTTGTGTTAACTATGACCACCAACCCAAAGGGACTAAAACTAATTAAAATATAACCAAGAAAAAGAAAGTGCCAGAATAAATTAGTGATTTCTTAAATCCAAGGGAAAAAGGAATTTAGAAAAAGCAATTTCGATCTACAATAACTTCTCTGCATTAATCATAACTACATAATTTTTACACATCTGATTTAAGTCTAAATAGGAGACCAATCTAAATGTTTCCACTACATAAAAAAAGATTATACATATTTTAAAAAGACATATTTTTAAAATAATCTTACGATGCTTGTATGTACTAATAATCGAGTGTTTATTGCAAAACTTCAATCACTTATTTTGAAAAGACAAACAAATAAGTTATTAAATAAATACACAAACATAACACACACGATCCTCTACATTGCAAAAGGTAAACAAATGCTGTATGTACCAATGCAAACTATTCTTTGAGAAAATTCTGGAAGGTTAACAAAACATGACTGCTACTGAAAAAGTGGAATAAGAAAACCATCCTGTGTGTACAATAGATCAACTCACAACTATAAAATATACATTTGTTTATACATAATTTAAATTTCAATTAAACCGTATAATTAATCTCCATAAACTATATATATCAAATGGCCTAACACCAGAGTATAAACTTGCAGAAATGTATTCTTACAAATATCAGCAAGAATATAGTCAAAAGACCAGAAACAATCTATTACTATTAGATTCAAAATAATTAAGTTGGCACAGCTGTTCAACAACATGCATGTTGTAAAATAAACAAGTAGGAAAAACTGCAATGTGATATTTTGGTGCAAAACCACCAAACATATGCTATAAAATCATATCTCGGGAACAATTTGGTGGTATTTTCAACTCTTTGGAATTCTTTGTGAAGTTTTGGGTCCCCATGCAATAACGATGGTGATAAACTGGGGCAAGTTCAGCAGAGAGTCACCAAAATAGTTGGGAACTCAGTCTGTGAGGAGAAGCTGAAAGAGAGAGGATTGTTCACATTGGAGAAAATAAGGGAGGGACCTAACAGGAGCTTCCCAAAGCCCTTAGTGAAAGATAGTTTTATTGCTGAGATGGTCATGCAACGTACAGAAAGAGTAAGAGTGTGGGTAGGTCATTCGTATGAAGGTGCTCAAACGTTTTCTGTAGTGACCCCTGACTGATGCCAAGCTTACTTACTTATGACATATGAAACAACTACAGAAATGATGTCAAATCATAAGAGGCAGAAGTAAAGCATTGAGAGAGTTTTGTCATGACTGTTGATTATGAAATATTGAGAAGCATGTGTAGTTGAGCTGAATAAAGAAAGACTTTCTCTTTTTATGTAATGATTGATAATGACATTGATCAGATCTTAGTTTGCACTTTTTTTTTTTTTTTTTTTTTTTTTTAGCCATGGTCACAAATTAAAATTTATAAAGATTGGAAGAGCTTTGTAGAAATGTCAGGAAAAGTGTTGTTTTGTTTTGTTTTGTTTTGTTTTGTTTTGTTTTGTTTTCCTAAAGCCTTACTGTAAAAACAGCTTTACTGGGAAGTATTAAAATGAACTCATACCATCTTCACTGATTAGCCTTTTGTATCAACAAAGGACCTACTCTAAATTTTAAATTTTATCTTTTTAGTATCACAGAATAACTTATGTCAGCAAAGACCTCACCAAGTGCAACCGTTAATCTAAAACTGAAAGCCTACCGCTAAACCATGTCCATGAGAACCACATGGTTGGTTTCGCTGGGCAGTTTGTTCCTATGCCTCACAAACTTCCAGTGAAGATTTGTTTTTTCCTAATATCCAACCTAATCTCCCCTTGCGCAACTTGAGGTCATTTCCTCGTCTTACCTCTTGTTGCTCAGGAGAAGAGACTGACCCCATCCCACTACAATCTCCTTTGAGGTAGTTGTAGACAGTTATAAGGTCACTCCTAACTCTTCTTTTCTCTAGACTAAATAACCCCAGTTCCCTCAACAGCTCCCCATAAGACTTATTCTCTAGACCCTTCACCAGATTTGTTGCTCTTCTTTGGACATGCTCCAGCAACTTGATTTAGGCAGCCAGCATGGGTTCATGAAAGGCAAGTCGTGCTTCTCCAACCTCATCGCCTTAAATGATCATGTGACCAGACTGGTAGATGAGGGAAGGGCTGTTGATGTAGTCTACTGAGACTTCAGCAAAGCCTTTGAGACAGTCTCCCCTGTCTATGGTGTCTTGTCTCCCTCATTCTCTCCAGTCTTCTCCACAGTCTATGGTCTCCCCCATTCTATGAGAGATTCTACGGGAAGTTCTACAGGAGATTCTGTGGGAGGTTCTATGTCCTGTTCTGTGGAAGATTTCTATGCCCCATTCTACAGGAGGTTCTATTGGCACATATCAGGACATTAGTATTCTCCTCGGGAAACTGTCTGCTTGTGGCCTAGACAGGTATACTCTTCTCTGGGTAAAGAACCATGCCCAGCTGGTTGTGGCTAATGGAGTTAAGTCCAGCTGGCATCACATTACAAGTGGTGTTCCCCAACAGTCGGTACTGGGGCCTATCTAGTTTAATATCTTTATTGATGACTTGGTGAAGGGATTGAGCATACCCTCAGTAAGTTTGCAGACAACACCAAGTTGGGAGGCAGTGTCAATCTGCCTGACAGTAGGGTGGCCCTTCAGAGGGATCTGGATAGGCTGGACTGCTGGGCTGAGATGAATTGGATGAGGTTTAACAAGGCTAGGTGCTGGGCTCTGCACTTTTGCCACAATAACCCCATGCAGTGCTATAGGTTATTTATAAGTACTGTGTTCAGTTTTGTGTCCCTCACTACATGAAGGACATCAAGGCCCTGGAGTGTTTCCAGAGAAGGGTAACAAAACTGGTGAGGGGTCTGAAGAACAAGTTTTAAGAGGAGCGGCTGAGGTAGCTGAGGTTGTTTAGTTTGGAGAAGAGGAGGCTCAGAGGAAACCTCATTGCACTCTACAATTTCCTGAAGTGAGGTTTTGATGAGGAGGGGTCAGCCTCTTCTTTCAGATAACTATTGATAGGAATCAAGGAAATGGCCTCAAATTGCACCTGGGGAGATTTAGATTAGATATCAGGAAAAACTTTTTCTCTCAAAGAGTGGTCAGGCGCTGGAATGGCCTGCCCAGGGAGATGGTGGATCAGTGTTCAAGAAGCACCTGGACAAGGTGCCATGAGATATGATGTAGTAGCTTAGTGGGTAGTATTAGTGATAGGAGGACAGTTGGACTAGATGATCTTGTAGGTCCTTTCCATTCTTGTGTTTCTATGATTCTATAATAAATTCTCTAGATTGAACATACACTGTTTAGCTGAAAGACAAAATCCCATGTGTTTTTTTGTTTATTTGTTTGTTGTCCTCCTCAGGATCTAAACTAAGATTTAAGAATTTTTATCTGAAGCCCCAAAATTCGGTTTCCTTGTAGTTATAAATCTCAGAGATTATGCATAATCTGAGAGGAGTAACAGATTCTGTAACAAAGAACATGTCTCTCTAAATTAAATCACAAAATGTTCATTCAACAAAGCTATAGCAGCCAATTTTTACTGTTATTTTCAATGAGGATCATTGAAAATGAACCCCTCAACCCCTGCCCAAACCCAGAATTCAAAATAAACTCTTTATTTATTTATTTTTAATTTATTTTTAATTTATTTTTATTAGAAAAAGGATTGTGGTCTGATTTTGTTCTCAGATTGCCTTTGCAATATTGAGCCTGCTGTTTTACTCTTTAGGAAATCCTACCTGTAAGACTATTTGAATTAAGTGTTTAAACATCTAAGTTGTTGAATGGCTAGTGCTGTTACCTCAACCGGAAATCTTGCTTTTCTCTTTATGTGTACAAATTGTTTCTGATAGTTTTGAGTTGTGTTTTAGAAAAACAAGGCCTTTTTACAAAATATTATATACAGTACACTGTGCACAAGCATGTGACATCAAAGAAAAACTATATATTTTCACCCAGATAACAGCAAGTCAGAAATAAAACAAACAAAAAAACTTGCAGCATGGTTCTTTTTAGAAGTTCAAGAATATAAATTAAAATATAAAGTTATTAAAGTAAATACTTTGTACTATAATACCCTGTCATCTCCAAATCTTAACTTATGTATTTTTATTTAGAACTGATTGAGTCAGACAAATACAATCCCATTCTTACATAATTATCTCCCTATAAATTATAATTTTATTTGAAATAGCAGACTGACGAGTATTCAGTTTCTCACTAGAAAGAACAGTTATGTTTTTAAGTAAACAAAGACATCAAAAATTGAAAACATTCTTATGTTGTCTGCCAAAATTCTCTAAATATGGCATGATTTTTAGACTTCATTCTATTGCAAAGATTGATAAAGTCTGTTATCAAACATCATATACTTAAATATTGTAGGGCAATCTCAAAGATCTCTGACTAAAAATTAACTCTGACATCTGCACAATAGATCACTGAAGAAAGATTATGCATTGTAATTAAATCAGTTTAGTAAGATATTAAGGGAATCACTAACATTTTCTGAATATGCAGTTCTCACTAAATCTAGTAGTTCTATACTAGCCTTCAATGATATTTAAAATTTATTCAAATGTCAACAAAATTAACACAGTACATGCCACTCTTTCTTCCACATCAGAAGTCTTAGGCTTCTACAAAACATCTACATCCTTCTTTTTTCTAATACCCTATGACCACAAAATTGGAAAAGTTATTTTTCAAATTATTTTCCTCTCTTTGCAGACCAAATTAATAAATAAATAAAATGCTGAGCAGAAAGAAGGCATGCTGGGAGGCACAAAATCAGAAACAAAATAATGTACTCTTTATGCTCAATACTCTGTGTGTGGATGAATTCAAACACACTTCCAGGAAAAATAAAATCCTAAGGTCAGGAAGGAAAAAAGTCAATATTATACCCAAACATTGATACAAAATACTGATACTTCAATACCTTATTTTCCAGAACCCACAAAATTTTGATTTGAGATCAGTCTTCAGAGACTTCCACTGTCTCTGGGTGACATGAATAAGGATTCTTCCTTTGCAGCCCATAAATGTTGATAGTATATTGTTAGCTTAAAAATAAAAACAAATCTAGTTTTGTCATGAAAAACACAGCAGTATATGTTAAGGATTATCCTGGTTGCTTTGTTAAATAAATAAACATCAAATGGATTATAAGTAAATCAAGCACAGTAAATAAAATGTGACTTATCTATATAAATGATTAGTTGTCATTTTTTAAAAGTTGCATTAAATACTTGTTTAATAAAAAACTACTTTATCAACACTTGGAATTATAATATCACCTTCATTTCAGGTATTAAAAATACATTTCTAAGCCAGTTTGGACTAAAAATATTTAGGGAAGTGAATTTTACGGAATTGAATTTACCACTCACTTTATAAATAAGAAAATTTAATCAATATATGAAGTTGTTAGAGACATAACAGAGATATCCTGGTGAAGGATATCCTCCTGCTCCTGCACGGGCTCCTCTCCATGGGCTGCATCAAAACCTACATCCCTGATATCACCCCTGTGACTTAACCTGCAGACCATCTTGTTAGGTGCAGCCAATTGGTTATTGAGATGTACAGAGGTGATTTACATTCTTTAGACAATGAATTAACAGATCCAAGGCAATATGTTCTTCTTCACAACAGTTACCTGCAATTCACTCTTTAGCAAGAATGCATTTCAGGTATAGAATGCTAAATAATATGGTAACTGAAATGACATCTAGCAGGAAAAGTGCAGTCATTTAGCTATTACTATGCCAAATCTGTTATAGAATAGGAACAAACTATTTCAAACACATTACTAGACCAGGCAGGAGTTTCAAGCCTTTTTAGCTCTCCTGGTAAATCTTCACCTGACATTGAAGACAGCTGGCAGGGTTTTGTCACACACCTTTTAAGCCTCTCAGGAGCAAAGGATAACATTGTTGGCAGGAGCTTCTGACAAAACCATGTTGAGTGGGATGATCAAGCAGCTTTAAAACTAGAATGCAATTTCCTTGCTGATCCTCCACGTCATAATAGCTTCTTGGCTGCACCGAGTCCTTTTCTGAACCAGTAAATATCTCCTTAGGGAGAAAATATGCATCAAACACTACATATAATCACATTGTTTTTTGTTTGTTTGTTTGTTTTTTCTCTTGGGATATATTTCACGGGTGATGAGAGCTTAGGTCAGTAAAATGCTGGTTCGAGCAAAGCTCACAAGCTTATGCTTAACTTCAATCATACAAACATTTACATTAAAAAGTCAGAATAACTTGTACTTTACATTTAATATATGCTTGAGATTCACTAAGATCTCAAAGAAAATGTGATGTTAATATATCTAAATGAAATATATATATATATATATATATATATATATATAATCTGCAGTGTTATATAGGGAATTCCATGAGAAACTATTTTACTGGATACATTCAGCAGACACTCAGAATACTGAAACTTCACATTTTCTTTGTTGAAATTTCATACTTAGCAAGTGAAAGCCTCAATTTTATAATCATTTCCATACAATAAATATAGGATTGTGTGCACATTTACATGTATGTGACACCAGATATTCATGTGCATTATGAGTGTAGACTTTTATAATTTTGATTTGCAAGAAGGTATTCAGTTCTGTATTCACTATAAAGAGCTCAGGAAGATACAAAACTGTACAGACTAATTTATACTGATTTTGCTGTGAAAAAGTAGGTTTCAATGCTATCAACAGACTGCATCATAAATGGGGACAGCTATTCATGATCACATTAATTTTGAATTAATTTTGGTGTTGTTTGTTTCTGTAGTGGTTTTACTCAGGTGGGCAGCCGAGCTCCACCACAACTGCTCTCTCACTCCCCTTCCTCAAAGGGAAAGAGGGAGAAACTAGTATGGAAGGGGCTCCAGTGTTGAGATCACTCAACAGTTATCGTGACAGGCAAAACAGATGCAGAGTAGGGAGATGAGTAAAATTTATTGCCTTCTACTATCAAGCTAGCAAAGTGAGAAAAAGGAAAGAAACCAAAAACACCTTCCCCCCATCTACCCTCTTTCACCTCCTCCACCCGAGTCGCGCAGGGAACAAGGACTGGGGGCTGCGGTCAGTCCCTGACACTTTGCTGCTCCTTCATGGTCCCTCTCTGCCCCTGCTCCCCGTGGGGTCCCTCCCACGGGATGCCGTCCTTCCCCAGCTGAGCCTGCGGGGGCTGCCCACAGGTAGCAGCTCTTCAGGAACTGCTCCCACATGGCTCCATCCCACGGGGTCCATCCATCCCCCAGGAGCAAGCTGCTCCAGCACGGGTCCCCCACGGGTGGGCGGCAGCTCCCCCAGACCCCCTGCTTCTGCGGGGGCTCCTCTCCACGGGCTGCAGCTCCGGCCCAGGGCCTGCTCCTGTGGGGGCTCTCCATGGGCCGCAGCCTCCTCCAGGCCACATCCACCTGCTCCACCGGGGGCTCCTCCACCCATGGGGGGGCTGCAGCATGGAGATCTGCTCCATGTGGGACCCATGGGCTGCAGGGGGACAGCCTGCTCCACCAGGGGCCTCTCCCTGCACAGGCTGCAGGGGAACTGCTGCTGCCTGCCTGGAGCACCTCCTGCCTTCCTGCTGCACTCACCTGGGGGCTGCGAGGCTGCTACTCACTTCTCACTCTCTCAGCTGTTGTGTCTCGTTTCTTTGTTTTGTTTTGTTTTGTTTGTTTGTTTGTTTCCTATTTTAAATCTGCTCTCCCAGAGACTCAGACAACTTTACTTACTGGCTAGGCTCTGAGCAGCAGCAGGTCCCTTTGTAGCCATCTGAAATTAGCCCTTATCTAACATGGGGCAGCTTCTGGAATCTTCTCACAGAGGCCACCTCATGCAGCCCCCACTACCAAAAACTTACCATGTAAATCCACTAAAAAATATTGTAGCAGTAATGAATCATCTTTCATATCAAGATTTAGAGTGTTGATGGGGATAATCAGTGCCCCTTTTTTATGTATATGTGCCCAGTTCTTATTGCACAGTTAAGACATAATGTGTACAAGAATCTCTGGGAGACCAGCAAGTGTTTGTCTCTTTTTATATTCAACAGAACATCATGCAAGTTAGTGTAGTCTGAGCAAGTTAGTACTTAGAACTGTGATTCTGTAGTCTCATACTGATGTTCAATCAATTTATTCTGATGTACAAAGTATATAAATTTTCGTTAGGGATAATGTATATCTCCAAGGGTTCTTATAATTACATTAAGCCCGTTTAAATGTCTGACTGCCATGAAAATATTTTCTTTTATTAGGCTTCCAGACAAAGCAACTTCCAGAAGCACATGAAGGTATTAATTCTCATTTCAGTTTAATTAATGCACTCTTCAAAATAACTTAGAAACATTCTCAATAGAGGCAATTCCCCTATGGTTTTATTAGATATGTCTTTACCTGTTCTTAAATAAAAATAAACAAATACATAAAAGTAAAAATTGTTATTTAACACTTATTTAAAGGTGCTTTAAAAATATATTACAAAAAAAAAAAAAAAAAAAAAAAAAAAACTTTATTTTGTAACTTCCCTTTATCTTTTTCTGATATGCTATAGTATACAGAACTGATAAATTAGTATATATTTGGAACCCATTTTATTTGCAAGACTAATGACAAAAATCCAGACAAAAGGATAAGTACAGTGCTTTAAGAGGAAAATATATTGCTTGCAAGTCTGTTTCTGTTTATGTAGATATGGAGCCTGACTATTTGAAGAGCTCAGTTAATCTTTATCCTGGGCTCCATTTACATCTTTTACAACCCTGGAAACATCCAACAGTTATAAAGACCCCAGGATACTGCTTGCCAGTACTGAATCCAACAGTAAAGAGAACTTTATACCTATACTTTAAGGTAGCTTGGATTTATTCCTCTTGAATAGGCAATAACCTTGTAGTTAGTGAAGATCTCACCTTCATAAATTCTTCACAACATCATTCTTGGCCATAAAAAATCATAAAAGTAGAGAGAAAACATTCAGATTTATGTTCTGATTCAGCACAAAAGTTTGAGGACTGAATTCATTGTCAGGACTGCAGAAGCGCTGAGAGAAGTAGTGTTCAGTAATCTTGAAAACTGGTTGAATAAACTTTAACCCCTCAGCTCATTATCACAGATCACACATACATGTATGCTTTCTTGTTTTCAGATATGTGTAGGTAAATAAAAAATAATCAGTGATGCCAATACGGGAAAACTAACAAATTTCCAAAGAAAAAGATTGGATGCTCAGCTAATGTGCACTTTTAATGAGCAACAGGATTCCAAGCCCAAGCACTTACCCATTTAAATGTTTAATGTTTTACTTTTAGTTGATCAATTCACCTCTTAGCTCATGAATTAGGTTGAGGTTACAGGTGAAACAGATTCCAGTACTGCTAGTAGTGTATTATAAACAATACCATGTCCAAATGAGCCGTTACATGATCTGATAAGTGTCTGGGATGACTCATTTGTCTCTACTATGTAGCTGCCCCTCAGAGGAAAACATTTCACACACACACACAAAAAAAAGGTTTTTCCATTCAACTTGGTTAAAGCAATCTAAGACACATTCTTACACAGACGAGTAAGGTACGTAGTAAAAATCAATTTTGATTTTGATTTTGATTTTTTTATTATTATTTTGATGCATTAAAAATGGTATTATATTTTGGGTAGCCTTCATGTGTTCCTAGCAATGTGTTACAGAAGAAATTTGAAATCGTGTTTTGCTTTGGATAATGATATTTATGTGCAGTTGAAAAGTATTAGCTCAGACTTGCCATCACTCAAAAAAAAACCAACTAAACTAGTTGACTTCAGCAGAACAGCTGTTACCTCAGCAGTTGGTACCATTGAAGACTTTCAAGTTTTGCCTTGTCACATTAACTTTGGTTTGAAAGTGCAAGATATTGAAGGAATTGAAAATCCGTATGGAAGGACACTGGCATAAAGAAAGTATATGCTGAGGAAACTCTGGTGCTCTGTTTAACCTCAAGAATAAAAGGTGAAAGGAGTTCAAAGTTCAGTCTTTAATAGAAAGAGCATGATAGAAAAGACAAAGTAAGAACAGCACCACTAAAGAACCAGAGGCATACAAGTTGCAGGAAGCGTGATTTGTTATGCATAGTAAGTATGTAGAAGTACTGGAACTGTAATCTACCTGAATTTCTGTAAGGCCTTTGACATGGTATATGTCAATGTATAGATCAAAACAGGTTCTTTAAGGTACATGACAGGAGTCAATTGCATGTAAGTAAAAAACAGGAAATCGCTGTTGAAAGTGTGGGTTTCAATGTCAGTGCTTTTTACCTGGACAAAGGTAATACCAAGAATACTAATGGTATTCATACCAACATCAAAAATCACGCCAAGTACAGCAATTATAAACAGCTGTACTAACAATCCTTTCTATTTATTAACACTGTTAAACCTGCAATGTAGTGGAAGTTACAAGAGAGCATATGTAGTCCCCATTGAAGCAGAAAACAACAAATACCATTAGTCCTGGACATTAGTCAGTTTTACTTCAGCTTCCAACCCCTAGCTTATCTTCTTGAATCATAGGGTGGGTCCTGGGTTGGTTAGTAATCTTACTAACTAGAGTGTATGTTTACCAAGTTATTTATCAATTACAGTGAATTTAAGTTTGTTAAGCAGGAGAAATCTAAGACTTCCACTGTGTCCTCTTCTAGAAGAAGTTAAACTACTTCAGGTCTATTGTTGCTGGTGAAGAAGATGGGAGCCCATGATCGTGTGTAACATCTTCGTCCTACTCTCTGCCTCCCCCAGGCTGACAAGCTCTCAGTGAGGAGTCTTTGCAGAAACCACCCTCACTAAATAGCTCTCTTTTGACCTCCTCAGCTGAGGAATCATCTCAGATATTAAATCGGCAAATATTACTGTAGTTGGCATGGTGACAATAATTTGTTTTTTGAACAGAAATTTCTGCCTGTTTACCAAGTACTTGAGGGCAAACTTCCACATTATCAACAGGATAAATACAAGAACCAAGCAACATCAATTCTTAGATTAGCAGGGTATAGAAAACAAATTTTCTGAGCCCCAGGCTAGCACATCTGCATAAAATTTATCAATGTGACAGTGGGGTATACAGTGAACAATATTGATATGAAAGTGAAATATACTTTATATACTTACTCTTTGCGTCATTCACTTCAGAACAAAGCCTTGACAAATTTGTCATTATATCCAACTATGATACTCATAAGAAACAATGACAGTTCACTGTTCTGAATATTTGAGTACTGATAAAGCTTAAATCACAATAAAATACAAGTATATATATATATATATATATCTTTTGTAAATGCAATGTGCATTAGAAAAAAAGTATATTGGAATTCAAATTAAGCTTATATTTTCTGTGTACAGGAAATGTGTGCCAGGAAATGTTCACATGCTGTGAACATTTATTAGCATAGGGCTAATAGTCAGAATCTATGTCCCAAGTAAGTCAGACATAGTTTTATGAAATATCCTTTCATTTCAACAGATTTCAACAGATTTCCACATTAAACTTCAGCATGGACAAGCATTTAAAACCTGTCTTTAAAGAGAAAGGAAAGGCTTTCTTTTCCGTTTGTTGTTGTTACTCTTTTGGGTTGGGTTGGGTTGGGTTGTTTTTTCCTGTATTCCTAGAGGTATAGCATTTAAAAACTCAAAGAAAGAGCAAATTCTTTAAGTCTTTCAGCAAATGTAGAAAATGCAGAACAATTTGTAACAAAAAAAAAAAAAAAGTAAAAAAGAAAAAAAATACATGTTGTGTAAAAGAACAATTTAGACGGAAGAGGAGTATTATGTCATGCCACTACTTCAAAGTTAAAAAATATAATTTCTAATTTTTTCTTCTTATCAACTTCTTGAATCCTTTCAGTTTGCTTTAGAGTATTATTAGGACTGTGATATGTTTTGAGTAATATAGATCAACTATATGAAGTTGTTTCTTTGTTTCTGTGCTAAGATGTTTGTACTTCTTGTAATCTTTATTCACAACTTTTTTTTTTTTTTTTTTTTTTTTTTTGAGATGAGCAGTGGAATTCATAGATTAATCTGAAGAAAAATCTTAATATATAATAAAATATAATTTTACTT
Organism: Aythya marila; assembly: GCF_965140915.1. NCBI lineage: Eukaryota > Metazoa > Chordata > Aves > Anseriformes > Anatidae > Aythya > Aythya marila. The sequence goes on along the minus strand of NC_139080.1, from coordinate 81,740,257 downwards.
ATGCACGAAATTTCAGTGGGATCAGAATTACAGATTATGACTAAAATCAAATTCTGATCAGGAACAATGTTATTACAATTTTGAAAGTTATTTTAAGTTTTATAACAGAAAATGTATTCATTCTGGAACAAAATAATCTTAAATACAGACTGAAGAAATATTATCCATGAATCTGAAAAAATATTCATTTAAATATATCCATTAAACCTTTAAGTCCATATCACTTTGCAAAATAGTTATGAGCTTCTCTGTTCAACAATATAAAATTTTGTTTCTTTTCTTTTTCCCCTGTAGCTTCTCTCCTCACAGAATATAGTTTTAATTAAAATTAAAAGTTAATTCCATCATAAATTGAACACTTTTTAAAATTATATATATATATATGTATTTACTTTTAGAAGTGAAAGAAACATATTTTCTAAGTATAAAATAATTTCTGTAAAGACTGGGTGGTTTTCTCCTAAACAATTCAGGCAAAATACAAGGGTAATTTTAATAAATAACTTTACCATTTCATTTCCACAAAATTAACAATCACAGAGGTCATTCTAGAAGAACCGGTGCTTTATAAAAGGGCTTAATCTAATTTATTCAATATTTATGTTACTTTCCAAATTCAAAATAAAAGTTCATTATCATCTTACGAATACAACTTCAATATGGCGAGGTTTCATAGTACCAGTGATAATAACAAAACAAAATCTCAAAAACTTTAAAATGAAAAATCAAACATTTTGTAGTCTAGGTAAACTTATAATTCTTTGCAAATATTCAACTTTTGTAATGTTGTCTCTTCTCAACTATATATGACCAAAATTTTTGACCAGTCAAAAATTAACCTTTAGTTAGTTTGACTTTAAGAGTTTGATTCCTGATTATAGAAGGGAACTCTGCTTGGTTTCTGCTTTTTTTAGCAAGATTTTCTAAATGGACATAGGATTCAAAAGCCAGGTAGAGGGAGGAAGAAAGGAAGGAAGGAGAAAGAGAGAGGAGAAGCAGGGGAGAGAATAGAGGGAAAAAGAAAGGGAGAGAGAGTGAGAAAACAAAGTGAAAGTGAGAAAGACAGAGAAAAAGAGAAAGAGAGAAGGAAAGAAAGAAATAGCAGTAGCAATGAATGAAATGGCATGTTTTTTTGAATGTACAATGCACCAAACTAAGTATAATAAATCACAGAATCATCTAGGTTGGAAGAGACCTCCAAGATCACCGAGTCCAGCCTCTGATCTAACTCTAACAAGTCCTCCACTAAACCATATCACTAAGCTCTATGTCTAAATGTCTTTTAAAGAGCTTCAGGGATGGTGACTGTAACTATACAATAAAGCTGTCTCCATGCCAGATTCACAAATCCAGTTAGACTGTCCAGGTGAAGTAATTTCAATGGTAATTTTTTTCCCAATAACATTTGGAAGTTTTCCAAATCTATAATACTACATCAACATGAATGTGATTCAGAGTTCTTTGATTTCTGATGTATCTTTAAGTATTAAAATCCACTGTTTACCTGAAGTGAAGACAGTGTTCCAAACAAAAGTTCGAGCAGGTGTTAAAAATAAAAATAGATGATGTTGTCTTTCTGCATTAGTTCTATAGAAGGTTAGGTTCTTTAATGTCTAGAACCAGATATGAAGCAGAATTAGACTGTGCACATAAATTCTTTGTTCACAATACTTTGCTTAGCTTCATTTAAATTGAAAAAAATAAAATAAAATAAAAAATCTTACTAAAGCAGTTACATGTTACAGTTGTGATCTGTACCAGCTCATCCATACTTGATTCAGGCCAACTGAATTGAAGCTTTAGATCAGTGTATAAGTGGTAAAAAGTTTATATTGGTTTATTTTGGAAAAACAATCAAACAAACAAGAAGGAAAAAAAAGCAAACCACATTAGTACTACAATTTAGAAAACTATTTCTCTCCCTTTTACTGGGCTGTTTTCAAGATAACAGAAAACAGAGACTGCTTCCTGAGAATATCCCTAAGCAACATAGATCAGTTATATTTTCTGGACCAAGCTCTAGCTCCTATTCTTATTCATATTAAACATTTTCTTTGTGTAGGCATGACCAGTGTGCTGTGTTGCTGCAAACAAAAATTACATATATATATATTCATATGTTTAAAGATACATAGCTTGAAAGGAACCTTTCCATGAAGCGGTTGTATGTGTTTCCCAAACTAATGAGCAACTTGTTTTAATAGCTACTTAATTATCAGATGTTTCTTTTTAAATAGAAATCTAATAACTCACTGAATTAAACCATAATTAAGTAAGAAATTCTTTTCCAATGGTAATGTGTTTTCTTTCCTTCTCATTTCCTTTAATTATTTCTGATTTTTCCCCATCTCTTTCATGGCTTGATCTGGTATATATTCTCTTACTATTCATTGGACTTTAAATATGTTTAAATGCTAGTCTTCTGTAAAAATAAATAAATAAAGTAAAGGCTGGTAATTTGAACTTCTTTCTGCTTAATTGGGTAGCTAATGGAAAGAATTTGAATCAGAGCTGCACAACTATTGCAAGCACAGCTTTTGTACAGCTCTGCCAATTCAAATACATTTTGCTGGGCACTGGAATGTTTGTATGGCCAAATTAATTAGACAATCAACTACAAGAGACATAAATTTAAAAAATCATTTATATCGCTGTGGAAGGACAGACAAATAAAAATGTGCCTGTCTAGCTCCCCAGGCCCATTGGGCTATTGACAGTTGGCACAGATGAAAGTAGCCTTCACATTCTTAGCTATTCGAATTTGTTGGATAATTTCCTACTAAGAATTATTAACATTAGAAGCTGGATAAGGAAAATTCTCCATTCTTCATGTTATTAAATTTTCTTAGTGCATGCTCATCATGAGTACACAGTTTCCAGGGATTATTTTAAAATAACAAACACAGTTCCTAAGGATAATTCTAAAATATTGCACATTAATATTGGCATAATTTGCACAAACAGAACAAGCATACTTTATCTATTACTCAGATAGGTCTTCTAAGGACTGAGAAAGTCAGCTAAGCTAATTTATCTAATTCTATGGTAAAGCCACAAATAGTTCCTAATTTTTGGGAAAAAAAAAAAAAAAAAAAAAAAAAAAAAAAAAAAAAAAGCTGGTCAGAGAGAGATTAGATTGAAAATTGGTGAAATTGCTCAAACATTTATGGTTTGGAGAGGACTGGGTGATTTCCTGGCTTACATATTCCTTATTTTTATTTGCTTATTTAGAATAAAATCCATTGACAAATAATTGAAAAAGTCTAAAAAATTCTAACACACATTACACGTAGTGATGGTAGCACAGTCTGAGAACCACTGTGAGCATTCCGTTTTGAGTGTTGAGGTAGCGTGACATTGATTTTTACTTAATTTCGTGATGGTCAGTTAGAACCTGTTTCAGTCTTAAACAGGTGCATTCAGTGTTTTAGAGACTAATCTGAATCTTTGCCTGTCAATTAACTATGAATGGTTATTTCTTGCCAACTTGCAGTTGTCTGGCTACAGCAAGAAATAACCTTGTACTGAAGCTCTAGAGAAGCCAGGTAGCTTCACAGCTTTTCCTACATTTTTTAGGAAAAGCTAGTATGCACTGTAATCCTTGTTGCTAATGATATGCACAGATTAAATGTCAGTTAGACACAGTTAAAATCATGTTGCTGATGCTACAGAAACTTTTTTTTTTTTTTTTTTTTTTTTTTTTTTTTTTTTTTTTTTTTTGCTAGCATTTGAGGAAAAGGAAAGCTATAGAGACCATTTAGTTAGCTGGAGTATTTCATTATCCACCTCATTAGACTTTGCAGGACGTGGGGAAAAAAAAAAAAATGGGAGATTAGCCAATTACTTCTAGCTAGATATGAAAAATGTATATGAAGTTCCATTGCAGTCTATGAAATCTGTCTCTATACCTAAAAAAAGTTAAATTGGTAAGCAAGCATACATTTTTGATACTAATTGTAAAAATCACCATTGACAATGTTCACTAATACTTTTACACAACCACTTACACTAGAAACTTACACAACCACTTACAAAGAAATTGAAGAATTTGTATAAACATTTTCAGAGCAGAATGGTGGTTGGTAAGGGCACTCTTCACAGATGAAATTATCACATACCAGAAAAAAGAATACAGAACAAAACAAACAACATGAAAACAACAACAAAAAGCACAGGCTTTAGAAACTCAAGCCATGTTTAGTTTTGCATGTACTCAAGACTTCCTTTCATTTCCTGCTATGACCAAAAGTAGTTAAAATAACACCAGACTTATTGAAATGCTAATGTTGAAAAGTTCAGCAAATCACATTAGCTAGGCTTATTACATTATCAATATATGAATGGTGGTGAAGAAATGTCATACAGTTGACTGAAAAAAAATTACTCCCAATTCTCATAATGTCTTTTGTTTTTGTTTTTCCCTTTTTCTGGAATAGCCATCATTTCTCAGATGAAGATGTTTCCATTTCAATTTCTTTCTCATAGCAAAAAGCCATCACTGCATATATATATAAATCACTGCATATTGAGTGCCACAATTAGCACTTGATAGCTATGATCATGTATCAAAAGTAGAGCTGACTATAGTAATCTGCAGTTTGTCTATCATCAATAAATAAAAGCATTGAATCACAAAGTTGAATCCATGACACAGGAAATTCTCTATGTATAGAGATCCTTTTGAAGATACTGATATTTTTTAGTCAACTTCCACAGATCTCTTGACAAAACACGGCTTTTAAGCTATAGGTTGAAACCTGTTTTCCAGCAATTGATGTTTCATACCCTGAGAGAGGCTGGAAGATGCTTCACAGGTGAGCAGAGTACAGGTGATCAGTTTGTGAATGAAAATCTGATTTATTTTTTTTCTGTTCTGAAATTATTTTCATTCTGGTTGAAGTAATAAACCCTAACTATAAGAACACGAGAATGTAGTTAGGAAAGACGAAGCACATCCACAGGGGACACATAGTGAAAACAATTTTACACTAAAATAATGACAAGATGGGATTCCATTTTTTTCATAAGTCTGGCTACTGCTACTTGCTTCTTATTATCATCACCTAGAGATTATATGTTATTCAGATAGCTTCATTTATTATCATCTGATCTTGTTTTGATCAACCCTGCCTGAAGGAATTTGCTGTGTTTTTTTTTTGTTGGTGGTGTTGGTTTTTTTTTTTTTTTTTTTTTTTTTTCATTCCAGCTCCTTTAAAAGGGAAAAAATATATATATTTTTTTGAATAGACTATTCTTATAGAGTCTTCCTACGTCTCAATATATGAGATATATCCAAGCTCTTCTCTCTCACTTTCTCTTCCAAAAATAAACTTGTTTTTTATAGAACAAAAATTTGAGTGTGAGAGCTGAAAGGAGTCATAACGAATTCTATCAAGTCCTGCTGTCCAGATGCTGAGAGCATCTGGACTGCAGACTGCTTTTAGGAGTATGACTGTCATTCAGCCCCAAATTGTTCCTGGAAAATGGAAAGGAGACAGAAAATTAAATTTCTGCCCCATTACAGTCAAAAATAGAAACAAAATTTTTCCAGTATGAAGTTCACACTGGACATGGAAAACACTAAGGTACTATAGGCTAAATTTGATTGGTTTTGTTTTCTGCATCAACTGCTCCTAAACCATATATTCTTTTATTTACTTAACATTATTTCAGGAAAAAAGTAGATCACATTTTTAGCCAATAGGATCCCTAACTTAGAAACTGAGGACATGACAAGTGTATGTTTGCACATTTTTCTACGGTGCATGTGCATTCATACACAACTTTGGCTGTCTAAAACATTATCTTAGTAATATAAGCAGACAAAAATATAACACCTTGTTTCTTATTCTGTTGCTTCTAACAGAGGTTAAGTTTGCCTTTAAAATACTTTATTTATTTGTCATACAAATGGATTGGTGTTATTCTATTGTCTGTTCTTAGAAATATTTTACAATTGTCATGAGAAAATATTAGCCTTCTTCACTTGTGGTAGATTTTGTCATAAGGATAGGTTATTACAATTTTGTGTTTGAGAGGTTGTATGTAATCTATTTTAGTTCTCATTACCTTCTCAGTTTTCTGACAAAAGCCATGATGGGTACTGAAAATTGCACAAAATTATTCCATTACCCTGACAGAGACTGTAAAATCACTAATTTTAAAATGTCTGTGAAATAGCAGGTAGTTTGCTATTTTGAGCTGAATCACTTATAATGTGGAAAATATAATATTATCACACTATTATTTTTGTAAACTATCATATGATTTAATATGTATTGTTGTGTAGATACACAACACTAAACTGGCAAAAACTGTTTATTTAAAGGAAAAAGAAAAAAAAAAAAAAAAGAGAGAGAGAGAGATTTTGTAAAAGTCATTACTTATCAGTAAACTAAAATTAAAACTGAACAGAAAGTCTGAAAATCCACATTAACATAAATACAAGCAAAGAAGACAAGCCACATTCCCCTTCCATCCAACCTGTCATACCTTCTCCCCTGATGAATGGGGGCTGCAATCAGTCCATAAAACTTCATCTCCACCACTGCTTCACAGTCATTCTCTGTCCCTGCTCCAGCTTAGGATCCCTCCCACTAGCTGCTGTCCTTCTGCACTGACCGTATATGGACTTCCCACAGGCTGCCATTCTTCAAGAACTGCTTTAATATGGGCCCCTACTATGGAGTCCATCCTTCAGGAGTGGATTGCTCTAGCATGGAATGTTTTTCGATGAATTTGTTAATTCAAGAAGAGAATAATAGTTCGGTAGACCAGCTAATGTGTGGTTATCTGTAATAACACAGAAATGTGTTCTAGCTAGAAGAAATAACAAATCTGTTTGCAAAACTTGTGACAGAAAATGAGAGAAGGGATATGGAATGAAAAAGTCAAATCTGGTACCACTGATGGTATCAGTAAAATAGGAAAATAATATACCAGATGAAATCCCATTAGATGAGTGAAGCAGAACTGTCTGAAGCTGAAGAGTTTAGAGGTAGGGAGAAATAGTGATTAAATAATACATTCAAAGGAAGTTAAATGGCCACAAAGAACTTCTTTACTTTTTCTATCTCCCGGTGACCACACATCCTTAAAAAGGTAGATATATGTTCCCTTGGTCTTTGCAAGCATTAACCAGTAAATAAGTAATATATTAAGAAGTCATTGTAAATATAGGAATGGGATTATATTCATTAATGGCATCATGGACTACAGTCTACTTATTTGTTTATTTTTTTATATATTTTTTTTTTTTTATGAATCGTTCTCCTTAAATGCACTGTCACTTTTCTTTGCTAATTCCATGGTGAAAATCATTTAAAAGCAATATTATACCTGACTGAATGGATGAAGCTGCAATCTTTTCAGTTCTTTCCTGTTTTAACCAACTTTTTCTCCATGTTCAGATTAAAAGTAAAAAAATTATTTTTACCTAATACAAATTCTATACCACTGTTTCTTTTGCAGTAGCTGTACTCTTCAGAGATTTAGAGATTTTCAAGAAGTAAAGTTAACAAACTATTTGAAAATCTGAAAATAATCACAGAAATAGAGTGATTTTGAATTTAAATGAAGAGCAGTCTGTGGCATATTCAAAAATCATTTAAGTATGGAATAAATAAATAGTTCCATACATTTACATTGTTTAAATATCAATGGCCATTGCCATATCTCTTTTAATTGTTTTTTTGTTTGTTTCTTTGTTGTTGTTTTTTGTTGTTGTTGTTGATGATGATGATGATTGGTTGGCTGATGATTTTTGTTTATTTATTTATTTATTTATTTCTGTTACAAAATAATGGTGAAAGTCATTTTCATCTAATTACTTATGGGTTAAAAAAAAAACAATCAAATTAAAAAGTGTACCTGAAAAATATATATCTATATCAGAAGTTCAGGATATAAAAGATAACTAAAATGAAATTAGTTTATAAATGGTTAATAAATTATTTTATTAGAATTAATTTTATCAACACTGAAATAACATATTACTTGTTATTTAATTACCATTTTATAATATTTTCAATAATATTCCAAAAGCAAATAAAAATTGTTTGTCTGCCTATAATAGCACTTAAACAGCTCAAGTTTTAATAATGTTTTTAGAGGTTTGGTTCAATTATTTATTCCATTCTTACCCTGAAATTTTCCATGATAGTTGTTGGCCCAGCAAAGCATATTTTCCTTATTTGGAAGAAACTGGTTAAATTAATTTCAAGTCATTAGACTATAAAGAAAAAATAATGTATTTTCCAATTATAAAAATCTGTAATATTTGGCTTTAAGCCTGCATGGTAAATTGTGCAAGGAACCTACAACTAGACAACAGTACTATGTTCTGCTTAGAGACTTTGAAAAATGGTTTCAGATGTACACTTTATAAAGCCCAATCCTGTATGTATCACTGAAATTTAAATAAAACATTCATTTGAGAAAAATGGGAACAAAATTAGCATTTTTATAGTCATTACAGCTTGAAGAGGAACTAAGATCTTCTACATGTGTATTTTTAATTTACTTTAATTTCCTACTCCAATGGTTTTGATTTTATGTGTGATTTTCACATCTGGTCCATGAAAATGTTTTACTTATTTTCTACTGTCTTCAAATGTAGTATTTGTATTTTCAAACCAAGTTTTAGGTGTTTGTGTCAAGATAAAGAATATTTGTACCTAGAATATTCAGGAAGAACATTCAAGATAGATGTATATGAATGCATCTCAAAAAAATCCCCCTCCCCTCCCTTTTCTTAATATGTCTAAACCTATATAACAATATATATAATATAGTTCTACATGCACAGGTAGTTTAAGCAGACATTGACTGTAATTGATAATGTGTTAGAATGGGTGCATTTTGTTTTGAGGTTATAATGTGTTTTTTTTTTTTTTTCCTTCTTTCTAATTCCTTGTTTTGTTTGTTTGTTTGTTTGTTTTATTTTATTTTGTTTAAAAGTTAAAAAAAAAAAAAAGTAACTTTGTTTAAAAGTAACAGCTTACCTACTACTGTCCCCAACTTTCACCCTCACAATATTTTGGATTGAGCCAGGTGGGTCCTTTTGATTGTTGTTTTTACATATACATGAGAGAGGGAAGCATCCATCACAATTACTTTTTTTTTTTTTTTTTAATATAAACCCTATTTCAAAGCTCTCATGTTATTAAAATATGTTACATACTGAGTAATTATCATTCCTGCCAAATTAAACATTTTCATATTTGTTTGCTATTTAATAGATTCTAGGGTATGGGTAGAAAGGAAAAGGAGCAGGCAGACTGATGTGGTTTAACCCCAACAGGTAGCTAAGTGCCACATAGCTGTTTCCTTACACCCCACAGGTGGGATGGGGGAGAGAATTGAAAAGGTAAATGTGCAAGAACTCATGGACTGAGATAAGGACAGTTTGCTAGGTAAAGCAAAAGCAGTGTACACAAGCAAAGCAAAACAAAGAATTCACTTGCTACACAGAATTCATTTCTTGCTACAAAGAAACAAAGAATTCATTAGCAGGCAGATGTTCAACTACTTCCAGGAAAGGAAGGGTCATCACTCCAAACTGTTTTTAGGAAGACAAACGTCATCACTCTGAATGTGTCATGCCACCCCACCTCCCTGTACTGCCACCGACAAGCCTCCTTCTTTACCTCAGCTTGTGTTGCTGAGCATGAAGTTATACGGTAAGGCACATCCCTTAGGCCAGTTTGGGTCAGCTGTCTTCGTTCTGTCCCCTTCCCACTCCTTGTGCTTCTACAGCCACCTCAATGAGAGGGCAACAGAAGAAGCTGGAGACCCCTTGACTTTGTGTAAGCACTGTTCTGCAATAACTAAAAATATCTGTATATTATCACCACTCTTTTCATCAAAAAATCAAAAATACAGCATTACACAAGCTTTTACAAAGAAAATTAACTTTATTCCAGCTCTGACAAAACTCTGGCAAAGACAAATAGCAAAACTCTGACAAAGACAAATAGCAAAACTGAAAAGCACCTTAGCCCTGGTTCATGTACACTTTGGGTCCTTATATTAGGCAGGATGTAATTTTCCTTTGATCATGTGATGTAGACTCCTGTAAATAAGTTTCTGAATTTGAGTGTCAAAAAAGATATAGTACTAATGACTGAGTAGTGGAGCTCAGAAATATATTTCCTCTGAAACTATAGGTTGTTTTTTTCTTCTATGCATTTTCGCATTTGTCTTTTATATGATAGCTATCTCTGAATTTAAATAATCTGTTACAATTCTTCCCCAGAGGAAACATGAATTAGCAGAGCAAAGTACTGGCTCCAATATCTATACTTCTATGTCCAGTTTTAATAAAGTGAATATTTAGCTTCAATAAATATTCTTTTAATATGTGTTTTTAAATATGTGTTTAATATGTGTAGCATTCCAGAAAATTAAATTCAGGCAAAAACTAATAGAGCTCTATAAAAATAAATAATAATAATAATTAATAATTAAAAAAAATAATAATAAGTTAAACGGGATTAAGATGCTTGGTACAGGAATGGTTATTAACAAATTTGATTTGTCTAATCTGCACATTTGATTTATAGATAGATAAATCAAATGTAAGAGAGTGTGGTGAACTAAAATGAATGAGTAAGCACTCCAGTCTCTATTCATGTCTAACTTCATGGCCTCTTTTTATTTAGGAGGCTAGACTAGAGAACCTGAAGTTGTTTCTCAGTCTTAAAATGTGTGCCTATAATATACATGTTTGATGGATTGCAGATTTGATGGTTTGCACAGGAGGAAACTATTTGCATTCAAGTGGGAGGTTCCTGAACCAACAAGTAAAGCTTTCATACTCCTGTGCCTGAAACACCTTCTTCCTTTGTGAACAGCTGAACTGACTCCTGCATGTCTACATACAGGAACTCCCACACTGTCTGTAATAGACGAAGAGTCAGGGCTCCTTTGTAAAAATGGGCTGAAACTATTTCATTCCATGTGTAAGGTCCCTTATTATTGTTGTAAGAGATAACTTGAGCATGTCCTCTCCGATTTTTCCTTCTTCCCTCTCCCCCTGCAGACCTAAAAGTCTAGTAAATATGTATGTAATATCTGTCATTTTTTGGATGATCATTTTCTGTTAACATCTTTGGAACAGTAGAGAACAGTGTTAAAAGTTTATTTAAAAGAAAAAAAAAAAAAAAAAAAAAGGAAAAAAAAAAAAAAGAGGAAAGCTAATTTTCCTAATACAGTGACTCTCAGAACAGACAATGAAGGAAAAAATAAATACATATTGTTTTCTATCCCCTATTACTGCAGAAGTAAAAAGGTTGATATAAGACATGAGACCCCTCAGATCATAGAGTTACAATCTGAGTTAGAATCTCAGATAGATAGAGACTTTCAGACCACATCTAAACTGAGTGATCCAGACCCTTGCACCCTCTTGACTTTAGATATATACCATGCCATATTCTTGTTACATGATGAGAACATCAAGACATGTTAAAATATACATAAGGTTTAATTGCAATTGCAGTGTAATCCCTCTAGTAATGATTTGTGTAGAAAAGAGACTTGGTGAAAACACTATCATCTTAACCTTTTACTTGATAAAGAAGGAAAGATGTACAGTAATTAGAAAGAAATCTTTTCTGTGATGTAACATGTACGTTAAAATTCTGTGGGCAGACACTGATTTTATAATGTTTGCAGGTAGGAAAGGAAGAGAAAGCTCTATGAAGAAGCAAATGATCAGTACTGCAATAGAAAAGATGCAGGAATTAATTGATACCATACTTAATATTTCCAATTGTGTTTCCAGTTCTGAGCATTCAGAATTTGGTCCAGGATATGAAAAAGGGAGCTTAAGTAGACAGAATAGACATATTGATGGAGGGAGAAAAAAGGATAATTTTATGAAAAGTGAAGGGAGCTGATACCCAAATGATATTCTTCTTTGTCTTGCCAGTGAGCATCTTGCCTTCTGGATAGCACTGTTGCCAAGGCTTTAGTTTCTATGATCATGGGACATTCTTTGATGAATACAGTGTACTGTATTTAGAAATGGGATCCATCTATAAACAGAGAGAAAAATATCACAGAATCACAGAATTTTCTAGGTTGGAAGAGACCTCAAGATCATCGAGTCCAACCTCTGACCTAACGCTAACAGTCCCCACTAAACCATCCAGACTTCCAGGGATGGTTTTGAAGACTTCCAGGGATGGTTATCATCAGACAGACTGAGTGAATCATTCATTAAACTCAAAGACTTGACGAGTAGTGACCAAAGCTGTGACACTTGCATATTTATAAACAATAAGGTTGATGAGTGCACCTACCAGAGTAGTGAGGAATGCTTCCCAGACCTCTCCAAAGACAAGAACCCTAAGATCAGCCTTGTCAAGTATACACACATAATCTGGGCAAACAGGAGGAAATGAAGTCACATACTCAGTTGTACAGTTACAATGTTAAAGGAATCACAGAAACTTGCTGTGAAAACTCACATGAACAGGAAGCTACAAGAACTTTCAGAATAATAGGAAAGGAAGAAGAAGAGGTGGAGTTGCAATTTATATAAAAGAGAAATCTGAGTGTGTGGAGATGAGCTATGGAGACCACAAAATCTTTATCAAAGGTCTTTGGATCAAGATTAATGAGATCTTATGTTAGGCATCTGTTACTAAGCTTGCAATCAAGATGACGAGGCTGATGAAACCTTATTTTGGCGGCTCTTGGGCCAACAGAACTTGCTCTTCACAGGTCACTTCTATAACCTGGACATTTGTTAGGAAAAGAGCACAGTGAATGCTTGTGACATGCTGCCAGCCTGAATCAAACCATTGATCACCATACACTGAGCGCCTGTAAGCTAATTTCCTACCCATATCACAGAACACCCATCCAGTTTGTATATTACAATTTGTCTAGGAGGATGCTCTCAGTACCAGCATCAAAAACATTGCTGAAGTCCACATAAGCAATATTCACTGCTCCCCTCATATCACAGAAAATGGCCAGAAAGATTTCCAACTCAAAATATTACTGCAGAAGTTTCTTGGAAATGTGAGGTATATATAGTCCATTTGCATGGGATTTTTTTGTTTGCTGTTCTTTCATTTTGTTTTCTTTATTTTAATTTCCTGCTTCTTTTTGTTCTAATAGCAAAAGGGTACTTTTACTATTAATAATAAAAGAGTACTTTTTGTTTCCTAGTTTGGGGAATGAAAGTTCCAGGTAGGTCTATATTGCAAAGAGGATCATAGTGCAAAATGGTCAGACTCTGGCTTGCTCCAAAGCTGGTAACAATAGATCCAATTCGCTTTTTTCTTTCCTTTTTTTTTTTTTTTTTTTTTTTTTTTTTTTTTTTTTTTTTTCCCCATTACTATTAATTACTGCACTTAGATTTGAATAAGAGTGCTGCAGTGTGTTTTGTAAATATATCAGCTTGGCTGTGTGTTAATTAATTCATCTATCATCAGTTGTAGCCATTTTAGTTACTTGACAAAGCGGATGCTGTGCAAATTTACACTCCCCATCATCTTATTGATCAAGAAACACAAGGGGATAAGGCTAGTTTTAAGCAAAAGATAACATATTCATTAGTGGCAGTTTCTGATAATGATTTGATGTTTTTCTGCATGCATCATGTCATGTTGAAAATTCCAGTGCTGCAATATGAACATTATTGATGTGTCAAAGGAATTTTTTAATGTATTCAAATGTAAATAGTTAAACACCTTTTGAACATAAAAATTTCTGTGTACAGCCTGCTTCCTTTCCACCCTATCATTTCAAAGGTTGACAGAACATTCCAATTGTGGTAGAAAGGGATGTTGCATATGTGTAGTTTGTTTAGTATAAATATATTTCCTTTCAGAAATTGTCTTAAATAATAGGAGAGGGAGGATATATTTTCTCTCACTTTCAGTGGAATGTAGCAAACCTCAAAATGATATATCCAGAATGCATTAAGAAGTTCCAAAGATACTAGAATTAATTGATTTAATAACTGAAGTAAAAAGTTAAAAATCACTGTTGGCATAATTTATTGACTCTGAAAACTGATCTGAACTTCTTTATGTTTCTCACAGACATTTATTTTTATTTTATTTTTTGTCAGCCACATTTATATCAATACAAACTTTACGTTCGTATTTTTACAGAAACAATGAATACCAGAAAGAGTGTAAGTAGATTAGCAGTGTTAATGTGGTCTACCACTAATCATCACATTTGCCTAGACTTTTAAGAACTCTGTAATATCTGTTGCAACTACAGAAAACATCTAGTTTCTTTCCAAAAAGAACCCTCTTTGCCATTATCAAATACTATTATTTTACACTTAAGATTCCATAATACCAGCATAACTATACGTACTAACAATACCTTGATGAAGGCACATTGTGTGTTTGGTTGAAAATGGTAAGCATAATGCAGTAATTAAATAATTTAGTATTTTTATTTTCCAAAAATCTCACAAGTAAGGAAAAAAAAAATTCTCTATCTTATTACCTAGTCTTACTACTATGGATATAAGGTCATGTTCTTCCTAGGCATTTTCTTAAGTTTATTTTTTATATTTAATGACATTTCTTCTGAAATGAAATTTCTTCTGAAGTTTATATATACATGGATAATGAATTTATATTAGAAAACATATATCAGCAGTTCCACATAAACCCAGATATATTCAAGTTGCAGTTCCATTAATAAGTGAATCTGCGTATCTAATTTGAGTTAATACTTAGAAAAAGACTAAACATTTAATTTAAAATAAAAATAAATAAATAAATACATAAATAACATTTTATTATACTTTTGAAAGATTAAAGTCTATATATGCACTCTTAATCTATTTTATTATATTGATATAATAATCTCTTGACTAAACCATCTAAAGAGATTATGTCAACTGTCAAACATCTCTATAACTGCAGGAAATATAATCTTACGAATATCCTTAATCTTTATTTAAATCAGATGTATATATCCTATATATCCTTTTTACTGCAGCCAAGTTGAAATGCATTCAGAAATATCAGTTCTGAAAGGTCAGATATTTGTAAGCGAGAGTCAGTTGTGATAGGCTGGTCAGTAACTCTCCCCTTCAGGCCAAATACATCATTTGAGAATTAGATAGTTATAGATGCAGCTTGACCCATTAAATACATAAAGGAAAATTCACTTTTCACAGGAGAAATAAAATATATACATATATAAATGTAACATCTGAAACAGAATAGAGGGGGAAAAATGTTAGCATAATATATTAGGTTGTTTTTTTTTTGCTTGTTTCCCTTGGTCTGTTCTGATCTGGAAAGTTCTTGAAATACCACTACTGAAATTATGAGAGAAAATAAAATAAAGCTGTACAGATAAGTATCATAAACGTGTTTATTTAGATTATATTAATGTGTGAAAGGTGTCAGAGCCAATTTTTACAGAAATTTGAGAACACATCCAAACTATCTCCATAACAACAAGTATTTAAATAAATATTAAAAGAAAAAGGTCCATTTGTACTTTTAGTATTTTCCTGTAGAATTTAAGGGAGAAATATAAACACAGCAATTGCACATGCACAAAATGATCATTCAAAGGAAGTGGTATCAATCTAACATGCAGTCTTCACATACATAGGGTTTATCATAATGGGGCACAAACAGTAGAGCAGAAACAGAATAACAGTTATTACAACAGAGCTCATGAAATGCCTTTTTCTTTTAAAAGGTCTTCCTGCAGAATTCCTACTTTAAAATGCTATGCAGTTTCTGTTTCAAGTTCCTCTGAATTTCCTTCATACTAGCAGAACAATGTAAAGTTTCTTCAGAATATTTGAGAATATGGCACAACAAGTCACATTTAATACATAAGTTTATATATTAAGTAAAACTGAAACCTTAAAATGAATGTGTCATCTAAGACTTGACTTTCAACATGGCCTTCAGTTTGGATTCTCACTTCAAACCATAATAACATTGACAACATCTACTAATTTTTACTTCTCATTCCAAGAAAATTTTCTGGTTCTATAGGAACAGCTATTTGTTTCTACAGATCAGTCAGAACAACTCTCTCAACAATACTGATTTAACAGCCATGAATATACTTGAAGTTGTATGTTACCAATCTCTTTAACTTTTGCTCCTGAAAACATTTCCAGTTAACCTGGGAGAAAAATAATACCTTTAAAATGAAATGAGGATTTGTCCTGTCAGCTTGACCTATTCTAAAATTTATTTTCAATTAAGACATGCTTATCTTCTGTGTATAGCATAAGCACATGCATTAAAATATCAATCATTTCAAATTTTAATAAAACTAGTATCTATGAAACATATAAAACTGAAAAAAAATAAAATAATAAAAAAAAAAAGAAATCTGCACCAATTTTTATGGTTGTACAATTTTTAGAACTTTGGAAGTCCACCTTTCGGGGAAAAAAAAAAAATCATTTTAATGTTTGTAGTTTTTTTGTTTGTTTGTTTTTGTTTGTTTGTTTTTTACAGTGCAATAAAAAAAAATATATCTTTTTAGTAGCCTGTAACCTTAATGACAAAAATCTTTTAAATACAGGTTACCATCTAGGAAAAAAACAAGCCAAATTAAACAGAGATAGATTGTGAAGAGTTCCCTCTGAGAAAGACCCAAGAGCATCTTGAGAACCTATGAGTAAAAACAAACAAAGAACCAACAAAGGACATCTTGTGGCAGAGGTCTAATAGAGGCCACCTGATCAAGAGGAGCCTGTTGATGTGGCCTTCTGGCTCCAACTAAAGGAAACACGTACTCAGAGGCTCTCATCCTACTAGGGGATTTCAACCACCTGGATATTTGCTGGGAAAGCCATGTAGCAGGCAGTAAGCAATCCAGAAAACTTCTGGAGTCCATTGAGGACAAATTCCTAGTCCATGTATTAGACAAACCAACCAGAGGAGAAGCCTTACTAGTTCATCAGTGTAGAAGAGCTCATTAAAGGAAAGGAGGAAGCCTAGGTTGCAGTGACCACACCCTGCTTGAGTTTCTGTTCTCGAGGATACGGACCTCGCTTCGAGCAAAATCAGGGCCCTGAACTTCAGAAGAGCCAACTTCCATCTGTTCAAAGGTTTAATGGATGTGTTAAGGACACTGTTCTTAGGGACAGAGAATCTGATCAGTGCTGGCACGTCTTTAAGGATACTTCCCTTGAAGTGCAAGAGCTCTCTGTTCTCATATGTAATAAATCAAGCAGGGAAGGTAGGAAACTGGTATGGTTGAATAACGATCTGCTGCTCAAATTTAGGCAAAAGAAGGAAATGAACATACAGTGGGAACAGAGCCATGTGCCCTGGGAAGAGTACAGAAATGCTGTCTGGATGTGCAGAACTAAACTTGGTAAGGGATGCAAAGAATAACAAGAAAGGGTTGTACATGTACAATGGCCAGAAAAGAAAGATTACGGAGAGTGTAGCACCTCTGACAAATGAAGACGGAGAACAGGTAACAACAGATGTGGGGAAAGCAGAGGTACCTAATTTCTTTGCTTTGGTCTTCAAAGGTAGTCAGTCTTCCCAAATCTCCTGAGACCCTGAAACATGGGAGCTCGGTGAGCAGAATCTCTCCCATGGAAAGTAAAAAGCAAATCTGGGACTTCATGATGCAACTTAACAACTACAAGTCTATGGGCCCTGATGCCATGCATCACAGGGTCCTGAGGGAATTTGTTGATGTAGTCACCAAGCCACTCTCCATCATATTTGAAAAATCAGGCAGTCGGGAGAAGTCCCTGCTGACTCGAAAAAGTGAAACATCACTTTTAAAAAAGGTTAGAAAGGAAGACCCAGGGAACTACAGAGTGGTGAGCCTCACCTCTGTGCCTGGCAAGATCATGGAACAAATCTCCTGAAGGCAATGTTAAAGCACATGCAGGACAAGGAGGTGATCTGAGACTGCCAGCATGGCTTTCCCAAGGGCAAATCATGTCAGACCAATCTAGTAGCCTTCTGCAATGGAGTAACTGTATCAGTTGACAAGGGAGGACCAACTGATGTCATCTATGTGGATTTCTGTAAGGCCTTTGACACAATCTCACGTAACATCTTAATGTCTAAATTGGAAAGATATGGATTTGAAGGGTGGACCATCCAGTAGATAAGGAATTGGCTTGATGGCCACACCCAGAGAGTCAATAATTCTCTGTCGAGGTGGAGGCTGGTGATGAGCAATGTCCCTCAGGGGTCTGCCCTGGGACCCATGCTGCTTTTTTGTATCTTCATCAGTGACATAGACAATGGGATTGAGTGCACCCTCAGCAGGATTGCAGATGACACCAAGCTGAGTGGTACGGTTGATAGCAAAGAAGGAAGAGACACCATTCAAAGGGACCTGGACAGACTGGAGAAGTGGGCCTGGGTGAAGAGAAAGAGGTTCAACAAATCCAAATGCAAGGTGCTGCACCTGGGTTGGGACAACCCCTGACTAGGAGAAAAACTCAAGACCCACACTGCAGAGAAGGGTTTGTGGGTTCTGGTGGATGAAAAGCTCAACATGAGCCAGCAGTGTGCACTTGCAGCCCAGACAGCCATCTACATCCCAAGCTGCATCAGCAGAGGCATGGTCAGCAGGTCGCCGACTCTGCCCTTGTGAGGCCTCAAATTGGAGTACTGTGTCCATGTCTGGAGCCCCCAGCACAAGAAGGATGTGGGTCTGTTCACATCCAGAGGAGGGCCACAAAGATGATGAAGGTGCTGGAGCACCTCTCCTATGAAGAAAGGCTGAAAGAGCTGGGGATATTATTTCTTGTCATTCTTTGCATCCCTCGGCAAGTTTAGTTCTGTCAGAGAGCCATTTCAAAAAGAAGGCTCCGGGGAGACCTCACTGTGACCTTTCAATACCTAAAAGGATCTTAAAGGATGGAGAAGGACTCGTTACTTGGGTAGATAATGATAGGACAAGGTGGAATGATCTTAAACTAAAAGATTCAGACAAGGCATTAAAAGGAAATTCTTCACTGTAAAGGTAGTGAGGCACTGCAACAGGTTGCTAAGAGAAGTTGTGGGTACCCTATCCCTGGAGGTGTTCAAGGCCAAGCTGGATGGGGCATTGGCCAACCTGATCTAGTGGGTGTTATCTCTCTCTATTGTAAAAGGGTTGGAATTAGATGATCTTTAAGGTCCTTTCCAACACAAGCCATTCTGAAATTCTGATTTTATGACTGGAACTGAGAACAGGTCTCATCAGCTTGTTTTGCTTGAGGTTTTCTTGTATGTACCTGTATGTTTGTATGTGTATATATATATATTCATATGTGACTATAGAAGAGGGGAGATGGGGGAGTATTTTGCAATTCTGGGTTGACTTTTATTTGTACTCACCAAGTTTAGTTCCAAAGCCACAGCAGAAGAATGGATAGAACTTAGGCTCCTCTTCATAAGTCAAGCAAAATGGTTAATATCTTTCTCTCAGATCAGATAGTTTTGGTGCAAATGTGAAACTCCATTGGCATCTGCTGAGTTTTTCTGATATTCATTAGGGAAATACAATGCAAATGAGTCCTCCACATATTGGCAGTCACACAAAAACACATGTTAGCTATCAAAAAGTGAACAAATAGACATTGCTGTAAATTATTACCAAGACTTCAAAAGACTGTAAATTTCCTACTAAGACTTTTATATTTAATTTCATTTACTTGGGAAGAGTGGCAAAGTAGTATAAATTTTGTCAGATTTCTGTCTTCTGCAGTGGGCATAAAGGAGTTAACAATAACTATAGCTTTGAGATATTGATAATGTATATTAAGTATATATAGAAATATATTTATATACACACACTTGAACATACATGTCATTTCACGATTTACCAAAATGTAGGTAATCGGGAGTGAACATGATGTATATCCTACACCTTCCAGAATCAAAGCACATTATTTGTGTTTCCTGATGAACTTAAAAGCCAAAGCATGTTATGGTATTTCCCATGAATTCAAGAAAACATTCTTTCTGCATCCTTACATAGTGGTTTATTTAATCCGGAGTCCATTTCACAGTTGAGTTACAAACTCCAGAGTGGGTTACAAGAGAATATTGAGGGATTTTCATTTATACGGCCACCAGATGTAACTTTAATGCTGTTCTTGCATTTAACATCTTTCATCAGTTTACTGGAGCATGAGTCCTGTAGTGTACCTCATTGAACTTACCAGTTCCTAAGATAGAAGTACATTTGCAGAACAGCTCCTAGAAGATTAGAATGGAAAAAAAACAGTTCTTTCATTGTAGATGTACTAATTTATAGTGTACCATTAGTATAAGTTTTTCTATTAACTTACTGAACACATTAATACCAAAAGGATGTGAAGTAAGTGTTGCTTCTTCCCCTCCACAAACTGCTCTGGATATAAGTTACTGTAGTGTAATAGGCCTCAAAGCAAATGTTTTACAATAGCAGTAAATGATCCCCAAATGATAAATGTATTTTAGAAACTCCTAATAGAAAGATATATTTCAAAGTCAAAAGGACTGTTTTCACTACAACATAGGAAAGGAAATCTTTATTTGGATAGGTTTGATGTAACTTTCATTTCAGCTGCTGGTACCATAAAACACGTGCATATAGTTCTCCTGCATTAATCTGAGTCAAATTTTCCGAAAAGCTGACTTGAGAAAAATTCTCAATAGAATTCATCAGTTTCAAGATAAATTAATGTGGAAAATTTGCAAAGACAGAAGAATATGTAGACAGTTAATGATAGATTAAAGAAGAGATTGAAGAGATTTTATATCTAAGGAGCTAGTATTGCAAATAACTGGAAGATGGTATTGGTATTTAAAAAATTAAAAATAAAAAAAAAAACATTGTATCATTTGATTTTCATCTGGATATAACAAAGGATGTATCTGAATTTTTTCCTTTAGAAATTATTCTCTCTAGAAATCTGATTTAACAAAAAATAAAAGGAAATTTAATTAGAAGAAGAAAGAGAGAGAGAAAGACAGCAATAAACAATTTTTTGGTTTCTGTTTTTGTTGGTTTTTTTTTGTTTGTTTGTTTTGGTTTTTGAACTCTTTAAGGTAAAGTAAGATCTTCATTCAATTTTGACTTAAAATTGAATTTTGTGAATATGGAGAGAGAGTCACAAGACTCATTCTCCATCGTTTATTTTGTTCTATTCACATACTTTCTTTTTGGTCAGGGAAATATCACAGAATCACAGAATTTCTAGGTTGGAAGAGACCTCAAGATCATCGAGTCTAACCTCTGACCTAATGCTAACAGTCCCCACTAAACCATTTCCCTAAGCTCTACATCTAAACGTCTTTTGAAGACTTCCAGGGATGGTGTCGCGTTAAGGGGTGTAGCTGATTAACCGTTACGGGCCCGGTCAGATTCAGGTTACTGAACCAGTCGGACATTCACCAAAAACACATTAACCGCCTGGGAGTCCAGTCAGACATTCACCAAAAACGCATTAACGGCCTGGGTGTCCGTTCAGACATTCACCAAAAACGCATTAACCATCTGGGGGTCCGCTCGGACATTCACCAAAAATGTATTAACCGCCTGGGGGTCTGGTTAGATTCAGAACACTGAACTATCACGGATAACCACCCTCACCCTCGTTGCACTCAATGAGAGTTATCACAATGCAATCAAGTATGGTTTATTACAGCAACAGATAATCAGGTTCTTCTGGATTGCCGGCGATAGTGACTGTCTGCAAAAGCAAGCTAGTATGCATAAAATACACAGGTGTTATAGGTGTTATAGATGTTATAGATGTTACAGGTGTTTATAGGTGTTACAGATGTTACAGGTGTTACAGATGTTATAGATGTTACAGGTGTTACAGATGTTATAGATGTTATAGATGTTATAGATGTTACAGGTGTTACAGGTGTTATAGATGTTACAGGTGTTATAGATGTTACAGGTGTGCAGCCTAGAAATAAACGCGTTAAAAGGATCAAAGACTCTATAGAGATTTATAAGCAAGTATTTAGATCTCACCCAAAGGCGTCCCAATGGGGGGGGAAGAGAGGCTCAGCCCGTCGACTGATCCCAAGAGTCAGGAGGTCCTAAGGATGTTGTCCTCGGGATGGTATCTCCCCTGACGGTGGTATCTTCCCTAACATCCCCTTTCTCTTGGGCCAATTTATATTATTTTCTATCTTTTAGGTGGAGCTTGAGTGGCTCTAGTCAAGCATATTTTAGTTATGATTGGTGTAAAGTTTTCCCGTCTCCGTTTAAAGTAATAGGCTCCGAGGAATTCAGAGCACATGCTCAGTGAGGGGTGGTCGCACCTTGGAGGCGGGTAGCTTTTGGGATGGAGGTGTGTTTTGGTATTAAAATGATATTATAATGAGCAAAAAGTACACTAGGGTACAGCATTTGTCAAAACATGACAGGTCTTTGGCTTAGGGTGGCAAAAAGTGCAGCTTTGTGCACAAGAACAATCGAGGTCCCATCTGATTACAGAGCCTAGCCGTGGTGTCTCCACTCCACTCTATGCTCCGTGCTGTTCCTTAGAGCTAGCACACCAAGTTTCCCCAGCGCGATAGCATCTAAGGCTGGGAGCCTAGGGAACGCTCTGATAAAGCAGTTATGCCCTACCCTGAAAGCCTCTTCAATGCTGTACCTTTTCCTTAAAAATGTGAATGTTAGTTTTATTTTCCTAGTTACTTCAGGCATTTACACCACAGATGGTGACTCCACCACTTCCCTGGGCAGCCTGTTCCAATGTCTAACAACCCTTTCGGTAAAGAAGTTCTTCCTAACATCCAACCTAAAACTCTCCTGGCACAACTTAAGCCCATTCCCCCTCGTCCTGTCACCAGGCACGTGGGAGAACAGGCCAACCCCCACCTCACTACAGCCTCCTTTAAGGTATCTGTAAAGAGCAATAAGGTCACCCCTGAGCCTCCTTTTCTCCAGGCTGAACAAACCCAGCTCCCTCAGCCGCTCCTCGTAGGACTTGTTCTCCAGGCCCCTCACCAGCTTTGTCGCCCTTCTCTGGACTTGCTCAAGCACCTCGATGTCCTTCTTGTAGTGAGGGGCCCAAAACTGAACACAGTACTCAAGGTGCGGCCTCACCAGAGCCGAGTACAGGGGGACGATCACCTCCCTAGCCCTGCTGGTCACACTGTTCCTGATACAATCCAGGATGCCGTTGGCCTTCTTGGCCACCTGAGCACACTGCTGGCTAATATTCAGCCGACTATCCACCATCACTCCCAGGTCCTTCTCTGCCTGGCAGCTCTCCAACCATTCCTCTCCCAGCCTGTAGCTCTGCTTGGGGTTATTACGCCCCAGGTGGAGGACCTGGCACTTGGCCTTGTTGAACTTCATGCAGTTGACCTCAGCCCATCGGTGCAGCCTATCCAGATCCTTCTGCAGAGCTTTCCTACCCTCAAGCAGATCGACACATGCACCTAACTTGGTGTCATCTGTAAACTTAGTGAGGGTGCACTCAATGCCCTCGTCCAGATCATCGATGAAGATATTAAAGAGAACTGGCCCCAGCACCAAGCCCTGGGGGACGCCACTAGTGACTGGCCTCCAACTGGACTTGGCTCCATTCACCACGACTCTTTGGGCCCGGCCAGTTTCTAACCCAACGAAGCGTGCGCCAGTCCAAGCCAAGAGCAGCCAGTTTCTTGAGGAGAATGCTGTGGGAGACGGTTTCAAAAGCCTTGCTGAAGTCAAGGTAGACCACATCCACAGCCTTTCCCTCATCCACCCAGCGTGTCACTTTGTCATAGAAGGAGATCAGCTTCGTCAAGCAGGACCTGCCTTTCATATTATAACCCATGCTGGGTTATAATATATATATATAATATATATATGTATATATTATATATATTAAATATATAGCTAAACAACATATTCTGTTCTATTTTCTAAACTTTTTTCTTTAAAAATTTGGCTTCATAGCAGGTAAAGTTATCAGGAGGTATGTTCAAAATGATTATGCTACTTAACTGAAAAACTCATATAGAATTTTGGAATCTGAGTAGATAAGGGATTTAGTTTCAAGTATACACTTACAGCTAGTATTTTTATCCCCCTTCAGAAAGCTCCATGTACATCTAGAATCTGTAAAATTTAAATTTAGTAAAAAGAGAAATGTAAATATAGTGTGTGTAATAGTATGCTAATATCATGCTACTTTTTTTTTTTTTTTTCTTGTAATTTGTGACTCAGTGTAGGACACATAAACCAAGATTTCTTCAACTTCTTCATATGCATTCTGTGAAGAAAATTGGACTTGTTTTTTTTTTTTTTTTTTTGAATCTCATAATTTTAAGACTCACAGTCAAACAGAAAGTCTTTGCTATTTATTTCCCATTCTGCTTGTGAACCATGACTGCTAAAAGCTTGATCATGACATTTACAAAGAAAAAATGTTAAAATCATAATATAGCTGCCTATTTCAGTTATAGCTCAAGAAGTATTTCTTTTGCTGACCAGCTGAGAAAATAAAAACTAAAGTGTCTTCCAAATGGAGTAACTTGACAGATAAGGTACCAAATGCTGACATGAATACTTAAAAGCCATTTTCAAATGGAGATTTGTGCCACTTCTACTGTTTTTTTTATATGATGATTTTCATTGATTTTTTTTTCAGCTAAATAGTGAAACTGACAGTATATTACTCAGTTATATAGTAGAACATAGTAGGTTGACATTCTTGCTACATTCTCCTTAATACTAGAGAGTTATCTCAAAGAATAACAAATAACTGAACATTAGTCTTCTCCACTTGAAACAAAGTAAGAGACATATTCATATAATAGAAAGTAGGAATAATTGTCTTTAGAATAGTTATTTTTTTTTAATATTTACATAAAGTATTGTGAATACAGCTCCAATCCAAACTTATCAAATCTAAACAAAAAAAACTTAATGTTTTTTTTTTGTTTTGTTTTGTTTTGTTTTGTTTTGTTTTAAGTTGGAACCTTTAAATGATTGGAATATAATATTCTGCATAAAACCAGTTTGACTGTATTGAATATCAAACTTCCATACTTGCCAAAAAGATTTAAAAAAAAAAAAAAAAAAAGTAAAATGCAGTAATCTAACATTGTCATTCCTCAACCCCCCCTTTTAAATAAAAAAATAAATACATAAATAGAAATGCTAATGTCTCTTGACTGGAAAATAAAGTTCAGTAAATTAATAAAAATGCATCAAGATAATAGCCTAAAGGAAAGGGCTTCAGTGTGCCCCAAGGAGCAGAAAACCATAGCTGTTTTCACAGTTACTCTCCAGTAATATTGTCCTGCTGTCAGTTCAGCTATGTATCTGCAAGTCAGAAGTATGGCTGGGCAATGTGTTTGGCCTCAAGCTAGTTGCAGTGTATCTGACACAACTTAGACAGAGCTAGCTGTTTCTCAGAATTGTAAAAAGACACTAGATTTGGATGTCTAACTTCACTGAGTATATCCAAGTTGACTCCACAATTTTTCTATTCTCATAAACATGGTGATACAAAACTGATTTATCAGGAATTATTTCATAACCCCTTAAATCTTACTTTGACTTTTTTTCTTTCCATTGTTGATGCAAACACAAATACGAATTAGCTGTATAAATATTATTAGAGAAAATTAAACAAAAACATAAAACAAAAACCACAGTATTGTCCCATTTATTATGGTATATATCAGTTTTAATTTTACCGTTTTATATATATATATTTAACTTTACTAACTTTGTAGCAAAAGCTGCATAGAGAAAATTTAATGTTATACTAGATTAAGAATGTACCGAGAAATAAGGCATTTTCAAAGTTATAATAGCAGTAGTTCAATTTCCAATTAGTACTTTACACTAATTGGGTATGTTATTTAATTTATTTCTCTAGGTTGTGTGCTTTCACCTGTGCTACTCTTTCTTCGTTTTTTAACCTTATCTGTAGTACAGCAGAGAAATCATCCTACTTTAAGTCTTCTATTTAACTTTTTTTTTTTTTTTATTAGAGGATGGAATGTAAATTAACTGTAACTAATGCCGCTATATTTCTAGTATGTCAAATTGAAATTAGTCTTAAAAGATAAGAATAAATTCCCTATCCATAGAAACTTGTTATCAGTTTCCAACATTTCTTTATGCTTAACCAAATCCTGTCTGCTTTTTTAATTTGATTCTTGTTTTTAACAACTCTGATACTTATGTACATAATATGCAAAAGTGATTTTTGGAGAATTATCTCTTGAGTTATATGTGTAGGAAAAAAATCACAAATTATCAGTTATCCCAGTGCACAGGATTTTAATTTTTAATTATAAGGTTACTTGACCTGGTGACAAAAATGGGAAAAGTGTGCTGTATTTCTTATAGAAAATTAATTCTGAAGTGTTCTATTTTCCAACATATTTTTAAATTTCTCTTTATTTAATGCTAATGGTCAGTTACTGTCAGACCTTTTCTGCCATTGCAATTGTAGCCCATCACAGGACCTGGAAATCATTGAAAGATTGAAAAATCATTGGAAATGATGGAAATCATTGAAAGAAGAAAACAAAACAAAACAAACAAACAAAAAAACCTTTAATTTGCATTTCCAACATTTCTGATGTACATGGGTATTTTGTGGTTACTGCAGTCTGGCATCCACTCCTGGGATCTCCCAACCAGCTCACTGAGTCCTTAACTCAGTTCAAACTACAGTGTGCAGGTTTTATACCTCTATGTTGTCTTACAATCAGACTTGCAGAGATCTCATTTTGCTTTCTGAGTCATTTGCTCTTTCATTGTGTTCAGCTTAGTATATGCCCACAGCATTAACCTCTCTCACTACTTGTATGCTAGTAAATTAAATGAGTCCACAACTGTGGCCACAGTGTCCACTGGCCCACAGCAATACTATTCCTCCCTCTTACACAGGATAGTTAGAGGTAAACTTCATTATGAGAGGCTCCTCATCCATGCAAACTCTCATATTGTTTCTTAAAATTACCAAGGACCATTCCAATGCAACAGTAAAGAGGATTGTGCTAGATTGTGCCCAAGGTAGTCGGTGGTTGGAAGGGAAATAATCTCTGTAACCTCATCCTACATCTGGTTTTATATCTAGTATCAGTGTCCAAACTCTATTTTAATTTTGTCTTCACTGTTGGGTTGAAGTGCTTGTGTGCCTCCTTATCTTCCCAGTGACAGCCATAGTTACAGATCTACCTCTAGACCTAGGTCACACATACACATACTGATGTATTTTTATTTTTTTTGTTTATTCAGGCTTGCATGAGCAGTTCTCATTTCTTTATTCATCTACCAGTAAGGTAGCTGCAACATACAGACCACTGTAATATATCCTCATTTTCATATTAGAAATTTTAGTCAATTGCTCAGTTCCACAAAATCATAATTTTATTCTACAGGCGCCCAGGTGCTTTTCAGTGCAGGAAAATAAATAAATAAATAATGTCTTACGGGGTCATATGGCTTTAAAAATGCTGCAAATTTCATTTTTTATACATGCACTTTACTAACCAAAGCCAGTTAACCTAGTAATTTGTGCATATACACTATAAGTTCATCTATTTCTCTTTGAGAGTTTGTACACAAGAGTGAAGAAAAATACAGTGGTCTTTTTTTTTCTTTGATGAGAAAATGCATATATCTTAATGAAGAAATTAATATAAATTAAATGCTACTGAATTCAGAACTTATATTATTTCTAGTTTGACTCTATTTGACAAATTTGTGTAATTAATGTGTTATATTTTTTATTATTTTTTCAAAAGTATTCTTTCTTCCGGTGAAAATAATAATAATTTCTTTAGCTTTTGAAATGCAAGTTTTTTTGGAAAACATTTAAGAAAGAAAGAGAGGGGAGTGGGAATAGAGAGAGGAAAAAAAAATGAAAGAGAGGGGGGAGAGGTAGGGAGACAGAGAGAGGGGGAAAAGGAGAGAGAGAGAAGGAAAGGGGAGGGAAGTGAGAGAGGGAGAGCAAGAGGGAGGGCAAGGGGAGAGAGTGTGGGAGACAGCTGGGGGGAGCAGGAGGGGAGAGAGGAAGAAAGAAAGAGAGAACACTGAGAGAAGGGAGGGAAAAAAGAAAGGAAGAAAGGAAGAGAGAAAGAGAGAAAGAGAGAAAGAGAGAAAGAGAGAAAGAGAGAAAGAGAGAAAGAGAGAAAGAGAGAAAGAGAGAAAGGAAGGAAGGAAGGAAGGAAGGAAGGAAGGAAGGAAGGAAGGAAGGAAGGAAGGAAGGAAGGAAGGAAGGAAGGAAGGAAGGAAGGAAGGAAGGAAGAGAGAAAGAGAGAAAGAAAGAGAGGAAGAAAGAAAGAGAGGAAGAAAAAGAAAGAAAGAAAGAAAGAAAGAAAGAAAGAAAGAAAGAAAGAAAGAAAGAAAGAAAGAAAGAAAGAAAGAAAGAAAGAAAGAAAGAAAGAAAGAAAGAAAGAAAGAAAGAAAGGACTCCTGAGAGAGAAAAAGCATGAGAGAAAGGAGGAGAAAGAGAAATGAAGGGAGTGAAAGAGAGAGAGAAAGAGAGGAAAGCGGGAGAAAAACAGGCAGGGAAAGTGTGAGTGAAAGAGGGAGTCTGAGAGAGAGGAGGGGGGAGAGAGAGAGAGAGGGACAGAGAAAACATGAGGGAAGAGAGGGAGAAAAAGAGAGAGAGGAAGAGAGGGAAAGGAAGAGAGGGAGAGGAAGAGGAGAGCATGAACAAGGGTCAGAATAGAGAAAGGGAGGGGGGAAGAGAGAGAGGAAGAGAGTGTGGAGGGGAATATAGGAGAGAGAGAAAGGGAGAGAGCAAGGAAGAGAAGAGGAAGCGGGAAAGGGGGAGAGAGAGGGAAAGAGGGATAGAGAGAGGAAGGGGGGGAAGAAAGGGAGAGAGAGGAAGAGAAAAGGTGGGGAAGAAAGCAGGAAAGAGTGAGGGAGAGAGAGGGAGGGGGAAGGGGGAGAGAAAGGGCCATGGGCCCCTCTGCTGAATCTTAGTATCAAATAGAATTTGATGTGTGTGATGCTGCTAGTGATGATTATTATACATCCTGTGGAACAATGAGTTGGGTGAAATATTCTAGATATGGGATTCCAACCATTGCTAAAAACTTGTTTATAAATCTTGCAGAGAATATTGTGAAAGCATTCTCTTGTGGTTCAATTGGCCTTTGCCAAATTTGAAAACAAGACACGAATTAATGATATTCAAAAGAAGAGGAGGAATTGTTATATATGGAGCGGTAATTCGTGTCAAGAAAATGGTTGATATTAATAAAGAAGGGGCAGATTTGGGAATGTGGCCATGGGGGCTGGAAAGCCCCATGGTTGAGATAACATTAGACTCTTAACGACGAGGCCATCAGGAATATGAAAGAGTTTAGAGGGAACAAAGAAGGGTGATTCAGGAGACTCCATGCAGTCTCCGGTTTCTTGTTCTCCAGCTGCTTCTCTTGTTCTCCAGCAGTTGAGGCATGGAAGTGTCTGGGTGTTTGCTGTTGTTGTTACATTCAAAGTTGTTTGACCAATGAAAAGTTGTTTTGAAAAGAACTGCTGTGGGGAGAAGGGTATAAGAGGGGAGCCTGCCGTCAAGAAAGGAGAAGAAAAAAAGAAAAAAAAAAAAAAGGCAGCACAATGAAGTTACATCAATAAAGAAGCAGGAAAAAAGAAGTGAAGAGGAACAGGCTGGCAGAATGGAGACCAGGATGGGAACAGGCATTTTGATTGCCTCATGAAGATAGTTTCGTCAAGACTCAGCAAACCGCTCAGAGAAGCTCATACAGAAAGGTGCTGGAAATAGGTGCACTGGAGCTGGAGAGAAGGTCGAGCAGAGAGAAGCGGACCTGTGCACACAACTGCCTCTCGCTGGTAAGCAGTTGCGCATTATGGGGAATCATACATCCTTAGGAACAAAGACTGTCCTGGTAACCTTACAGCTTATTCTCCTTATTAATAATTGGACAGTTTATGAGCCTGAAATATGGGACCAAACTGAGGTCAAGGTGTGGGACTCTGCAACTAGAAACGACAAGGTTGCAGTGGGATTGCTCGGCACCTGGCGAGCAATCTCTGAGGCCTTAAAGATCCATGTGGGACCACGTGTGGTTTGCCAGATAGTGAGGGAGCTGTGGGCTCCTTTACTGATCCGACTGCTACACCATGGGCCCCTCTGCTGCTACAGCCGTCGAAGGCTTTTTCTGTTACGCCCCCTGCTGACCTGGACGTGCCTTTTGACCCAGGCCTATTGGCCTTGAAAAGGAGATGGATATGCTTTTCTTCAATCTGGGAAGAATGGGATACATAAGGCCTGAAGACCGAGTTGCTTGACAACTTAAAGCGAGACATATTGTTCAAAAGGAATGGAAAATGGAGACTGTTAAGTTATGGAGCTTAAAGGATTGTTTGTTACCTTTTCTGATTGTATAGGCATACTCGAGTTTAGTATGTAAAGCAATGTTCTGCGTATTTAGAATGTTTGATGTTTGTGTGTGTGTGTTGGTGGAGCGCAGACTCCCCGCACACCCAGCGCTGTTTACTTGCCTTTTATACCTTTTAGAAATATTTGTTTTATAAATATTACAAAATTCAGATTGAGTTGAGACCTCATTTATAACACCGGGGAAGGGAGGGGAGGGAGAGAGGGGAAGAGGGTGAGAGGGTGAGAAAGAAAGAGAGATAGGGGATAGAAGAGAGAGAAAGGGGGAAAGATTGGGGGGTGTGGGGGAGAGAGAGGAGGGGAGAGGGTGGATAGAGAAAGAGAGAGAGTTGTTTGTGTTGTATTTCAGAGCTGCTTCGCTATTAGTCCATGGAATGGTGGTCCATATGCAGCTAATACTGCTAAGGGAATGGGGTATGCAAAAGATTGTAAAGATTCTAAGACTAAATGGGCAAACATTGACAGCTCTTGCAATTCACTGAGCCATTTAAGATGAGCAATGATTCAGAGCTGTAGTCCGACTGAGAAAGATCAATACTGAATGCTTTATCATAGCTATTTCCAATGACAGGAATAATAATGCAATATTTATTTCTTGTGCAAGGTTGATTCAAGCAGCATTTTTCTACCTCTCATGAACTGGGATGTACCTCTTCTAGTGCAAAATAAAGATATTTTACTGTGTTTAATACTGTGAATCTATTCAATCTGTTTACTAAATACGTTTATATATTTTTCAGATAAAGTTAGTTAATTAAACTTTCTGTGAAAATCATGGTAACTGAGTGTAAGGCTCACAGTAATGGTAGTAAGCCACCAAGGCAGAGTGTAGCATTGTACAGTTTCAGTACTCCTCTCTATGAAATAAAGGGGAATAAACAAACACTGGACCATGGCTTTATGTCAGGTGAAACAGAAAAAAAAAAAAAAAAAAAAAAAAAAAAAAAAACAGATACGATGAAAGAAATCAAAATCATTTCTTCTAATCCAGGAAAGAGACCACATGGAGAGTACATGTAGAATAAACCTAGGAATAATTGAAATGTTCATGAAAGGATCATTTAGTTCATGTTAGCCTTCATGGTTTTTATCTGTTGACTTCCAGTAACCTCTTTACATCCTGAATGTCTTTGCAACATTCAGGGAGTGCACTGATAGGATAAGGAATAACAGGTTTAATTTTAAAAGGGGTAGATTTAAATTAGATGTTAGGAAGAAATTCTTTACTACGAGGGTAGTGAGCCACTGGGAAATATTGCCCAGAGAAGCTGTGGTTGCCTCATTCCTGGAAGTGTTCAAGGCCAGGCTGGATGGGGCTTTGGGTAACCTGGTCTGGTGGGAGGTGTCCCTGCCCATGCCACAGGGGTTGGAATTAGATAATCTTAAGATTTCTTCCAATCCAAACCATTCTATGATTCTATGATCCTCAATTCCCCAGCTCCTCATCGCCCCCTCCTTGCCTTCCCCCCAAAAATCATGACTATCCATGACAAAACATAAATCAACTGCTATTTTCCCATTTTCTGTGTGGTAAAACTGCTTCACGTCTAAGAGTATCTTAGTCTTCAAGTCTCTAAGAACTACAAGGAAGTAAATAAAATCAACTACAATTAACATGCAAAATTTTCTAGCTTCTATTTCTCTGATCATATACCTACCTATTCATGACCATCTACAACAAAAGATTCCTCATATAAATACATGGAAGTGTACATTTCCATCAAAAGTTAACATTTCAGGTTAAAAGAAACTGTAAAACACATTAAATTTTTAACTTTAATGAATTATTTATATAAATTATTCATTAAGGTTTTTATTGGAAGCTTTCTTTGGCATGCTTATTAAATGTCTTGATGTATTTATTGTCTATTGTAAAACTGTTGTCACAAGGGTTCAATTTCTTTTACAGTATATTTGTCTATTCCTTGTGAAGTGTTTTGAAGGCACATAGATTGGCAGCTACTTTCAAAAATTAAGTAGAATATAGAATATTTCTTAGGAGTACACTCTGTTTTTACCAGTACTTAATCATCCATCTGGTTTAGCATTGTGGTCAGAGATGAATTTCAAAGACTATGAATTAACATTTTTTTTTTTAATTACTTTAAAAACTATAAAGTTTCTCAGATCTCTTCCTCCAACCTTCTCTCCTGATTCTCTTATGTAGAATATTCTTGTTTTAACAAAGATAAACAAGTAAACAACTGTAAGAATATTGTTCCTTACATTCAAATTTGAGGGTTCTTTGCATCATTTTTTTTCAAAACTGTTAGAACGTGCCCATCATAATTTCTTAAGTTTCAGACAGACTAGAAGTTCTGCCTCTGTCATCGTTATTTATTTTTGGGAGGGTGAAGGAAGGAACTGAGAAGGGAATTATTCATTCTGCATTTATTCTATTAATTCTTGGCTATGTACAGACAGATGGGCAGTACTCGGTATTTGGAATATTGAAGAAATGTAGTATACTAGTAGTTAGAATTTCATTGTGAATAACACAAGAATTTAGATCTTTCTTTGATCTAACTGAGAATTCAAGAAAGATATGCTTCATGTAAAGTGTGTTTCCGGATTCTAGTAGGGCTGTTTTGTTCCCCAATCTTCCTCAGTCATCAAGAGGTGCTAGAAAAAGAACACTTTTTTCTGATGTTTTCTGGAATATGTGGTATTTGAGCTTTAAAATCATCCTGAATAAATAAATAAATAAATAAGTAAACTCTTCCATATGTTACAGCATTTCACAGAATCACAGAATTTCTAGGTTGGAAGAGACCTCAAGATCATCAAGTCTAACCTCTGACCTAACACTAACAGTCCCCACTAAACCATATCCCTAAGCTCTACATCTAAACGTCTTTTAAAGACTTCCAGGGATGGTGACTCCACCACTTCCCTGGGCAGCCTGTTCCAATGTCTAACAACCCTTTCGGTAAAGAAGTTCTTCCTAACATCCAACCTAAAACTCTCCTGGCACAACTTAAGCCCATTCCCCCTCGTCCTGTCACCAGGCACGTGGGAGAACAGACCAACCCCCCCCTCGCTACAGCCTCCTTTAAGGTAGAGAGCAATAAGGTCGCCCCTGAGCCTCCTTTTCTCCAGGCTGAACAAGCCCAGCTCCCTCAGCCGCTCCTTGTAGGACTAGTTCTCCAGACCCCTCACCAGCTTCGTTGCCCTTCTCTGCACTCGCTTGAGCACCTCCATTCAGATTGTATGTTTTTTTTCCTGGTTCCAACCCTAACCCCCTTTATACCTTGTTTAAAGCTCTACTAATGAACCTTGCCAGCTCCCATCCTAAAACCTGCTGGTGGAAAAAGCTATTCTTGTCTGTTGCCAGCAGGCCTGGTTTCATGTAAATCGAGACAAGGTCAAAAAACCCAAACCCCTGCTGGTGACATCTGGAGCCAAATATTAATCCACTGGCTCATCATGTGCCGTCCTTCATTATTTCCTGTACCATCAGGGGGCAGCTACCTTGGCAAGTGGCTGCAAAATGGTGGCAAAGCCCGATGTGAATGGCCCACCACTGCTTGGCTCCACCCGTGCCTCATCAGCCTCCTTCCTGAGGGATGCTGGGCCCTGGCAGCTTCCTCAGCTGCCTCGAGTGGCCTTGATGCTGGAAAAAAAAACTCTGCTCGCCTCAATCCCCTGCTCTGCTGCAGAACATGTCCACTCCGGAGCCCATCACCTTGGTGAGTGGATGCAAAATGGCTGTGAAGCCCTGTTTAAATGACCAATACTGTTCTGTCTTACTTCACCCACATTATTTCCTTGAGAGCACCAGCAACAATCATAACAGACCAGTCCACTTACACAACAACAGGATGCTGCACAGCACAGAATTAGAAATAAGAAACATTAGGGTTTATCAGACCACAGTAATTTTCTTGAAATTTCTGTTTAATTTTATCTCTGAGGAGATGGTTTTAACAATACTAGAATTATTCTGCTATGTCTTTCAGAGCCCTGCCTGTGTAATTTATTTTGAAATTTATTTTGCCCAGAGAGATTTTATCTGTGTCCTGCAGTTTCCCCCAGTGCTCAGGTAAACTGGCCTCTTAAAACACAGTGTGTGAAGATATGCCAGAAGCACCACTCAGCAATACTATACTCAGACAGAAGGGAAGGATGCCTTTTTGTCCTTTCCCTAGTCATGGCATATTTCCTCATATATTAAAAGCAATATATAAAGAATCTGCAGGTTTTCTATAATGAAAAGATTTTACATTCTGAAAATCATACAGTTAAACAAATGATCCTGGGTTATGTTAACAACTGACAGGCCTACCACTACCATCAAGTTTAAGAAACACAAAGTTTCACAAAAATATCAGCTCTATATTTTGTCCCAAATCTAGAGGCATTCATAATATCTGGGGGCTGAAACAAACATGATCATCAATCTTTTTAATATGCACTTCAACATTTCATTTCCAGTTGTTCAAAGTTCTTGTTAAAAGTTCAATTAATTTTGTGACTTCTGAATATTCCCATTGGATAAATATCAACATTTTAAATAAATAAATAAATTCTAGAACACAATTATAGCAAGTAATTAAGAGGATGTATGAAGATTACAGTCATGATGTGCTTGTTATGCCAAATAAGACAGTATTTTCTAATCTGCAGCCATTATCCTGACACGTTGCAGCTATTTTTCCACTATAAATCTGGTATAAACATATATATTTAAATAAATAACTGCAGGAAAATAAACAGAAGTACAAAAAATCTACTGTGTACGATAAACTATGATCGTTAGGTGTAACAGAATACATTGTATATGTGTATTTTATTACTGTTTAGAGTAACAACCTTTTGGATTATGTCAATATTTTTAGGTCTCATAGAGTATTTTGGTCCCTTCCAGTAATTTGTCTTCCAGCCCAATCATTTCTACCTTAATATGATAGATTTCTACATTTCATAACTTTGTCAATGGAAAAGAAAGAGAAATCACAATAAGGTTGTACATAAATACTACATTTTTTAATTTACTTTTTAATATTACAGATATTGCAGCATGCTGAAGACTGTCTTCCACAAAAATAATAAAGCTGGCTTTTGGACATGGGGTGGAAATATGGATGATTATAATCTTTTTTATTTTAAGTCATATAAAATAATTTAATTAAATTCTAAAATTCTACTGTAAGATACTAAATTTGTTTGATTGTTTTTATTTCCTTTTCTTCCTGTTGAAAGCATGAAAACTTTGAAATAAATCAACATCAGTCAAATGTTATACCACAACACTTTGATCATAGAATCATAGAATAATTTAGATTGGAAAAGATCTCTAAGATCATCTAATCCAATCTTTAACCTAGCTCTGCCAAGTCCACCATTAAACCATGTCACCAAACTCTACACCTACACATTTTTTGAAGACATCCAGGGATATTGACTCAACTACATCTCTGGGCAGTTGGTTCCAATACTTCACAACCTTTTCAGTGAAAGAGTCTTTCATAATATCTAATATAAACCTCCCCTGGCACAACTTAAAGCAATTTTTCTCTTGTCTTATCAGTTGGTGTTTGGTAGAAGAAACTGATCCCACTTTGTGATAGCTTCTTTTATGGTAACTCTAGAGTGCAATACGGTCTCCCCTGAGCCTCTTTTTCTCCAGGCTAAACAACCCCAGCTCCCTCAGTCACTCCTCATAAGATTTCTGCTCTAGACCCTGGACAGTAACTAAAACTCAAACACGCAAACACACACACACACAGACAGATGTGTAAATACACCCACACTCTCTCTTTTATTTCAAAATTTAATTTCAAACATAATCAGTTTTAAACTAATCAGCCAAAACACTAATAAAAATATAAAAAATAATAAAAAACACTAATAAAAAATAAAAAAAAAAATAAAAGCCAACAATTCACCTAGTATCTTTCAGAGAGAAATAAAAGATCACATTTTCTGTCCTTCACACACACATTACCAGACACTACTTAAAAAAAAAAAAAAAAAAAAAAAAAAAGGTCATAAAATAGGAAAATAGGCTTACACATACTTGATACTTAATCTCATAGAGAGGCTTCTCAAAAATTACAGCTTACTTCTGAAGTAATTCTGCACAGCGACCAAGTGCCCACATTTTTAATGAACTGTATCAGCCTTACAGGAATTACTGGAACAGTTGTCCTGTTTAAAACCACAAACTTAAAAGACACGATATTTGCTGACTTTCTGAAAGAAGATAATCGAATGCATGCTTTCAGTAAACCATAACCATTCATTTCACACAAGAGAACTGTAGAGAGAACTCCAACCTTTTCTGGATGCTAAAACTGAAGCTGAACAGCATTACCTTTACAATCTGTGTTTGCTGAAGAAGCTGTATATATACTTATAGTCATTCATAGTTTTTCAACAGCTGTTCAAAATAATGAAATTCCATGGTTTAAGGCTGTTCATTTTAAATTATCATGTGAAGTGCTGAGTCCTTTTGGCCAGATACCAAACACCCTCCCACTTTTATTAGCCAATAGAAATGTCTATTTCTGTTATAGGATTTCTATTTCTATATCCAATTTCTATAATATATAGAATGACCATTATAGGATAGCTTGAAAGACTACTAAGAGTGACCAATGTCCCTGAGACTCTGGGCAAGCTGGTGTGCTGGGTGGCATTTTTAGAGACCTGCTGCTCCACCTGGACTGTCAAAAGTCCATGAGGCCAGATGGGATCCACCTGAGGCTGTTGAGGGAGCTAGCGGATATGACCGCTGAGCCGCTTTTCACCATCTATCAGTGGTCACTGTCATCTGGAGAGGTCCCAGATGACTGGAGACTTGTGAATGTGATGCCAATATATAAGAAGGTTCATAAGGAGGACCCGAGGAACTGCAGGTCTGTCAGCCTGACCTTGGTGCCAGAAAAGGTGATGGAACAGGTCATCTTGACTGCAATCGCACAGCATGTGAGGGGCAACCAGTGGATCAGGCCCATTTGGCATGGATTCATGAAAGGTAATTCCTGTCTGACCAATGTCGTCTCCTTCTATGACAATGTAACCCACCTGGTGGATGAGGGAAAGGCTTTTGACTTAGTCTACCTAGACTTCAGTAAAGCCTTTGATGGGGTCTTCCACAGTATTTTCCTGCAGCAGATGGCAGCACATTGGTTTGGACAGGTACACTCTGCTGGGTTAAAAACTGTACGGACGGACGGGCCCAGAGTGTGCTGTTGAATTTAATGAAATCCAGCTGGCAACCAGCAGTGGTCGTCAGGGGTTGGTGTTGGGGCCTATCCTCTTTTATATCTTTAGTGATGATTTAGATGAGGGTATTAAGTGCACCCTTAGTATGTTTGCAAACACCAAACTGGGGAGAAGTGTTGATCTGCTAGAGGGTAGGAAGGCCCTGCAGAGGGATCTGGACAGGTTGGATCAACGGGCAGAGATCAATGGGATGAGATTCAACATGGCTAAGTGCTGGGTCCTGCACTTTGGCCAAAACAACTCCATGCAGTTCTGCAGACTTGGGGCACAGTGGGTGGAAAGCTGTGCAGAGGAAAAAGTTCTGGGGGTGTTGATTGATGATCACCTGAACATGAGCCAGCAGTGTGCCTAAGTGGCCAAGAAGGCCAACAGCATCCTGGCTTGTATCAGGAATAGCGTAGCCAGCAGGAATGGCTCTCTTCAAGAGGGAAGTCTTAATGGCGCAGGAACGGTCTGTCCCCACGTGCCCAAAGACGAGCTGGCGGGGAAGAAGACCGGCCTGGCTC
Source organism: Aythya marila (assembly GCF_965140915.1). NCBI lineage: Eukaryota > Metazoa > Chordata > Aves > Anseriformes > Anatidae > Aythya > Aythya marila. Next base: position 81,702,202 of record NC_139080.1, on the reverse strand, counting down.
AACAGAGAATTGTGGCTTGATCTTAGGAGGAAAAAGAGGGTTTATAAGCTTTAGAAAAGTGGGCAGGCCACTAAGGAGGACTTTAAAGAAGTGGCAAGGCTGTGCAGGGACAAAATTAGGAAGGCCAAAGCTCATCTGGAGCTCAATCTGGCTACTGCCGTTAAAGATAACAAAAAACACTTCTATAAATACATCAACACAAAAAGGAGGACTAAGGAGAATCTCCATCCTTTACTGGATGCGGGGGGAAACTTAGTTACAAGAGATGAGGAAAAGGCGGAGGTGCTCAATGCCTTCTTTGCCTCAGTCTTTAGCAGCAATACCGGATGTTCTCTGGATACTCAGTACCCTGAGCTGGTGGAAGGGGATGGGGAGCAGGATGTGGCCCTCATTATCCATGAAGAACTGGTTGGTGACCTGCTACGGCACTTAGATGTGCACAAGTCGATGGGGCTGGATGGGATCCACCCAAGGGTACTGAGGGAACTGGCAGAGGAGCTGGCCAAGCCACTATCCATCATTTATCAGCAGTCCTGGCTATCGGGGGAGGTCCCAATCGACTGGTGGCTAGCAAATGTGACGCCCATCTACAAGAAGGGCCGGAGGGCAGACCCGAGAAACTACAGGCCTGTCAGTTTGACCTCAGTGCCAGGAAAGCTCATGGAGCAGATCCTCCTGAGAGTCATCATGCAGCACTTGCAGGGCAAGCAGGTGATCAGGCCCAGTCAGCATGGCTTTATGAAAGGCAGGTCATGCCTGACGAACCTGATCTCCTTCTATGACAAAGTGACGCGCTGGGTGGACGAGGGAAAGGCTGTGGATGTGGTCTACCTTGACTTCAGCAAGGCTTTTGACACCGTCTCCCACAGCATTCTCCTCAAGAAACTGGCTGCTCTTGGCTTGGGATGGCGCACGCTTCGTTGGGTTAGAAACTGGCTGGATAGCCGGGCCCAAAGAGTCATGGTGAACAGAGTCAAATCCAGTTGGAGGCCAGTCACTAGTGGCATCCCCCAGGGCTCGGTGCTGGGGCCGGTCCTCTTTAATATCTTCATTGATGATCTGGACGAGGGCATTGAGTGCACCCTCAGTAAGTTCGCAGATGACACCAAGTTAGGTGCGTGTGTCGATCTGCTTGAGGGTAGGAAGGCTCTGCAGAAGTATCTGGATAGGCTGCACCGATGGGCTGAGGTCAACTGCATGAAGTTCAACAAGGCCAAGTGCCGGGTCCTCCACCTGGGGCGCAATAACCCCAAGCAGAGCTACAGGCTGGGAGAGGAATGGTTGGAGAGCTGCCAGGCAGAGAAGGACCTGGGAGTGATGGTGGATAGTCGGCTGAATATTAGCCAGCAGTGTGCTCAGGTGGCCAAGAAGGCCAACGGCATCCTGGCTTGTATCAGGAACAGTGTGACCAGCAGGGCTAGGGAGGTGATCGTCCCCCTGTACTCAGCTCTGGTGAGGCCGCACCTTGAGTACTGTGTTCAGTTTTGGGCCCCTCGCTACAAGAAGGACATCGAGGTGCTTGAGCGGGTGCAGAGAAGGGCGACAAAGCTGGTGAGGGGCCTGGAGAACAAGTCCTACGAGGAGCGGCTGAGGGAGCTGGGCTTGTTCAGCCTGGAGAAGAGGAGGCTCAGGGGTGACCTTATCGCTCTTTATAGGTACCTCAAGGGAGGCTGTAGTGAGGGGGGGGTTGGTCTGTTCTCCCACGTGCCTGGTGACAGGACGAGGGGGAATGGGCTTAAGTTGTGCCAGGAGAGTTTTAGGTTGGATGTTAGGAAGAACTTCTTTACCGAAAGGGTTGTTAGACATTGGAACAGGCTGCCCAGGGAAGTGGTTGAGTCACCATCCCTGGAAGTCTTCAAAAGACATTTAGATGTAGAGCTTAGGGAAATGGTTTAGTGGGGACTGTTAGCGTTAGGTCAGAGGTTGGACTCGATGATCTTGAGGTCTCTTCCAACCTAGAAAATTCTGTGATTCTGTGATTCTGTGATTGGGGAAGTGATTGTCTCCCTGTACTCTCTGCTGGTGAAACCACACCTTCAGTACTGTGTTCAGTTTTAGGCCAGTCAGTTTTAGGCCCCAAGAAGGACATCGAGGTCCTGGAGTATGTCTGGAAAATGGCTACAAAGCTGGTGAAGGGCCTGCAACATGTTTTATTCAGACCGGCTGAGGGACATGGGGTTGTTTTTGTCTGGGGAAGAGGAGGCTATGGGGAGACCTCATTGCTCTCTACAACTACCTGAAAGGAAGCTGTGGGAAGCTGGGTGTCATCCTTGCAGATAACTAGTGATAGAACTAGATTAAATGGCCTCAAGTTGCACCAGAAGAGGTTCAGGTTGGAAATTAGGAGACATTTCTTCTTCTTAGAAAGAGTAGCTATCTATTGGGATTCAGACCATACGACTAAGAGCATAATCCAAATGCTTCTTAAACTCTGACAGGTTCGGTGCCATGACTACGTCCCTGGGGAGCCTGTTCCAGTGTGCAACCACCCTCACCATGAAGAATTATTTCTTGATATCCAGCCTGACCCTCCCCTGTCACAGCTTGACTCCATTCTCTCAGGTCCTATCACTGACCACTAAAGAGAATAGATCAGTGCCTGCCCCTCCACTCCCCCTCATGAGGAAACTGTAGGCCATGATGAGGTCTCCTCTTTTCCAGGCTGACCAGGCCAAGTGACATCAGCTGCTCCTCATATGTCTTCCCCTCTAGGCCCTTCACCATCTTTTTGCCCTCCTCTGGACACTCTCCAACAGTTTCATGTCCTTTTTGTACTGTGGTGCCCAGACCTGCACACAGTACTCAAGGTGAGGCCGCACCAGCACAGAGTAGCATGGGACAATCACCTTCCTCGACTGACTAGCTATGCCATGCTTGATGCACCCCAGGGTACGGTTGGCCCTCCTAGCTGCCAGGGCACACTGCTGGCTCATATTCAGCTTGCTATCAATCACAACCCTCAGATCCCTTTCTGCAGGGCTGCTCTCCAGCATCTCATAACCCAGTCTATCTGCACACCCAGGGTTGACCCGCACCAGCTGCAGGACCTGGCACTTGCTTTTGTTAAACTTCATGTAGGTGGTGCTTACCCAGGTCTTGTCTGTCCAGATCTCTCTGCAAGACCTTTCCACCTTCAACAGAGTCAACAACTCCTCCCAGTTTAGTGTCATCAGCAATTTACTCAAAACACCCTCCAGTCTTACATCCAAATCGTTCATAAAAACACTGAAGAGGGCTGGCCCTAAAATGGAGCCCTAGGGTACCCCACTGGTGACTTGCCATCAGCCTGATGAAAAAGAGATTAGAGATCACATTTAGTTGTGATCAAAACAATAATAACAATAATAACAATAATAACAATAATAACAATAATAACAATAATAACAATAATAATAATAATAATAATAATAATAATAATAAACAACTACTAATAAAGTACTAACCATTTTTTAATAGGGCAATGCCTCCATCATGTATTGGGAATCCCAGCAAGATAAAGTGGGGAGAGAAACAATTATGTAATACACAATTAAATTTATATCTTAATGCTTTTCTCTTAAAATTTTTGAATATCTTTATTTCTAGCTTTGCATTGAGCATAAGAAAAAAATCTTCAAAGACTGATACAATGGAAAGTATCTATATTAAGCAACCATATACTTATTTAAAGTAAAACATAGACTATAAAACATAAAAGATAGATATTGAAAGTAAGATAGTTCTTTTCATATTTTGAGCAGCTGTTCAAACTGAGTATTGTCTTATGAATCGTTTTTGTAGAAGGAGATGGAAGGTAGAATTTTAGCAGAGCTCTTGATAATATCTGCTACCGTATCCTTCTGGAATAAAATGAAGAACTGGTTGGTGACCTGCTATGACACTTGGATGTGCACAAGTCGATGGGGCTGGATGGGATCCACCCAAGGGTACAGAGAGAACTGGCAGAGGAGCTGGCCAAGCCACTGTCCATCATTTATCAGCAGTCTTGGCCATCGGGGGAGGTCCCAGTTGACTGGCAGCTAGCAAACGTGACGCCCATCTACAAGAAGGGCCGGAGGGCAGACCCGGGAAACTACAGGCCTGTCAGTTTGACCTCAGTGCCAGGGAAGCTCATGGAGCAGATCCTCCTGAGAGTCATCACGCAGCACTTGCAGGGCAAGCAGGTGATCAGGCCCAGTCAGCATGGCTTTATGAAAGGCAGATCCTGCTTGACAAACCTGATCTCCTTCTATGACAAAGTGACGCGCTGGGTGGACGAGGGAAAGGCTGTGGATGTGGTCTACCTTGACTTCAGCAAGGCTTTTGACACCGTCTCCCACAGCATTCTCCTCAAGAAACTGGCTGCTCTTGGCTTGGACTGCCGCACTCTTCGTTGGGTTAGAAACTGGCTGAATAGCCGGGCCCAAAGAGTCGTGGTGAATGGAGTCAAGTCCAGTTGGAGGCCAGTCACTAGTGGCATCCCCCAAGGCTCGGTGCTGGGGCCGGTCCTCTTTAATACCTTCATCGATGATCTGCACGAGGGCATTGAGTGCACCCTCACTAAGTTTACAGATGACACCAAGCTATGCGCGTGTGTCGATCTGCTTGAGGGTAGGAAGGCTCTGCAGGAGGATCTGGATAGGCTGCACCGATGGGCTGAGGTCAACTGCATGAAGTTCAACAAGGCCAAGTGCCGGGTCCTCCACCTGGGGCGCAATAACCCCAAGCAGAGCTACCGGCTGGGAGATGAGTGGCTGGAGAGCTGCCAGGCAGAGAAGGACCTGGGAGTGATGGTGGATAGTCGGCTGAATATGAGCCAGCAGTGTGCTCAGGTGGCCAAGAAGGCCAACGGCATCCTGGCTTGTATCAGGAACAGTGTGACCAGCAGGGCTAGGGAGGTGATTGTCCCCCTGTATTCGGCTCTGGTGAGGCCGCACCTCGAGTACTGTGTTCAGTTTTGGGCCCCTCACTACAAGAAGGACATCGAGGTGCTTGAGCGGGTGCAGAGAAGGGCGACAAAGCTGGTGAGGGGCCTGGAGAACAAGTCCTACGAGGAGCGGCTGAGGGAGCTGGGTTTGTTCAGCCTGGAGAAAAGGAGGTTCAGGGGTGACCTTATTGCTCTTTACAGATACCTTAAAGGAGGCTGTAGTGAGGTGGGGGTTGGCCTGTTCTCCCACGTGCCTGGTGACAGGACGAGGGGAAATGGGCTAAAGTTGCGCCAGGGGAGTTTTAGGTTAGATGTTAGGAAGAACTTCTTCACTGAAAGGGTTGTGAGGCATTGGAACAGGCTGCCCAGGGAAGTGGTTGAGTAACCATCCCTGGAAGTCTTCAAAAGACATTTAGGTGTAGTTCTTAGGGATATGGTTTAGTGGGGATTGTTAGCGTTAGGTCAGAGGTTGGACTCGATGATCTTGAGGTCTCTTCCAACCTAGAAAATTCTGTGATTCTGTGATTCTGTAAAATGTCCAGTAAGCAGTGGGACAGCTACACCATACAGTGGCTGAAAGGTAGACTCGAAAGTGTTGTAGTAAATGAGGAAACATCAAGCTGTCAACCAGCTACTAATGGTGTTCCCAAAGGCTCAATTTTAGGGGAAGTTCTTGTCAACATTTTTATCAGTGACCCAGACAAAGGATTTGAGAGTACACCAAGTCTGTGGGAAGTACTGTTATGAGGAGTTGTTGATTCTCATCAGAGTACAGAGGCCCTACATAGAGATCTTGATAGAGAGATCTGCAGAACCACCACATGTGTGAAATTTAACAAGAGCTAGTGTTGGATTCTGCACCCGGGATGGTGTAATCCTGGATGTGCTTATAGGTATGTAGACAAGTAGTGCAACCCTACAGAAAGGGCCCTGTGGGGTTTGATTGATGGTAAGCTCAATGTGAATCAAAAATGTGCCCTGGCAGCCAAAAGAATCATGTAGAATCATAGAATGGTTTTGGTTGGACAGGACCTTAAAGGTCATCTAATTCCAACCGCCTCAACATGGGCAGGGATGCCACCCAGTAGATTGAATTGCCCAGGGTCTCACCCAACCTGTTCTTGAGCACCTCAAGTGATGGGGCATCCACAACTTCTCTGGACAATTTGCTTCAGTGCTTCACAAGGTAGAGCTATATCCTGGAGTGCATTAACCAGCCACAGTCTAGCTAACCTGTCAAAAGAAGTGATTGACCCAAAGTACTAAACATTGATCTGTCCTCACCTCAAGTACTCTGTGCAGTTTTGAGGTCCATAAGATAAGAAGAATATAAAACTATCAAAAAGTGTTCAAAGAAAGGCAAAAAAGATGGTATAGAGTCCAGAGGGCAAGAAGTATGAAGAGCACCTTAAGTTACCTGGTTTGTTCAACCTAAAGAGGAAACTGAGTGGTTTCTTCATAGTGATCTAGAGCTTCCTCATGCAGAGCAGAGAAATGCTCAGTGGAAAGAGCCAGTAGGACCTGAGGGTGAAGATGGATCAGAGGATATTCAAGTTGGATATTAGGAAAATTTCCTCTCAAGAAGGCGGTTAGGCAGTAGAACAGGCTCCTGCAGAAGTGGTCACAGCACCAAGCCTGACAGAGTTCAAGAAACATTTAAACAATGCTTCAGACATATGGTCTGATTTTTGGGTCATGTTTGGAGCCTGGAGTTGGACTCTGTGATCCCTGTGGGTCCTTTCAAGCTCAGGATGTTCTATGATTCTAATTCTTTCATTACGTCCGTAGAACTTGCACACAGAAATGTGGTTTGAGTATACCTTTAAAGAGATAAGTTTAAATATTTTCATTCTTTAATAAGATAAATTCAGATACTCTACTATCCATTTACGGTTCTCCAGTTTATTGTATACAATTGCTATTTATTCTACCATCTGTATACAGCTTCACAGCTTCACATTTACAAATCCCAAACCTATCTTACTTGGCTGTAATCTCTTGCTTCTGTTATTCTCTCTAGTTCCTTTTCACAGCCAAGCTGTAATATTTGTTGATGTTCCAAATTGCCTATCATCTTCCAGTTTAATCATGGGTAATTTTAACAAATCAGCACCCAACAAAACATAAGACAGATGTCCAGAGGGAGAGTTTGTTTACCAATTGAATGAAATTCTGATTATATAACTATATCCCATAATAGTAAAATATTTTACATAGTAGAGAATCATCCTCTGTCCGTTTCATCTTAGCTCTTTTACAGCCTACCATTAATTATAAGGAATCAATCCTATCCTTAGATAGTATATGTGCCAAAACCACACAGGAAAAATAAGGTGAAAGACAACAGAATTCCCCTTACAGACTACAGTTTAAGTGAACTTCAGGTTTTTAACTTATTCTAAAATATTTACTTGTTTAAAATAGTTTGAAAAAATAATAAAAAGAATAATAAAAAATGAACTTCTAATCACATTTATATTTTAAATAAAGCTAGAAAACCAAAAAAAAACACATGGCATCAATAGTAGTTTGATTCTAAAATATTCATATGTTAGCAAATGCATCTTTCTGGAAAAAAAAATATATTCACCATCAAGTGCTGACAATACACGTTTTATGACGAGTCAATATTATTTATCAGGAAAAAGCAAATGAAGTTTAATCAAACTTGATATTTTTGAAGAAAAAAGTTTTCCTTTCATTGGATATTATATGGGATACATAGAGAGATAGAGAGTACTTAAATAATAGTTACCCTTTATTTATTTATTTATTAGTTCTTTTTATTTCTTATCATACAAAAATCTGTGATGATTTTCGAAAAATCTGGACCTACTCATTCTGTTAATATTGAGAAGTACAATTTTCCATTAGTAAACTTAGAGCCAGGAGAAAGGACTTCTGAATATTTTCTGTAAATATGAATATGAAATCCTTGATTCATTTTAAAGTGAATGTACACCATTCCTGCGAATGTAAATGTAGTCTCTGTTAAAGCAGCCATGGTTCCCTGATCAAAATCACTGCATTTAAAAATAAATAAATAAATAAATCATAACTCAATATAAAAATTTTATTAATAATACTTGAAGTTTAATTCTTTTTTTTTTCCCCATTTCATCAAAGACACATAGGATTAGCATATCCACACAATACTATGCATTAAACTGTATATGTTGTCACTATGGCTAATAGCACAAATGATTATGAGTAACTACAATGGTATTAAGCTATATGCAAAAAGCCATACATATAGAAACTAAAAATTAATTAATTAATTAATTAATTAATGGGAGAGAATCCATCCCCCAAATAACCACCCACTACTTCAGAATATGGTTTGATTTTTGGGTAGTTAATTCTTGTGTGTTAATCTTTTTGGTTTGTAAGACTTGTGAAAATTTTCTAAATAAATTTATCTAAAAATTTCAATTACTAATATAAAATGTTAGTGTCTTGATGAGTCAGAGTTGAATAAATGCTTTTAGAATATACTTCATTCTAATAAATTTCTTCTTAAATGTCACAAAATCAAGATTCTTCTTCTTGTTAGTGAATACCAGTCTCTGGGCTTTCCTGATTCTGGAGATGAATTGCATTAGCTGTGAATGAATTCTCTATCTTACCATTACTTCAGGTGTGGTAGTCCAAAACTTTAGAAAGACAAAAAAAAGGGATTTCACTTCTTCTCCCTTATACTTGAACCAGACACATTTTCTACCTTGTAAGTCACAACTCTTTCATCACAACACTTGTAGAGAAACAGAAAAGCTGGAACAGAGAAAATTCCAGTTGGTTATTTAGACTTTTTTTTTTTTTTTCATTTTGAGTGTTGTCATTTATTGTACCTTTTGCCCAGAAAAGATCTATAATCTTCATCTTTGAAGATACGCAAAACTCAGCAGTGTGTTTCTATGAGCTGGACTTGCTTTGAGAAAGAGTTGAGCTACATGATATCCAAACGTCCCTTCCAATCTAAATTATTATATGATATGGTTATAGTTTGATTTTATTTATTTTGAGGTATTTTCATTCGCTTTGATGTCTTGATATGCAATCTGACCATCTCTGATGTACAGTCTCACTTCACAATAAAAAAATGAATGTGCTTTGCTTTCCTGACTGATCTAAGTATCAGTTTCCTGAAACTAGCTGAACACACATTCATTCATTGTTTTCTAGCTTTGCTGACATACTGATGCTAAGAACTTTATTCTCCCCAAAAAGTTCTAAGTGATGTCAATGAAGTCAGAAAATAAAGTTAAAGCATAAAGTATGCAGAATACATTAAACTTATTTCTAATATAGTACTTATTAAATAGTTATATTATCAAATTCATTGATCTATATTGTTTCTGTACTAAAAGAAATACAGAACAATGCAAATTACTCAAATAACAAACATCAGATAATTGTTATATATCATTGGTAATATCTGTCTTTATCTCATTCTTAATTTCAGGATGTTGAATAGCTCTGTTAAAATACTAATAAAGCAAATTGGTGCACTTTGAAATTCATTTTTTCATTCTTGTAGATAGCCCTGAAGTACTACTAATAGTAGTAATTATTTTTTCTACCTGTCAGCTTTCTTAACTAAGCACCCCAGCAGGAAAAAAGAAAAAAGTAAAAAGAAAAAAAAAAAAGAAAAAAAAAAAAACCTATTTCTTTATTTCTTTTGTTATTGCTTTTTTTGTTTTGTTTTAATAAAATTCCTGTATCACAGAATCTTGCATGCTTTTTTTAGTCTTGCATGATTGTTCATGAAAGAAAACCTCTTTAAAAAAATATGTTTTTTATTACAAAGCTGAAGTAGAATGGAACAGGAAATTGTAATCTTCAATATAAACATGTCTGTTTTGTATTGATAGAAATCAGTCTAGTTCCATTATTGAGATGTCTGTGAGCACTAGTTTTGTTTGAATTCACCAAACTTTTCTGAGATATGAGTCACTGAATTGCTTGAATAAGGCAAGCCTGAGGAAAATACAGGTGACTTCGTGGCCTGGAGCACATGAACAGGTGGGGTTTGAAGTTAAAACATCTGGAAAGTTGTGATAATTAAAATATTGAATTTACATTTAAACAGCTTTTTACTGTATTTTTAAATAAAAAGTCAGAGATTAGTTCCTAGCATCACAGTTTCTTTTCACAGAGAACTATATTATTCCCTCTCCCACTCCTTTCATCTCCATGGCATGCCCTATGGGACAAGATGAGATGTACTACCACTTACTAAAAACTACTCTACTGGCAACACATATTTCTTTCAGTTTATCATTTTTATTATTTTATTATTTAATATCTGTGAGTATATGTCCTCTAAGGAGCGGCTGAGGAAACTGGGGTTGTTTAGTCTGGAGAAGGGGAGGCTCAGGGGAGACTTTATCACTTTCTACTACTACCTGAAAGGAAGGAGTGGGGAGCTGGGGGTCAGCATCTTCTCACAGATAACTAGTGGGAATGGCCTCAAGTAGCACCAGGGGAGGTTTAGGTTGGAAATTAGAAAACATTTCTTCTCAGAAAAAGCAGTCAGGCATTAGAATAGGTTGCCAAGGGAAGTGGTAGAGTCACCATCCCTGGGGATGTCCAAGGGAGTTGGACTTGGTGCTTAGGGACATGGTTTAGTGGGTGATATTTGTGTTAGGGGCATGGTTGGACCAGATGATCTTGGAGGTCTTTTCCAACCCTAATGATTCTATGATTCTATGTGCATATATACATATACATATATATACATATATACATATATACGTATGTATATATAATATATACGTATGTATATATTTATATATATTTATCACACACACATGTATATATGTATATTCAGTTTTCTTTGTTTGCGGCTAATTTTGTTGGTCATTTCTGTCTGGTCTCCCCTTTCTCCCCCATCATGCCCATATTTCCTGCCTTCCTCCCACTACAAAACTTTCATATCTTGGCTTTTCTTCCTATCTTGCTCTTATTTCTCTGTCCTCAAGTCTTTTCTTTCCTACTTATACTAAAGGCAGGTTTCTTTGGGTAGCTTTGGTGAATATCCCTTTATTTGGAAGATCCTTCTCAGATTACAAACCTGGACAAACCAGTTCCTTCCTTCCAAAGTTTCTATGATTCACTGCAAAGATGAAATAAATGACCTTCATCCCTGTTGTTCTTGAAAGAAATGTTCTTTCTTACAAAAAAAAAAAAAAAATCCTTTCAATATTCCAGAGTAAGAAAACAGAATTTTCTGAAATAGAATTGCAAAATGAAACTGATGAAATTGCAAAACGAAACTGAATTTAGTAGTCACATAAAAACAAAAATATCTCAAGATTTGTGAGAAACAAAAAATGTGTAGCCTTTTAGTTATCTCTTTTTTTTTTTTTTTACTGTAAACTGCAACCACAAGAGAAAACAAACTCATGAGACCCCACTGCTACACATCAGATATCTGTTAAAAGGGATTTCTGTACAGATGTCTCAAATTTATTTTTCCTATCATCAGTTAAAAGGATATCGAGAAATAAGGTTAAAAGAAAAAAAAAAAAAAATACCTCTAGTAGTCCTTAAAAGCTATATTATCTCCTTCACTGATTTCTTTCTACTCATGCTACTCATATATTTCTTTTTGCTCAAGATAAACCGTAGTGGAATTTTTTTTTACAGTTATGCCTGATTTGCAAGATACATTTCTCCAAGCTATATATATATATATATTTTTTTTTTTTTTTCTCTGTTCATTAAAAGCATTCAAACAGGAATAAAACTGAACTTTCTGAAACTCTTCCTGGAGAAGCACACTGTCTGCTTACAGAGCCTGGATGCTGTTAAGGGTTTTAAGATGATTAAGCACAAGATGTGTTCAAGGCCAGCGGTACCTCTGATAAGTAACCTGAATTAATCAGCTGCTGGTTAATGAGTTGTGACTCCTTCATAAAGTTGTTGTTTTTATTTTATAGAAAAAAAAAAAAAAAAAGTTGAATATTTATTTAACCTGCACCTGTAATTAATATGTCAAGGTCCCGCTCCTCACTGCTTTTTGTCAGCCCAAGACTCGTGCTCCCCACTTATCTGAAATGCAATTTCTCACAAGGGGTAGGTATTTCTTTAATAAATGAAATAGTGACTAAAATATTGAGTTTCCATCCAATAAGAATGCCTGTATGTTAATCACTATATAACCATGAGTTAGAAAAAAAAAAAAAAATATGAATGAAAAAAATATGAATAAAAAATCCGAAATTTTCAATGAAACTGTAAATTTTAATTGCCACTATTTAAACTGTGAATTCAAAATGAAAATGGTCAACCTGAATTTAAGTGTTCTGAATCTAAGTATTCAACTTTCCTGTGGAAAATTCTAATTTCGTTATATGAAATTTGACGATCAGATATGTTAGTTAAAAAAAAAAAAAAAAAAACTTTCTTGGCTATGAATATATCTCTAAGATAGTTAGATGAAAAGAAATTGAAAAGAAATGCATGTCTTTCAGGGTAAATAGACCTGAATTTTATGAATATACTTTCATAATATACTTCATAATATACTTTCCAAATACACTTTCTAGCACTTCTAAAAAAACTCTACAAGAAAAAAATAAAACGGTTGAATATTTTCAACTAACAGTCTACTTAATTTAAACAGAAATATGAAATTACTAACCTGTTCTATTTCAAAATAGTTATTTCAATATTCCATAAGATAACTGTTAGGCAAGACTAGTTGTGCATGACTGAACTGCATGCATTTCCTGGTTATACAACTGAAAGATGAAACATATTTTATTTATCGTGGGAAGGTAGTTTGTTGTAGTTTAGTAGGATCAAGGAGATATCTATTAGGCTGGAAGGGAAAGGCAGATAGGAGATAACTTCTGGATGAATGAACAAAGACTAACAAAAAGAAATTAATTAATTAATTAATTAATTAAAAAAAAAAAAAAAGGGAGGAAGATGAGTGGACCTAATGTGTTAGTGTCTTAAGTGTTACACCATGCAACTGAAAAAGTATACTTCTCATATATCTTTGAAAGTTTTCTCTATATTCTACCAAGTAACCTTAATTTGTCAGCAGGTTTATAAAGTCATATTTAAAGTGAACTGAGGAATTAACAGATAACGTAAAAAACATTAGACATAGCAATGTTTTCTTATGCACAGATAAGTGCTGTGTTTCTGTATATTTGGAGTTTATGGATTAAATATACATATATATTTATTATATATATTACATGTAATATATTTATATATTATATGTAATATTATACTATATAATATATAGTATATATATTATATATGTATATGTATATATATGTATTATACATGTATGTATTATATATAATGTGTATTAGTATAGCGTATAATAGTATATACTTATATATATATAATTTTATATTTATATTTATTAATAATAAGATATATATATTCACATATGAAAAGTCTGAAAAGACTTATGAGCATAAAGATAGCATAGCACTTCTGTTTAAGCCGTTCCCTGGATGACCATAGTTGTCTCATTCACATCCTCTTCTGCCATTCTCTTTTGTGTATCTGATATTAGTTGTCCTAAAAAAATAGAAGATATAGGATAAGAAGAATGATATAGCTTAAGGAGCTGTGCATCTGAAAATATAGAAATGCTCAGATCCTCCAGGCAAGAAATTGTTTCTAAGAAGTGCACATTCTAAAGGCATTTAAACCACTTTCTGAGATTCAAAGCTCTTTGGACTACTACTTCAGCTATCATGTTCCTGCTTAGTTTCAATGCTAAAACTACATTCGTCTTCCTTATACATTTCTAAATTTTCATTATCCTGCAAAGAATAATTAAATCACAAAGTAAGCAAAAGCAATTCAATGGTGAATGAAAAGGCAATGCTACAAAACAGTAATAAAAATTGAAACTGAACAGTTTAGCTTTACCAGCTAATTTACTTAGGTATCACCCTAAGGCATCAACACCATTTATCACTGTTACTGGCATGTCTGCACTGTCACTAGAAACAGAAGCATCTATGGGAAACTAATTAGGAATTTAAAGGAATATTGAAAATAATCAGTAAATACACAGAATATCTTCAGTCAAACAGATGATTCCATGTATAAACATAAAAGAGAGCACTTATAAGGTAAGGTGCCATGTTTGTTAATTATGTTACATAAGACAAGGTAATACAGGAATATTTAAAGTTAAAGTAAATACAGTTACAATTATAAGGGGCTTCTAATGTATGTCTGTATCTGTATATATGTAGCCATAATTTTAAGAGGACCAAGGAAGGAAGAGTAAGTTAATAGTGGTGGCAGTAAAAGGAGGTTAAAACATTTCCATTAGAAGACAAAGATTTGCCAAGAGTTTTATGTTTTCACAACAGCACTTTTTAAATATGTAAAATATCTTTTTCTTATTTCCTTCCAGGAACAATCACATAAATGAGAGTAGTCTGTAGTCTCCTACTAGCTTTTAATTACCTTAATAAATTGTTGTTCTTAGGATATAATTTAAATATGGTCTGACTAGTCACCATGAAAAAGCATATGTATATGTTGATAATGACCCAAACTACTGCAATCAGTTGTAAATAATATTTTATATGTAGTTAGAAAGTGCATTTTCACAGTTTACCTTTAAACTCTGCCATGAAACTCAGGCTGTTCTTCCTTACCAACCCCTTAAGCATATTCAGAAAATGAATCTAAAAATTTGGATAAAGAAATCTAATACTCATTGCTTCTCTTTCTTATTCTATGGTCTTACAATTTCAGTAAAAGAGACACTAGAAGTTCATTATAATGTTTTAATTTAGGAATATCACAAGAATTCAATCATATACATTGTTCAAGTAACCAGGGATTGGATTAGGAAAGCCAAAGACCTTTAAAAGTTAAATTTGGCTGGGGACATTAAGGGCAATAGGGTTCTTATTCTATAGGTGATAAAAGGAAGAGTAGTGAAATATGGGGTCCTCTCCAGAAAGAAATGGGAGAACTGGCCACTTGGAATATGGAGAAGGCTGAGGTATTTAATGACTATTTTGCCTCAGTCTTCACCAACAAGAACTCCAGCCACATGGCATGGGGCCAAGAAGGCAAAGACAAGGGCTAGAAGAATGATGTAGGAGAAGTGAAGGAGAAAATCAGGTCTGAGATCATCTAAGGAACCTGAAGGTGCACTAGTGTGTGGACTTGATGAAATACTTCCGCAGGTCTTGAAGGAACGGGCGGATGTAGTTGCTAGCCGACTATCCATCATATTTAAGAAGTCATGGCAGTCTGGTGAAGTTCCCACTGCCTGGAAAAGAGAAATCATAACCTCCATTTTTAAAAAGGTAAAAAAGAAACACTTGGGGAACTATAGGCCACTCAGTCTCACCTGTGTACCCAGCAAGATCATGGAGCAGATCCTCCTGGAAACTATGCTAAGGCACATAGAAAACAAAGAGGTGACTGATGTCAACATGACAACATGGTGTCATGAAGGGCAGGTAATGCCTGACAAATCTGGTGGCCTTCTATGATGGGGCAGTTCTACTGGTGGTAAGGGTGGTAAGGGGAAGAGCAACTGATGTCATCTACCTAGACTTGTGAAAAGCAATTGACATTGTCTCTCATGATATCCGTGACTCAAAATTGGAGAGACATGGATTTGATGGATGGACCATTCAATGGATAAGGAATTGGCTGTATGTTTGCACTCAAAGTGTTGTGGTCAACAGCTCCAGCTAGAGATCAGCACAGAGTGGTGTTCCTCAGGCATCAGTATTGGGACTAACACTGTTTAACATCTTTGTCGATGACACGGATGGTGGGAATGAGTTCACCCTCAGTAAGTTTGCTGATGACATCAAGCTGTGTGGTGTGGTCAGTATGCTGGAGGGTCAAGATGACAACCAGAAGGACCTGGGCAGGCCTGAGAGGTGGGCCTGTGTAAACTTCATGGAGTTCAACATGGAAATGTGCAAGGTCCTGCACCTGGGCTGTGGCAATCCCAAGCACAAATGCAGGGTGAGTGGAAAGTGGATTAATATCAGCCCTGAGGAGAAGGACGTTGGGGGTGGTGGTTCAGAAGAAGCTCCACATGAGCCAGCAATGCGTGGCTACAGCCCAGAAAGACAACTGTATTCTGGGCTTCATCAAAAGCAGCATGGCAAACAGGTTGAGGGAGGTGATTCTCCCTCTAATCATATCTTGTTAGAACCCATATGGAGTATCACTTTCAGCTCTGGCCCCCCAGCATAAGAACCACAGGGACCATTAGGACCATTAGGAGGACCATGATTAAAAGGCTGGAGCACCTCTCCTGCGAAGACAGGATGATAGAGTTGGGGTTTTTCAGCCTGGAGAAGAGAAGGCTCTGGGGAGACCTTATAGTGTCCTTCCAGTGCCTAAAGGGGGCCTACAGGAAAGCTGGGGAAGCACTGTTCATTGGAGAGTGAAGGGATAGGACAAGGAGTAAATCAAGGAGTAAATGGCTTTAAAATTGAAAGAAGGTAGATTTAAATTAGATAGCAAGAAGAAATTCTTTACTCTGAAGATGGTGAGACTGTGGAACAGGTTGCCAGAGATGTGTGGACACCCCATCCCTGCAGGTCAGGTTGGATGTGGCTTTGAGCAACCTTGTTGTTCAAGGGTTCCCATGGCAGAGAGTTTGGAATTAAGGTCCCTGTAAGGCTCCTTCCAACTCAAACAATTCTATGATTTAGGATAAATTTCTAAGTGGTCATCATCAAGTGATGATTTTTCCTACCTTCAGTGATGAAGAAGATATCAGACTATATTAATGATTTAGCAAATTGCTGTCACATGCATAAACTGATTTGCCTGTTAGATTACCAAGGTCAGCAAGCTCAGTTATCTGTGTGTTTGTTTGTTCCTTAGTTTGTTTGGTCTTGAGACTATATCAAGCTGTGATACACCTCAGCACCTGACAAACCAAAAGCAGTATTTATTTTATGTAATTAAATATGTCAATTAAACACTGACAGTGTCAAAATTGTTTCTTTTTCCTGGAAGTCCAGCAATTTCACTGGATTTACTTGTGCCCTTATTTACATAATTATTAGAATTTCATTTTGCACTTCATTATCAATGATAGCCAAACCTAATATTGTAAATCAGAAAAAGCTCTTCACATTTCTTTCCTTTTAGTCACAAGCACTCATTGCAATTTCTGTATGTGATATCTGAAAATCAGCATAGTTCCAATACGTCTAGTTTACACTCAACAGGGTTTTAAGTTCTTCCAAACTACGTTGCTGAAAAACTACAGGCAGCAAAAGAAAAAGATGCAAGAATTTCAAATGCTTTTCAAAACAAACCTTCTCACTGAAAATTGTCACTGTAGTTGTCTCTTATTTCTATTCACAATGTGTAAGCACAGACCCATGATTTTGTTATACATCTTTTTTTCCAGTGATACATCAAAATATCCTTTTCCAGAAATTTCTGAGTCTGTCTCATTGCTTGGAGCAGAACAGGCTTAATTATATTTCTGTATGTAATAATGTTCTAATTTCACCTCTTTAGGTCCATGAAAAACTGTTTGAACCCTGCTGACCTTAGAAATTCTCACAGGAGAAAGGGAAAAAAAAAAATCTCCACTGCTGAACATCCATTAAGGTCAATTATACAAATCACCTGGAAAATATGTCTATGCCATATCATTTAGATATCTATTTCAGACTTGATGAACTTGCAAATTCAAGGATACTTGTTTTAAATCATAAGTTTAGACATTGAAAGACAAGCAAGGCTGTAGCTTCAATACAAGGAAAAACAATGGAAAACAATTTAAATTTTAATATAAAACTAATCAGTGTAAGATTGAATGGTATGCAAGTGAAAAAGTCTTAAAGATAAAAAATATTTAACATCATATAGCAAAGCAAATGAGAAAAGGCAGTATGATTACTTTGATGGCTTAACTTCAATGACTAGCTTAACTCAAGTGTACTTCTTGAAGAAAAATACTTTTGAAGAGCAGAAGGTGCTCTTCAACATATTACAGTCACAAATAAAAAACCCTTTCTGGAGTAAATATACTAAATTATTTATTTGATATTACAGACAAATTGCCTTAATACTTTAAAAAAAAAAAAAAAAAAAGTCAATAAAAATTAATTTCATGAAGTTAGTAGAACAAAATTAATGAAACTAAATGTACTGCTTTCATGTTATCAGCTAATAGAGTTCAAGAAACCACATATATATAAAGCCATCAAATCATCATACAATCATCCTAAGTTGGAGGGGACCCACAAGTATCATTAAGTACAACTCATGTCTCCCCACAAGACCACCCAAAAATCAAACCAAACCTCTGCAAGTGTTGTCCAAATGCTTTATGCATTCCAGCAGGCTTGGTGCTGTGACAACTTCCCTGGGGAATCTTTTCCAGTGCCTAACCACTAACTGAAGACCATTAATTGAAGAACCTGATGCAGCTTCATGCCAATGTATGGGTCTTTTTGTTGTGTACCAGAAAGAAGAGATCACCTTCTCTTCTGCTCCTGAAATACCTTTGCTATAGTTTCTACTGTTTCTTTGGAAGTTGTGTAAAATTATTTTTAACTTTTGTTTTGATTTGATTTGTGTTTTATGTTTCTTGTTTGTTTGTTCTTGTTGTTTTCAGAGACAAAATTGAACTGACATTTGGACTATATGTTGAATATTACATAGAATTGCAACACACCAATTTTGTAGAATTTCACTTCCTATTTAAACAGTTTCACACATGAACAGCTCGTTTCACTCATGTTTTTGTTTTCTACCATTTTGCTGTTGTAAATTACAAAAAACATGGTTTTATGTATTCACACTCTATGCTTCTACAACTTAAAGGCCACTAAGTTTTATCTTTAGCAAAGATCATATTTTATCTCCAGTTGCCTTTGGGTATGTGGAAAATGCATTTTAAAAAGTTGAGATAACACATTTCTAATAAGAAGCTACTGTATAATCTAAAAAAAGTAAAAGTTGTCAGAATACGTATTTACTACACTATATGTGTATATTATTTCTCCAGTAAAGGAAAAAAAAAAAGTCATTGCTTTGTATGTTTTCATGTATTCTGCAAGTACAAAGAAGGCTACTAATTTGTATTGCTTTTTGTGAAAGGTTGTTTACTTCCTATAAAGCCTTTGTTATCTTTTGTGTAAAATGTAGATCAATTGTAGACAATTGCTGGTCTTATCACAGATCTTTCCTCTTCATTAGCAGGCAGAATGATCATGTTTTTAGCATGAAATAGAAAAAACGACCGAGCCAGAAGTTAAGTATCTGCAGTATTAAGTCTTAGCAATTACAGAATATTATTGTGCTCTAAAGATCAGAGGGTTGCAAACATTTGAGGGTTATATAGATAACATACAGAGGAAGTATGAAACAAAAAGTTTACTCTGGATTTTTTGTAGTACTATGAACTGAGGAATACATTATATAATCACAAACTCTATTATATAGTTTTACTACTTGAGATCCTTGTTTATTTTTAAACAGCTTTTCATCCTATAACCTTTATAAAAACAAAATCAACTTTGCTCCTGTAAAATGGATATGGATTGAGTTATTTTTAAATGTTCTGGACATAATTATATACATATTAGAATACTCTGCTGAAGCCACCAGAACAATTTTAGGGCATTTTAAGTTGAAACTCCACTGCTGGAAACAAAATCTAAAATCGCCTCTAATGTTAGGAGCCAGAAATGTGCACTGGTAGTTCACAGAAAATATCAAAGTAAAATGTTTTGCAACAGAATATGTCTTCTAAAATCCTGAAGCCAGATCAAATGATGTGGAAGACAGTGGATAGGGAACATAGAGTAGAGCTCTTCCAGCTTTGCATGAGTATCAACAGAATGATATATTTTGCCATGATCATGCAGAATTTACATGAGCTCCACACCGATGGCCTTCAGCTACCCATGGACTGACTGCAGTATGTAAGGTCCTTTCATCATCAGTCCCTGTATTTATTTCACTTCATGCTGTTTATTTACTTCCAGAATTTTCTCAAAGTGCTGCCATATGACAGAACATTAAGGGAAATCTGTCAAATTTATTATCTTTTGTTGTTGCTAATTTTCCATTTGTTTTTCTTCATTTTTAAAAGTAGTTTAAAATAACCCACTGTCTAGGTCTATGCATTTCCCTTATGCATTCTCCTTTCCTTTCCTAGCATATTCTGCTGTCTTTGTGACATTTTTCTTCAAATTCTGTATTTGACCTGGGGACACTAAACATCACCTTCAAACTTGTTCATTGCCTGCTTGGGTTAACAAGTCCATACAGATGAATGGCAGTTGTCCTTGGAGTGACATGTAGCAATTCATCAAATGGATTTGCCCATTAGGAAGATCCAGGCAATCCATTGATGAAAACATATAATCTTGTCTTCCAGTCCCAATGCAATACCAAGTATAACAACTGCTGGACAGAAATAGTGCATAACATTATTTAATATGCAAGTCAATGAAATATTTTTTATCCTTGCCTTTTTTTTTTCCCACAGGTTTTGATTGAATTTCATTTGGAATGATCACATTTTTCTGTCCCCATAAAAAATTCATATGGGAATTCCCTCTGCATATGAATATCCTACTTCCCAAGATCAATATACAATTGTCCTTCCAGAAGCCTACCATAAGATATTTGCTCCCATTTGATGACATGAAAATACTTTTTGCAAGGGTCTTGTAAATAAAAGTATGGGTTAATTCATCTGTTTACTTTATAGACCAAGCTATGCAAAATGGATAAAGAACAGATATTTGATTTAAGTTACACGAGTATAATTACCATTTACCAGTATATTGTAACAGTTTAATTGATTAACCTGAAATCTGTTATGGGATGCTCACAAGAAACTTCAAATATACCTTTTCTCAGCCTGTGTTTCATTGATTAAAACACATCTATCTCACTTTATACTTCAAGTGACACAAAAACTTGTCTCATCTCAAAGCTTAAAATTATTCTGAAAGAAGAATAGATTCAAAACCTTTTGTTGCAACTACTATATTTTTTCACTGAGGTATTAGACCATCCTTTGTTTTACAAACAGGAAGACAATACAAGTGTCGTCCTGCAGATCCGTGATTGAGTTCTGATGTGAAAGGAGAAAATCTTGGCCCCTGTCTCTGGCTGTAAGGACTGTTGAACTACTTTATCCTTTTCCTTCCACCTCAAGAATTCCTTGAAAAAGAAGAGTGGCAGCTTTCAAAAATAAGAAGTGACTGTTGTCCATCAAGTAGTGGAAAAGCTATTATGATGCTTTGAGAACCTTGGATTACGAATCCTAAAGGAAAGCTACCTCTATTTTGATGTTACAAAAAAGTACTTGAATTCAGAGAGGGGTGGGAAGGAGGTTGGGCAGGGAGTGAGAGGAAGAGAGAGGGAGAGAACAAACAGGTTTCAGAAATGCTATACTGCCTCCACAGCTTCCCTTTGGCTGGTGGTCTTTTTTTAACATGTTGTCTGGGGGTGGTAGTTTGACTTGTTTGAAAAGCCTTTCAGCCTGGGGACAAATACTTGCAGTATGCAAATTTCCAGGTTCAAAGATATCATTGTAATGTTTGCTTACGCTATTTATTTTTCACCTTTTCCTGATTTCTACATTTTTCTGTAAAATTTTTGTGAAGAAGAAATTTTGATTCTCTGAGGTTAGAAAAACATTTAATCCTTCAAGAAAGGCAGAGTTTCCATTCAGACACTGTTGCTGTTTAACCCCAGCAGGCAGATCAGCACCACCCTGCCACTCGCTTACTCCCCCTTAGAGGGACTGGGGAGATAATCAGAAATGTAAAAGTGCAAGAACTCATGAGCTGAGATAAAGCCAGGTTAGTGGGTAAAGCAAAAGCTGCATACACAAGGAAAGCAATACAAGGAATTCATTTGCTTCTTCCCATTAGCAGGCAGGTGTTCAGCCACTTCCAGGAAAGCAGACTTCATCATGCATAACAGTTTCTCAGGAAAACAAACACCCTCCCTCTTCCTCCTTCTTTACCCCAGCTTTTATTGCTGAGCAGGATGCCACATGGTATGAGACATCCCTTTGGCCAGCTGGGGTCAGCTATCCTTCTTCTGTCTTCTTCATAGCTCTTTGCACACCCATAGCCTCCTCACTGGTCGAGCAGTGTGAGAAGCTGAAAAGTTCTTGGCTCTGTATAAGCACTGTTCTACAACTACTAAAACATAGCTGTGTTATCAACTTTGTTTTCATTAAAAGTCCAAAACAAAACATCATGTAAGTCTCTAGGAAGAAAATTATCCAGCCAAAAGCAGGGCAGACATTTAATATCCGGTTATAACATCAAAGCTAAATTCAAACAGATTTTTATACTAGCTCAAAGTAAGTGATGTTTCCTCTGGAAGATTTTAGAGATATCTGTAGAGTGATTTTGTAGAGAAAATGACAATTCAGGATTCCACATTGCCTTTCTTACCAGTATGTTTCATCACCTATTGGTTATGTACTTATTGAGAAAAATATACCTATTGACATGAATCTTCTGAACTCTATGAACTTAATAATCTTGGTATAACTGCAAGATTAACAATTTCACTTGTGAAATACATTTTCTCTACGAGACCAAACTGAAAAATGAATTGTGCTCCAGCTGAGTGTACATCTTGATGCTGGTTTCATAAAGAATCAGATGAGAATCCCAGCCAAATATCTAATCTTACATTTGTACCTTTAAAATCAAGATAATACAAAGCCACACCCTATTAAAACTCATAAAGTCTAACGGGAAGCAGCATCTTACTTTTGGTGTGTGAACAATCGTGTATTGCATTCCAATTAAAGACAACAACAAATGGAAGAAGATCAAAAGACAACTATTTTGACGAAAGTGTTAACAAATCACGCTTTTTTGGCAGCTCAAGGAATTAGTATTTTGGGATCTCAGGAGATTCAAATCTGGGAAATAGGTTAAAAAATAAAAATCGGTGGGTCACTAGGGAGGTACAAATGTACTAGAAAAGGTTACCAAAAAAAAAAAAAAAAAAAAAACAGACGCAAAATTTCTGTCATTAGAGAGGAAAGACTTACCAAGAAAAAATTTCCCCAGACCTGATCAATTATCTGACAGTCTCCCTGTGAGTGGTGTATTGGACTAGGTGACCTCCAGATATTCCATGAATTTATGGTTTCATGATCTTTTTACCATGCTTCACAGTATCAAAGCAGGGACCCATTTCTCTTTAACAGTATTCATCTCACAATATACAGTAAGTCCATCATTCTTCAAATCTCTGAAAAAAAAAAAAAAATCCCTTAGTTTTACCATGTTGTCTTTTAAACTTAATTCAGAAAATAATAATAATAATAATAATAATAATAATAATAATAATAATAATAATAATGAGAAGAATATAATAAAAGTAACAATAATAGATCCCAAATAACAGATCCCAAAGTTTTAAGGGTCAAAAATTTTTAGTAAACAAAAATCAAATCAGGAGCACAGACCATGTTTTGTATTATGAAAGTTTAAATCTTTTAAAATTAGTCAGCTCTAGAAGAAATATTTAATTTAGCTTGAAGACCAGTGAAACACAGAATAATTAAAAAACTAAATCTCCTTCCAAAAGTACATATTGGAAGATAGCAAGTAAGAAAATACATTAAATTTAGTGTGTTTTAACAATAATAATTACATAGTGCACTTGTACCACTTCTAAAACTTAAGTGAACAGAAGGGATTCATCAATAATCATGAACGTAAAAGAACAGTGTGCTTCATTTTAATCACCCTTTCACTAAATTAGTCATTTAGTCTATTGAACTTTTACTGAAGTCAACAGTAACCTTAAAACATGCTTCAGAAGGAAAAACAGAGGTCCAGGAGCTATATACATATACTTCCAAGTATCCACTTGGCTGGCAGTCCAGAAAATGTCAGCTTCAAAGGATTAGAGCTTTGTTTGAGAATCCTAATTTAAAGCATTACTATGAGATGTAATGGCATCATTGGTCATGCCACAGAATAAAGTAGAAAGATGTCACTAACCTTTATTGACATCTCCATGAAACTAAGATTAAGGCAACCATTGTGATTTTGATGAAGAACCCTTTATCCCATCGACTCTGACCTAAATAATTTTAAAGGGACAAAGAGCATTTACAGCACAGGTTTGATCATTCTGGAACTCTGCAGTTCAAGAGTATATTTTATACTCTGATTGATACAAAAATTCTCTAGTCTTCACTCAGTATTTGGAGAACAGGTGTTTCCTGGCAACATTAGCTGTTATTTTTACTTGAATGTGATCCAGAAGAGAAAGTAAGGCATTATAGCACTTAGACCTAATAACATTTTGAGGCAAAAAGGGAGCACCTAAGTCCAAATCAGTAGCCTGAAATGACTGCAGTTGCGATCAACATTTAAAAGATCCAAACTCTTACTGTGAACAGTTTGATGCCTTGTAAGTTAACACAAAGGAAATAAACATTCCCATTCATAAAAAAGAATAATTGAACTACAAATCTGAAGTGCAAATCCTTCAGTGCTTAAGAAGGCTGAAGCCTTCTGCTTCTCATTATTAAATTATAATAATAAAGGTATGTGTGCAAATGATCAAGTTCTAATTGTACATTTAGACTAGATTATACCTTTCTTTTCTTCCTTCATTCTGTAGGTCACTTTGATGAAAATTGTGTACTTAATCCTGGCTTCTTTAGTCTCCAGTGTATTCCTTGGGGAACACTAGGACTGCAATCAATTATCAAGAGTTACAATTTTAAAAAGTCCATTGTATGAAATGGTAAAAATAAATGTGATATTTCACATAAAAATCACACGCTACAACCTGTGTAACTAACAGACAACATGAAGAAAATAACACCACAAGTCAACAGCAAACTATTGTAAAATATGATAACATTGCACTTGGAAGCCCTCATAATGAATCAGAACTCCCATGTACAAAACAGTTGAGAGAATCAACCTATGAGTATTGGGCCAAATACTTGTATAAAATGTTATACAAGTATTGTATAATATTTGAAGCTATGTAGATTTATACCAGTCAAGGGCTTTTTATTGTGTAGCAAAATAGTTTTCAGGTAATCGAATCATCTGATTGTTTCTTACTCCTTCTTTTACAAAACTTTTCCTTAAGAATCTGAAAGATTCAAAGTCATTGAATCAGCTCAGCTAGGAATTAAATTATAAATGCAACACATAACAGTAAAGCACATAATGATAACAAAGCTTAATGTATTGCAGTCCTAAGGGGCAACAGTAGCTATTTTATTCTATACTACTACTTGCTCAGATTGAGCGGTGCATTCAGTGTATATTATCTTTTCATTACACTCATTAAAATGAATGAAAAGAACCTGAGATACATTTTGTACCTGCATTATTTGAGAAATACTACCAACCATAATTTATAAAACCTACTTTAGAGTTTGCCTACATTTTGAAAGTTAGAGTGGAAAGTTGCTTCACAGAAGTAAAGTTTGAGGAAAATATTGTCTAAGTAGTTCTCAGTTGTTTTACAAAATACAGAAAAAAAATGAAATATCCAAGAATTGTTCTATTGTTTTCTCTATAGCCCCTAGTATTCAATCTATCTTCAACTAAAAGACACAAAATGTATAGAAGGGTTAAAACTTTACTTTGTACACTTTTATTCATACCCTAGAGCAAATAATCTGCTCAACCATATGAGTTTATGGCAGAATCGCTCTAGAAAAGACTTTACGTGGTTAAGCATACAAAATGACTTTTTCTAGAACATTAAAATAAACAAGGACTGGCAAATCCAGAAGGAGGCAACATGCAAATTTATCCTTCTGACAAAGCAGCATTAATGTCACCTAAATGAAGGAAGCTAATAGCTCATTTCCTTTCAGCAGCACAAGACATACATAAGTATGCATAAGAAAAATATAAGTACTGTTGTATAATGCTGAGCGCTTCCTGAATGATGCTCCTCATCTTTACTTCTGATATAGAAAATTGTTCCACAGCTCTAAAAGTATCCATTATCTTGGTCAGAGTCTTATTCTAGAAGAGATGATGAAGGCCCACACCACATAACACCTATTACTTGCAGTTAGTGTTGTCACTGAAAAGTATCAGCATTTAGGCAGCTCTGAAGTCTCAGATACCTCTATTCAAGGTTAACACTAATGTTTGTATTCTTCTATAAATGAATGGTCACAGCTGTATTTGATGGCCAATATTTTGTTTCCAGGGAACAAGCGTCAGCAAGGAGTGACTAGCACAGCATTTTTGATAATTATGATGCGTTCTTCAAGGTGTCAGCACAAAACTGATCCCTGAGAATACAAAGTTACATGTTTGTTTGTTTGTTTCTTTGATTGTTTTTGTTGTTGTTGTTGTTGTTGTTGTTTTGTTGTTGTTTTTTGTTGTTGTTGTTTTGTTTTGTTTTTTGTTTTTTTACTTTCTCTTATATGGTGAACTACACAAGAGATTAAATTAATTAAATCAAATATGAATAGATTATGTCTCAAACTGTCTTGTACCTTATATTTCTGTATTTTGAGTAGAAAATAAGATCATTTAAAACATTAAAACAATAGCATTTCTTTTAATTATTGATGATACAGTTCCAGGACATATTTCTATCCACAGAGCGAAGAAAAATCATCAATATGTCAGCTTTTCTTCATAAATGAAATGGCTATAAATGAAAATAACGATTTTTAGATTTGTATAATATCTTTATATAGCTGAGTTAATCTCAATCCTGTGCTCCCTATCAATTAATATAAATGTTCCTTTTATTCAATGCCCTCCCATCCTAGGACTCAAATCTAGCTCACAAGCTTTAGTGAAAGCAAAACTCTAACCAGATGAAGTCTTACAGTCTTACAATTAAGAACTGCACAGACCATGGTAAACAGATTCACTTCTTCTGGCAGGGTAGCTTCTATTTTTCTTTAGAATGTAAATTTGAATTTTTTTATTGAGTAATTGAAAACATGTTGTTGAACCACGAATCATGGAAATAGATTCACTGATCTGCAACTTTTTTATTATTTTCTTTTCCCCTATTAACTGTGAGGTTGTTTTGTTTTGTTTATGTATGTGTGTTGTTTTGTTTTGTTTCATATAATGTTGGACTTGTTATATCTGAGTAAATAGAAGTAAGAGATCCATGGTATCACCTTTTAAGGTTTTAAAATACAGAGTTACAGATGACACTAACATGATTCTAGGATTCCAATTATTCCTGTGTGAAGTAAGTTCACTTACATTATGTGATATTTTTTAAGTTATGTCCCAGTGAAAGCTTCAACTAAGTGGCCAAAAAAAAAAAAAAAAAGAAACAAATTTCCAGAACTTCATAGTTGAAATTTCAAAATGTAAAATCAACATTGCTTCAAGTTACAGAGTAATGGAGTAACAAACTTATATTGGGTTTCATACCTGTTATTGATCAATGATTTAAGCTGCCAATGAAGTTGAAATTTAATCTGGTTTTGATTTCACTTTTACAAAAGTCATTAATTGCATATCATTCACGATAGTAATCATTCTGAATATATTTATGTCTTTTGCAAAAGAATTGTTTTCTTTTGATTATATCATAGCTTTATACTTCTAATTAAAAAGGCTAGAGATTTTTTAATTTCATTCTTTGATAAGGGCTTCCTTCACCCACCTATCCCCACCCACCCAAGGAAGGCAATTTTATTTCTAGTGAAGGAACTCAGTATTTACAGGTTTGGGCAGCTAAAGCTACATGTTTGAATTTATATACTTTCAATCAATTTATTTAATGAAAACAGTCTCTCGTGTTTAAAAATGTTCATTCTTTATCTCTTCTTTTTGATTTTTTTTAGCAATTTAATATCACAAATTCGTCATGTCATTCCTGATGTTTCATTCCATTTTTCCAAATAGAATTTCTATATCTTTTATTTCAGACACCTCTTCCCCTACAACTGTGCATACTTTCTGTGACTATTCTGGAAATTTATATATTGTATCTGAAAATTTATATAATGTATTATTTATATAATAATATAGAATGATATATAATATGTATAATATATATATTATATATATTTATATATGTAATTTTATATATATATATATAAACATATAATATATTTCATATACATATAATATTATATATAAAATTACATATATATATATATATATATATATATATATATATATATATTTTTTTTCCCCCCAGTTCTGGAACTTTTTTTTTGTGGATATCATTTTAGTCAGCTGAAGAAGAGCTACCTCACAGCAGGAAAAACTGTAATTACTTTTAGCCCACTACCATCAGGGCTGAAGAACAATATTCAACAGTATTAAACAATAACTTGTTTCATTATTTAAGTATTCTTAGTTATCTAGTATACTATCTTTCCATTTCTTTTTCTTCAAGCACAGAAAAAGTGTCCATCTTGAAAAAAAAAGACCTGTAATTGTTGTCTGGTCATTTCTTCCATTCCTTCGTATAGAAAGGAATATACTATATATAGTTACTATATATATGTTCTGTACAGCATGAAATTAAGTAATCAGACAACAGACACTGACAAATATATTATAAATAATTAAAAAAAAATAAGATATTATTCTTAATATTTACTGAAATATATGTTTATAAAGTCTAACTATTATTATTGGCCTCAATATTAATATAGGAGCCTGAATGCTCTGTATTCCTGTCTGGTAATTTCCTTGCCCCTCTGCCTGCTTGTTAGAGGTAGTTGCTAAGATTGAGTATGTTAAAGTTGTGCTGGGATGTTACCTCAATATCAGCACTCCTATCAAGAGTGCCACAGTTAATTAATTTATGTCCATTGCATCTTAAGTCAAAAATCCAGACAGAAATAATAGCAGCATTCTGCTTTAGCAAAGAAGATAAAATGCAAAAGAAAAAGATGGCTGGATTTTGGAACATTGAGGTGTGTGCTATTTAAAATCAGATTTTGCAGAAGTAATTAATCTGTAAATTCATACTCATACAAACAAGTCTACAGACTTGTAGGTTAGGAAGAAGTTGATCTAAAAGTACATGTTCTCAAAATACACTTTTGCATGTTTATATGGTTGATATAGTTAGCATAGGCTATGCACCTGTCACGTAATAACAGAATCACAGAAACATGAAGGACATGTCGAAGAGCTGCAGAGTGACTGTAGATCTGTCCACTCTCAGACCTGACAAGGCACCAGCCAAGTGGAATCATATGGCATGCTGCTGTTCCTCAAAGACTAGCACCTGGATCTTGGCATCTAACTTTTTCACACAAACTCACATCTACCTGCCTACACCTGTCTGGATATACATACTGCTCTATCATCTGGCTATAAAATGAGTTTAATTTTATGTATCAGAAATGAATTTTGGCACTTAATGTAGCTCTATAACTTTAATGTGCATACATAGCAATTAGCCCTCAATATCTCTAACAGTCAAAAGCCATGAAACCTTCCCTGAGAGCTTCAAAATGTAATTTTAACATGATAAATGGACAAACTATCTAAGTCCAGCTAAACTAGCTGGAAAATAAGCAGTGGCATATAAAACTTCAAGTGAAAAATCTATAAGGTTATGGACTTGGCTCAGTATTTTTTAATTCTTTTAAAGAGAACTTGTCTAATGAAAACACTATACATATGTCTTCATTGTTCAATAAATTACATACTTAATAATTCAAAAATAACAAAGTATAGGAGAAAAGAACTAGATAATGATTAGGTCATTAGCCTAGCATTGGGGTGGCCTGAATTTAATTTACTACTCTGAAAGAGTCTTACTAGAAAACATTAAGCAAGTTACATACTTAAAAAAAAAAAAAAAAAAAAAAAAAAAAAAAAAAAAAAGTAAAATCTTTAATTTAAACCACTTTTCTGATTTCTGTTGCACTTAAACACTTTTGTGTTTAATACCTACATGTTAGGTATTTGTTCAGAGACCTAATTATATTGTGGG
Organism: Aythya marila; assembly: GCF_965140915.1. Classification (NCBI taxonomy): domain Eukaryota; kingdom Metazoa; phylum Chordata; class Aves; order Anseriformes; family Anatidae; genus Aythya; species Aythya marila. Next base: position 81,672,372 of record NC_139080.1, on the reverse strand, counting down.
GTCAGTTTTTATCTCTGTCAGAGGGAGTAACTCATATAGATGTCAGTGGCTTATGGATGCAGTCTATCTGAGTGTTTGTTTTTAATCACAAAATAAAATTATGAATAATTTTTTATTTTTTTTTTTATAAATAGAATTATAATTGGATGCATTTTAAAATAGAAGTTAGTCGAGCACCAATGAAAAGGGCAGACCTTCAACCAAACTTTGTAGAAAAACAAAGATTAAGTGAATTTTAGAAGTTAGAACATAGCTGCAAGCTGCCTTTGGTAATCATGACAAAGCTGTAACACCTACATTATGACTGGAACTGCAAATATTTTCTGAAGGAAAATAACACTGTTGAAGCAATTAATTGCACCTCAACAAACCTAAAATTAAGCACAGCATCTGTACTTCTGTAAGTAATCCCAGATCAATCAGTGGGATTCCTTCCACAAACACAACTACTAATATGCATAGAAGTTTGGCCTTCATCAGGGAAGTAAATACTAGTTATTCATTCTTGAATATTTTTCTTCACGAGGTAATGTAATACATCTGTAGCACATGCACATTACGAGCAAAAAGCCGTGTCACTTTCTTCTGTTTGATATAGGTGCTCCTGCTCAGATGAACCATATGAGTCAATTTTATTCTTCCTGGATGTTTCTTTTTCCCAGTGCAGAGGTACACACATGCACCTCTCATACTTATGTAAAATCCAGCCACACAATATAGATCCCATTCCTATTTCCCAATTCATTTAACACTTCAGAGAGAGCTCTGCTAAGACATATATGAATGTCATATATGCTAAGACATATATGAATGTCAAATAACAAGCACAGTGCTTCAGAAAGCAATTGTCTTATAGCTGTCTGCAAGAAAGTTTATTTGCTCACAGCAGATTTAAAGAATAAGCTACCAAAACCCTGACACAATGCAAAGTATGCTGTGCTCTGGTCTGGTGCACAGCTGGTAACAGTGTAACATCTGGTAAAGAGTTTTCAAACTTCAGATTTTTTTTCACCAGAAAATTTCAGTTTATGATTGGTGCAGACCAGAATGTTTTGCAAAGGTTTGTTTTGATGAGAAGTCCAATAACAAAAACATAACAAAGCTCACAACTAAAAGTAATAAATTGCTTAGTGCTCAGACAATAAATTGTGGTGAAAGTTTCCTAGCTGAAAGGCTACTCACTTCTGTGGTGTCATAACTAATGACATGCATTCTGCCATAGACACAGTGTAGAATTTGAAATCTTATCTGTTTCAGCAGGACAAAACCCTTTGAGTATGTATTGATATTACATTTTTAATACAGCTGTAAATTAAAAACAAATGAGCAAAAAAAAATGCAAGTATTACATTGTGTAGGTAGCCACAAGAACAGAAGAATGACATGAAGAAAAAAAAAAATGTGACACATACATGGAAATCATAGAACCATAGAATGGCCCAGGTTGGAGGAGACCTTAAAGATCATCTAATTCCAATCCTTCTGTCATAGTCAAGGATGACATCCACTAGACCATGCTTAAAGCCCCATAAAACCTGGCCTTGAACACTTCCAGTGATGGGGCATCCACAGCTTCTCTGGGCAATAAGGTCGAGTGCCTCACTACTCTCTGAGTGAAGAATTTCCTCCTAACATCTAATCTAAATCTCCCCTCTTTTAGTTTAAGATCTTTTTCCCCTTTGTCCTATCTTTATGTACCTGAGTAAAGAGTAATACTCCATCCTTTTAATAAAACCCCTTTAGATATTGAAAGGTCACAATGAGGTCTCCCTGGAGCCTTTGTTTCTCCAGGATGAAGATCCTCAGCTCTCTCAGACTTTCTTCATAGGAGAGGTGCTCCAGTCCTCTGTAATGTTTGGGGCCCTCCTCCAGCCATGCTTTAGCAGACCCACATCTTCTTTGTGCCGGGTTCCCCCAAACCAGGACATAGTACTCTAAGTGGGGCCTCACAAGGGCACAGTAGAGGGAGACAATCACCTTCCTCAACCTGCTGGCCATGGCTCTGCAGATACAGCCCAGGACACAGCCCTTCCAGGCTGCAAGTGCACACCACTGGCTCATGTCAAGACTTTCATCCACCAGAACCCACAAATCCTTCTCTGCAGGGTGGCTCTCAATGAGTTCTTCTCCCAGTCTGGACTCCTGCCTGTGGTTGTCCCAACCCCGGTGCAGCACCTTGTACTTAGATTTGTTGAGCCTCTTTCTCTTCACCCAGGCCCACTTCTCCAGTCTGTCCAGGTCCCTTTGAATGGTATCTCTTCCTTCTTTGCTATCAACTGCACCATTCAGCTTGGTGTCATCTGCAAACTTGCTGAGGATGCACTCAATCCCATCATCTTTATCATTAATGAAGACATTGAAAATCACTGGTCCCAAGACAGACCCCTGAGGGACACTGCTCGTCACCATTCTCCTTCTGGACAGAGAACCATTGACCACTGCTCTCTGGGTGCAGCCGTTGAGCCTATTCCTTATCCACTGGATGGTCCACCCTTCAAATCCATATCTTCCCAATTCAGAGACTAGGATGCTATGTGGGACAGTGTCAAAGGCCTTACAGAAGACCAAGTAGATGACCTTGGTCGGTCTTCACTTGTTGACTCATGTAGTCACTCCATCATAGAAGGCCACCAGATTGGTCTGACATGCGTTGCACTTGGGGAAGCCATACTGTTGTCTCGGATCGCCTCTTTGTCTTGCATGTATTTTGACATTGCCTCCAGGAGGATTTGCTCCATGACCTTGCCAGGCACAGAGGTGAGGCTCACCACTGTCTAGTTCCCCAGATCTTCCTTTCTACCTATTTTTAAAATGAGAGTGAGGTTTTCTTTTTTCCAGGCAGTAGGGATTCCACCTGACTGCCATGATTTTTCAACTAAGATGGAGAATGTTTTGGCAATATTATATCAAAGATTAGACTTTAAGAACTTATACATTTTACACACAGCAAACAGCTGGAATATATTTTATCCTCCTCAGTAAAACTGAAATGAACAGGAACTGCAGTATGGATGCCAATTATTGAAACCTTGGAAAAAAGAATTTTACAAGTGTTGTATGGTAATGAACTGTTCAAGGTAAGCAGAAGCTTCAACAATTTATCTAAAAGTGGACTTTTCTTTTAAGCTTAAACTATTTTCATGAATATATACAAAGGACTACTTTACTCTAAAGATGATAAAAGACACAAAGTGCTTGACAGTCAAGCTGGTTCAATCTGGTTCAATTATCAACACACATCATACATTATAGTAGATATAAATTTCTCTGGAATTAGGAATATTTCCAGTGAACTAGAGATTTGGGATTGTTCTCTGGTTTACCAGAGACAGATGACAGGAACAGACTTTAAGATTAAACCTGATTAACTTGTGTAAACACTAGCTCCTTCTATTAAGGGAAATAGTAACTTCTCAGTAGTTAAAATTTCATCCAGCTCTGAAAGCAAAATTCTGTTTCAGTTGCCATAGAATTTTCTTTTAATAATTGATGATCCTGAATAATACAGTATTTACACTAGTAGCATTTGTTTCTGCTAAGTTTGAAGAAAAACATTCTGAGAAGAAGCATTTGAAATGCCCTACTCTTACATAGTTATTTAAATTTATATTTTAAAAAAATCCAACTTATTCATTACATGCACACAGCCCACACGTCTTAATTTTGAGTATGATAATTTGCGGAAACTATTAGAGATCATGAACTTCATACACTTTTGCATTAGATTAAACATCATTTTCATAGTCCTAGGGTCTTTATTTCTTTTCTTATTACATTGTACATTCAAATTCCCATCGCACATTATCTCTAAGTGAAATATTCCTAAAATAATATTTTACAGTGAACAGAAGAATCAGCTGCCAGTGAAAAGTTGGCAATACGGTAACTGATAATAGGTCTACAATTCCCAATGAAAGTCTGTCCTTGGACAGACATATAAAGAAAAAATTGGCAGATTAGTTAGGAGATGAGTCACTCTTATCTATTGCAATTACTTGGATAAATGGAGGTGAATCAACGATGTTACCAGGCTACCGTCACAAACATACATTGAATTTCATCTCTCTGAAAAGACATAGGCAGCTCAAGGGCAGAGTGAACAAATACAGAAACTTCCCAGCAATTTTTTTCAGGGAAGGTAGGGACAATCAAAGTCAATATGATATTCACTGGCAGTCTGATGCTTGTGCAGTTGATCTTCACCCTGACTGTACACCCAGTAAGTGACATAGTCACAGAGATGGTCATTGACTAGTCTGATACATATGCTACCAACACAGTCACACAGTCATAGAACCATAGAATCATAGAAATGGACTTTAAAGATCATCTAATTCCAGCCCCCTTGCCATGGGCAGGGACACCTCCCACCATGTTTCCCAAAGCCCCATCCAGCCTGGCCTTAAACACATCCAGGGATGGGGCATACACAGCTTCTCTGGGAAACCTCTTCCAGTACCTCACTACTCTCAGAGTAAAGAATTTTTTCTTCATATCAAATCTATCTTTTAGTTTAACACGATTCCTCCTTGTCCTTTCTCTACATTCACTGACAAAGAATCCCTCCCCTGCTTACCTGTAGGCCCCTGTTAAACACTGGAAGGCTGCAGTAAGGTCTCCCTGGGGCCGTCTCTTCTCCATGCTGAACAACTTCAATTCCCTTGGACTTCAGAGAGGTGCTCCTGCCCTCTGCTCTCATCTTTGTGGCCCTTTCCAGACTCATTCCAGCATGTCCATATCATTACTGATCTGGGGGCCACAGAGCACACTACTCCAGGTACTTAGGCTCTCACAAGAGGGGAAGAACCACTTCCGTCTCCCTGCTCACCACACTTCTTTTGTTGCAGCCCAGGGTATGGTTGGCTTTCTGGGCTGCAAGAGCACATTGCCAGCTCATGCGGAGCTTCTCATCAACCAATACCTCCAGGTCCTCCTCAGGCCTTCTTTTAGTCCATTCCGCTCCCCCACCCACCAGCCTGTATTTGTTCTTGGGATTGCCCTGGCCCAGGTGCAGGACCTTGCATTGGTCACAAGTAGTATTTCTCAGACCTTCATTATAGGTTTGACAATTGTTGGGAACTATTTCATGTAAAATCAGTTATTTTGTGTAGAATAAATTTTGTCTGTTGAAAATATTACTGCAGTGCCTGTTCCAGGTAAATTAACCCCATTCTCTCCCATTTACACCTACAGAGAAAATATTTTTTAGATAAGAAGCAAACTTTAAAGAAAAATTACCTTAAGAATAATCCGTAGCTCATTAATAAATTTGCTGGGGTGTGGCATGAAATGCACATTTTTACTTGGTATGAAAAATGTGCTAGTTTATATAGTCAGCGTAAGATTTATAATACTCTTAGTATTTCATTTCTCTCTTAGACTTTTGTAATTAATGTGATATTAATTTCCAGGAAGCATAGGATGCCCATAGCATTTAATTCAAATATATTCATAATTAAGCAATTTAAAGATTATGTTAGACAGACGTTACATAACACCAGAACTGAGAACAGCTTGTGTATTGCACAATATTGATGCAATGATGTGATTACATTATTTTATTTTATTTTATTTTATTTTATTTTATTTTATTTTATTTTATTTTATTTTATTTTATTTTATTTTATTTTATTTTATTTTATTTTATTTTATTTTAATTTAATTTTATTTTATTTTATTTTATTTTATTTTCAGCTATGTCCCTGTTTCATGCAGTTCACAGGATAAATAGTCCTACTTAATAAACATTTAACTCTTCATATTCTTATAATCTTTATTAAAGAATAAACAAATAAAATCCATGAATCACTTTGTGAAATTCATATGCCTTGAAGGCATGGAGAACTTTGTACATTCAAAGCACAGGTTTAATTTCTTATTTAATTTTGAATAAAGCAGCTCATTAAATCACAGAATCACAGAAACACAGAATTGTCTAGGTTGGAAGAGACCTCAAGATCATTGAGTCCAACCTCTGACCTAACACTAACAAGTTTTCCACTAAACCATATCGCTAACTTCAACATCTAAACATCTTCTAAAGTCCTCCAGGGATGGTGACTCCACCACTTCCCTGGGCAGCCCTTTCCAATGCTGCCAACTCCAACCCTCTCAGAAAAGAAGTTTTTCCTAATATCCAACCTAAAACACCCCTGCCGCAACTTTAGCCCGTCCCCACTCATCTGGTCACCAGGCATATGGGAGAATAAACCAACCCCCACCTCGCTACTGCCTCCTTTAATGTACTTATAAGTACATAATGTACTTGTAATGTACATATAAGTACATAAGGTTACCCCTGAGCCTCTTTTTCTCTAGGCTGAACAAGCCCAGCTCCCTCAGCCGCTCCTCGTAGGACTTGTTCTCCAGGCCCCTCACCAGCTTCGTTGCCCTTCTCTGTACCCGCTCAAGCACCTCGATGTCCTTCTTGTAGCGAGGGGCCCAAAACTGAACACAGTACTTGAGGTGTGGCCTCACCAGAGCTGAGTACAGGGGGACGATCACCTCCCTAGCCCTGCTGGTCACACTGTTCCTGATACAAGCCAGGATGCCGTTGGCTTTCTTGGCCACCTGAGCACACTGCTGGCTCATATTCTATCCACCATCACTCCCAGGTCCTTCTCTGCCTGGCAGCTCTCCAACCACTCATCTCCCAGCCTGTAGCTGCTTGGGGTTATTGCGCCCCAGGTGGAGGACCCGGCACTTGGCCTTGTTGAACTTCATGCAGTTGGCCTCAGCCCATTGGTCCAGCCTATCCAGATCCTCCTGCAGAGCCTTCCTACCCTCAAGCAGATCGACACACGCACCTAACTTGGTGTCATCTGCAAACTTACTGAGGGTGCAATCAATGCTCTCATCCAGATCATTGATGAAGATATTAAAGAGGACCAGCCCCAGCACCGAGCCTTGGGGGATGCCACTAGTGACTGGCCTCCAACTGGACTTGACTCCATTCACCACGACTCTTTGGGCCCGGCTATCCAGCCAGTTTCTAACCCAACGAAGCGTGCGCCAGTCCAAGCCAAGAGCAGCCAGTTTCTTGAGGAGAATGCTGTGGGAGACGGTGTCAAAAGCCTTGCTGAAGTCAAGGTAGACCACAGCCACAGACTTTCCCTCATCCACCCAGCGCGTCACTTTGTCATAGAAAGAGATCAGGTTCATCAAGCAGGATCTGCCTTTCATAAACCCATGCTGACTGGGCCTGATCGCCTGCTTGCCCTGCAAGTGCTGCGTGATGACTCTCAGGAGGATCTGTTCCATGAGCTTCCCTGGCACTGAGGTCAAACTGACAGGCCTGTAGTTTCCCGGGTCTGCCCTCCGGCCCTTCTTGTAGATGGGCGTCACATTTGCTAGCCGCCAGTCAACTGGGACCTCCCCCGATCGCCAGGACTGCTGATAAATGATGGACAGTGGCTTGGCCAGCTCCTCTGCCAGTTCTCTCAGTACCCTTGGGTGGATCCCATCCGGCCCCATCGACTTGTGCACATCCAAGTGTCATAGCAGGTCACCAACCAGTTCTTCATGGATAGTGAGGGCCACCTCCTGCTCCCCATCCCCTTCCACCAGCTCAGGGTACTGAGTGTCCAGAGAACAACCGGTATTGCTGCTAAAGACTGAGACAAAGAAGGCATTGAGCACCTCCGTCTTTTCCTCATCTCTTGTAACTAAGTTTCCCCCCGCATCCAGTAAAGGATGGAGATTCTCCTTAGTCCAATGTAAAATCATGTTAGGAAAAGGACAACTATTTTGACATTAAAAGCTGTTATGTTTTTTTGAAAAACTGTTTTGAAGACATATACCTATCATCTTAAGACAAGAAAAACAAAAATCATACATGACTGATAATTTTAAAAGTGAATGGATTACCTGGAATGTAACGTACCTGATCTTACATAGGAATAAGTATCTACTTAACATAAGATCTTTATACATACAATACAAATACAATAATATTTTGTTTTTAAAATTACAGTGCCTTCTAGGAAAAGCAACCCTTAAGCTTTGTAACAGGCTGAGGATACCTTCAATTTCAAAGGTTTTTAAGGATTAAGTATAACAGACAGCATACATTCAAAAGATATTAATAATCTTTTTTGTGTTATTTAGGAATTAAGCTTCAGCTTCTACAAAGATATCTATATATTATGCTTTATAGTAGCACATAAATTATTATATCATTGATGATGAAAGCTTATTCTTTTTATTATTATTGATAAAGCTTTTTAGAACAGACTGATAACTTATTAAATATTCCAACTATGTCTACTTAATCTTGTCAAAAGTGAACAGAAAGTTATAAATGAAGCTATAATTTCAGGATACAAGGATAATATTTTTTATGTTTGCGAAATTCAAAGCTATCTTATCTTTTTTTTTTTTTTTTTTTTTTTTTTTTTTTTTTTCAAATCACTGGGGGAAAGCCAAGCTCAATATTTACTGAAATATATATTTTCCAACTTTTTTGGAGGATAGATTTTGATTTTCCCAACACCAGGCATATGTTAATCACTGTTATTCTTTGCTTTGTTCAGAAGTGGCCAAGGAAATACATTGTCTTTTAGTCCTAATTTATCCATAAGCTTAAGGTTATAAAGACTCTGTTTATTAAATAAAAAAATAAAAAAAAATTAAAAAAAAATAAAAAAAAAGCAGTGCAAAATAGGATGAGACAGTGTTTAAGACATTGTTTTCCTTAACAAACAGCAATCATTCTCTGGCACAATAATCAACAGTTTAGCAGAGTTTCTCAAGTTCCTTATGAAGCCCACCTGCAAAAGTATTTTTAATGTTGACTTCTTCCTATCTGTAGAAGTGTCTTGTAGAAAAGAAAGTGTATGAATAATGTGGTTGAGACTTTCATTATTATTTTTATAAGGTGAACTGGAAAAACATTTACCTTGTGGAAATATACCTAAGCTGGTCAGCTTATATCAAAATAGTAAATGAGTCTCCACTATTCACTACATTCTTCCAGAGGTTTCTAATAGGAGATAGAATATATTTCTCTACTACCTATGACTGTCAGTTAATATTATTTCTAATTTTGTATTGGTAGTAAATGTAGGATAGAGTTACATATCAATGTCGTGTGAAAGCTAAGTGTTTGTGCTGACTGGGATCTTTTGACAATCTCATGTTGTTACCTAAATCAGATATTATTACTGTTCTAATCGAACAGGAAAGCTTTCTCCAGCTCTCAGAGTTTTTAATCAAATACTGGAAAGAGTAACTAAAAGAATCCCAGATATTTTAAGAGGAACAAAAATGCCTTTATCTCCTTTGAGGCAAACACTAAACAATGCAAAGGAAGGTATAAAAACATTGCACTAATTTACACAGTCAGACACACAGCTGGGAAAAACTTCAGCTTAATCCCTACCTGGCAATCAGTCTATGCTCTGAAGCAGGATAAGTAATAATGTTTCTTCACTAATTTTCAGCTGATGTCCAATAATGGCCATTTATTTTCTAAAGGAAAAATAAAAACTAAATATAGCTGCTACTCTTGGGTAGCAGACTGCCTCATAGCATTGTTCAATTTTGCCAGAGCAAATGGAGACTTTTCTCACATGTAAGTAGTAAGTAGTGATTTGTAAGTTCTCAGAGGCTATAATTACTGAAGACAAATAGAACTTCTCATGGGATAAAAAGAGAAAAGCGAAATGCCTTTTGTTTTGTATTCATCTTTATTTTTAATTTCATACAAATAGCCATACATAATATTTTTTTTTCTGTTAAATGATGTTAGATTCAACAACATCAGTGTTTTACCTAAATGAACTGACTTTAAATAAGGTTTAAATCTTCTTGTTTATTTTTTACAAAGTACTTCAAAACATTATTTTTAAATTTTAAAAAGTTGGTTTAAGCAAACAAGCTGGAATTTCCAGAACTTTGTAAGCCTTTATAATTAGTCTTTATATTTTGAAAACTGGATGACAATAAATTTCTGAAACTACTGGAGAAGCTCTAATAATTGTATTGGTTTTGTTTGTTTGTTTTTAATGTCAAGATTAAGAAGCTTTAGTAAAAACACAGATATTCAAACCAGTTAAAACTTAAAACAGTCTTTCCCAGCTTGCACCCTCAGATGCAAGTCACAGACATGTTTCTAATCCCTGTCCTGATGAGAACCAACAGTCCATTTCAGTTCAGTTCAGTTCAGTTCAGTTCAGTTCAGTTCAGTTCAGTTCAGTTTTCATAACTTTGTTTCCGTGGAGAGGTAACAAAGATAGCAGAGACATGGCATATTCCCAGGAAGCTTCTGAAAGGGTGCGTCTGTATTGCCACTTAGCTTCAGGTCAGGAAGATATTACTGAAGTGTAACCGTATTGCAGTTCATAGGGCAGAGCAGCCTCGAAGGGTGTGAATTCCTTTTTACTGAACAATGAACGTATTATTCAGAAGTCTGTGTGTCCACAGACAGATTATAGCTTGTTAACATAAACCTTCCAGATATGCACAAGTACATTTGTTTTTGAGTAACAATTGCTTTACTTTGCAGGCCTGTTTCCATTAGATTTCAGTCCTAACTAACATGGACATAGTAGCTGTGAGGCACTAGAAGATCCAGATTCCTGTATGTATCAGAGATGTAACCTGAGTTAAATCATTTCAGGTAAAGATGTTGGTTTTGGAACTATTGGAACTATTCCTCAGAATTGTGCTAGAAAGTATAGAAGAAATGTAATCAACCACACATGAGACCAGGGACAAAAGGAAAATAAATAAATAAATAAATAAGTTTAGAGTTTTTATTTCTCTCCCAGATTGTCAAAAACACTTACCAGGATCCTGTCTTCAAATTCACAGCACATGTCACATCCTAATCCCAAATATGAAATTTTAAACACATTAGCCTTCTGTCTGTTCCTGTGTAAAACAAAATTTTCTACTTCCATTTGTCACATATAATAACCATAACCATAATGGACAAAATAATAAGTCTTGTCTGAAGTCATCATCCTGATGAGGTTAACCAGAAACAAGTGAGTCAAAATGAGAAACATTGACTAATCATGCATACAAGTATAGACAAGTACAGACAATATAATGAAAAACTGGCAAGTAGTAAAAATGCCATGGATAGAAATGTATGAAGCTTTTTTTTTTTTTTTTTTTTTTTTTAATAATAAACTTTGCAACTATCAACAATATTTTGTCCTGAGATTTTACATGGACTCTTTTTAAATTAAAAAGATACCTCCCCTGATGTCTGAAGGCTACAGATTGGATCCTGAATGTTTGTTAGAGAAGACTGAGAAATAGTGTCTTTGTTTGTATATATGTGTGTGTGTATGTGTGTTTATTTGTGTGTAATCATTGAGAAATTAAGATGAATTCAAAAATAAAATCTTGGTAATGAATTTCCAAATAACACAACTTATTTTTGCAGATATGATAGACAACTACTGGATAATATTTCTGGAATAAACAGTTTCTTTTTCTACAGAAATAGTTCAAGGTCTACCTGAAAATCTAAGCTCTTATTATAGAATTTATTCTGTGCGTATTCAACATCTTCATGGAGAGAAAGTTATACTCCTTTTCAATTATTTGCTGTAGGCTTTTTACTTCCAACTCCTCTTTCCACTCCAGTTTTCAGAAATAAAATATTAATGTGTCTAAGTTTGGGGTTTTAATTTTATATTGGTCTCCCAAACTTTTCTGAATGCATTTGCTCCATTAAAAAATTATATATGATATAGACAGAGAGAAAATTCATTGTTGTGCTTATCAAAACAAATGGAAGTGTAGTTCCAGGAGTGTGGTAAAGGACAACAGTGATTTCTTTAGGATCTTCTTCCTCAGTCTCAGGCCTAAGTAGTCAGATGTCTCAGGGCAGTTTGGAGTTGATGTCGCTCTTCCTCATGGCCAGAGACTCAGATGAATCTGAAAGCCTCATACTTTAGTGTCTGCTACTTCTACAATACAGTCTAACTGTGGAAATGAGGTTTGAACTTATCATATGGCTGCTGCCATAAGGCTGGCTGCTCCTGCAGCCTTCTCACTTGATGAAGCAACAGCAAAAAACTTTTCATAAATAACTAGTTTACAGAATGAAAATAAGCAGTAGACATAAATGGTACATATGGAGTGACAGGACAACATACAGCTGCTGAGTATTCATTAGTTTTCAAGCAAGTTTGGTTATAAAACAGCAATTTTTAGTAGAGATTCAGAAGATTAAAATAGACTTAAGCTTTATGAAGCTTTTTGAAAGCTATGTTTAAAATACTTATAGTGGCAAATGATAATGAAGTATGTCTAAAGCAACAATAAAAGCCTAAAGCCTATATATATTTTTTTTTTTTTTATATAAAAGTTTTGCTTTTATATTAAAAATAATAATAATAATAAACAAAAAAAAGTCCAAACAAGCAATATCTAAAACACCTAATAAATTGCAGAAGCACCAGTGGTAACATATGCATAGAATTGTTTCCTTCACCTCCAGATTTACTTTTTTTGCGTTTCCATTTTAGTGCTTTGAGAGCTTTTGAGAGCTACAAGAAGTCATCAACAGAATCAATATCTCTGAAATAATAGTATTAGAGACAGACTGGCTGTGTCTGGATCCAAAAAGTCCAGTATTTAGAAATGTATGTATATAAAATATATGTATATAAAATGTATATAATATATGTAATATATGTATATAGAATTATATAAAATGACAGATTTATTCAAAATATTCACATCCCCTGAAGAAATATCTTGTTCTTTATCTACTTTACACATGGGCATATGAAGAGATAAACTGGGGCTAGAAATTCTGAGAACCTCTCTATTTTAATGGAAAATAATAACGAGGAAAATGTACATATATGATTTTTCAGTGTGTTAAGTAGTATAGGTGAATGTAGCTGGACCCTGACAACATGAACACTATAAAACATAAGTACAGAAGGCTTTGAATAAAGAGCTGGTGGAAAGTCAAACAAAGTTGACAGTTCCAAATGCTGACCCACTAAAAACATAATGAGTAAGGGGCAGGGAGGAGTGGGAGAAAGTAGGGTACTTTCTTTTGTAGAAGAAGACAAAGAAAACAGAAAACTAATACTGGCTACTAAAGTAAGAATTACAGGTGAGATCCATGTTAAAATTTTTAAACTAAACTAAACTAAACTAAACTAACTACACTAAACTAAATAAAATATATAATTAGATGTGTAATTTACACTGACTATAACATTGTCTGAGACACACTGTTGAAAATTTAAATTGATAAAGTTGACAGTATTTTTTCTAAAAATGCTTCTGAAAATTTCATTCGTATTTTCAAATTGCATATGATGTAATTCCTGAAGCACAAAATTTAACACTTTTGCACAGTATTCATAAATCAGATAAGCAATAGTATAAAAAACATAGTGAGCTTTTAGTTTAAATCTATCCTACCACTATACTCCCTGATAGAGTCCCTCCCCAGCTTTCCCATAGGTTCCCTTTAGGTACAGGCATACCGCTGTAAAGTCTCCCCAGAGCATTCCCAGGTTGAACAAACCCAACTCCCTCAGCCTCTCTTCACAGGAGAGGTGCTCCAGCCCTCTGATCATCCTCACAGTCCTCCTCTGGACTCATTCAAAAAGGTCCATATGGCCTTTTTGTGTGGGGCTGCTCATAAACCAACATACCCCCAGGTTTTTCTGCTCAGGGCTGCTATCAATCCATTCCCCACTCAACCTGCATTTGTGCTTGAGATTGCCACAGCCCAGGTGCAGGACCTTGCACTCCACTATGTTGAACCCTACAAAATTTTCACAGGCCCACCTCTCAGGCCTGCCCAGCACCTCCTGGTTGTCATCTCAACCCTCCAGTGTGTTGACCATACCACACAGCTTGGTGTCATCAGCAAACTTGCTGAGGGTGCACTCAATCCCACCATCCATGTCACTGACAAAGATGTTAAACAGTGCCTGTCCCGATACTGACCCCTGAGGAACATCACTCTGCACTGATCTCCACCTGGAGCTGTTGACCACAACCCTTTGAGTGCAAGCATCCTGCCAATTTCTTATCCACTGGATGGTCCATCCACCAAATCTATGTCTCTCCAATTTCGAGTCACAGATATCATGAGAGACGATGTCAATTGCTTTTCACAAGTCTAGGGAGATGACATCAGTTGTTCTTCCCCAGTGCTGTAACCCCATTATAGAAGGCCACCAGATTTCTCAGGCATTACCTGCCCTTCATGACACCATGCTGGGTGTCATCAATCACCTCTTTGTTTTCTATGTGCCTTAGCATAGTTTCCAGGAGGATCTGCTCCATGATCTTGCTAGGTACACAGGTGAGACTGAGTGGCCTATAGTCACAACATTAGAATACTACAACTTAATGCAATGTGTTTGTTTGTTTTTTTTTTTGTTTGTTTAGTTTTTCATTCTTTAGCTGCAGTAACTTTTTACTTTAGCAGCCAAATTATCATAATTAAGGGACATTGGTAACATTCCAGTGTGCCCTATAGGTTAATGTAGTTTGTATTAAACATGTACAAAGCACTTGCTGTCTCTCTCACCATTTTTGTGCTTCAAGTTTATAACTTTGATCCATGGACTGGCTAGAAATTCAGCTGGGAAAGCCGTCTGTACTGATTATATGAGTGACTGCTGTATTTACTGCTCAGTGAAGCACTAGAATGTACACCATTGAAACAGATTCATCAAAAACTGCAATTATTCAACCCACTTAGGTGCAGAAGAGAGAGCAAGAAAAATATGTTGTAGAGATCTAAATCTGAGCAAATATCATTCCAGATTTCTGTTTAAGAAAGCAATTTCAATAGCATAAATTAAAGGCAAACCATGGAATATATCTCATCTCTTCTGATAAAGTATAAGTATTTCACTATGTTGATTCTGCAAAAGAAATTTTACAGTCTATTTATAAACTTCTTTTTTTTTTTTTTTTCTGTATAACAAACTTCTTAGCACCACAGTTCAAAAAGATACAAAATAAATATGTGCACAGCTATTTTGAGAGGAAAAATCATACTTTAAATCTTTATGCCACCAGGAATATAAGTATGTTTCTATTTAAATTAACTGATTTTCCATGCTTAATCCCACAGAACTTGGTATACTGAATATTTACTGCATTAAAGGATTAATTCTTTAACACTTGAGAGCCTGAAAGTTTCACACCATGGGGTAAAGAGGATACTTTGGTATTTAACTTTTATAGTTTTGGAGAAATGTAGTACAGGTAAAACAGAACAGAATTTTGAAGACTAATTGATTTCCCTCAGTAGGAAACTATTTGAAAATTCTGTGACAATGACTGCATTTGTGCATGTGGTGTACTCAGCTGTATGGATATCAAAATAATCGGAGTACAAATAAAGGCTCGATCTTCCTTCCTTCCTTCCTTCCTTCCTTCCTTCCTTCCTTCCTTCCTTCCTTCCTTCCTTCCTTCCTTCCTTCCTTCCTTCCTTCCTTCCTTCCTTCCTTCCTTCCTCCCTCCCTCCCTCCCTCCCTCCCTCCCTCCCTCCCTCCTTCCTTTCTTTCTTTCTTTCT